>NC_054081.1:2135922-2470551 GCF_017562075.2 Anopheles merus | reverse complement strand
TTCTTCAGCAGCGATGGCGAGCGGAACGACCTTGCTCGTTTTTTTTTTTTCGGGCTGCCCGTGGCGAGTAGCGACGGTGAGTATGGCAAGAAATTGAGAAGCAAGCAGCAAAAGGGCCAAAACCCGCGGACTCATTCGAATTGCAAAAGTGAGAAGAAACCAATTTCGTTGAAGATGCTGAAGAACGGTCCCGCTGCTCCAACCGTGGGCCACCAGATTGCCACTAATCCGGTTCGATAATGCTATGTTGGTTATAATTAACCGAATTCATCTCAATCATTGCAGCAATCATTGGGTGAAGAATTGAAAAGTAGATTGAAGAAAGAAAAAAACACACACACACACACCAAAGAGTGAAATGAATAATCGAACTCGAAGCGGGCGAGCAAGGTAAGTAAACAAATCAAACCGATTCGTTCGACACGCTCGCAATACTCATGCACACACACACACAAGCTCGGATGGCGTGCGAAAGGAAGCACAAACACAGTTGGGAGCAGGCAGCAGCGAACGCACACACAAACACAACCCCCACAGGGTGAAAGTGATGGTATTAACGAAATTGCTGTACAGCCTTTTAGAGGCACAAATTACACAAATTACACGTTCGATTTGCCGTGCTCGGGAAGGAAATTGTTCGTCGGCAGCGTCGTCGAGCAAAACCCGAAAACGCTTCGCCGTGTGTCACATCGGGCAAAAGTGTCGTGTATGCGTGCGTCCCGTTTCGACAGCGGTAATAGTCAAACAAGCTTTTTTCTTCGAGGACCGCTGTCAGTAAGCGGCGTCAACCGGTTTAGTGTAATCACTCCAGTGCTTGCTTCTTTGCTGCAAAACGCCAGTGACATTAAACCAACCACATTATGCGGCCATTTGACGTCTATTTTGGGCGTTTTGAGTGGAATCCGTCTGCCAGGCTGCGTGGCGGAAGCGCCCTGGTACGAAGCAATAATTAGTGCTAATTGACTCTCCCTGACCACGCTCTGGGGCTGGCTTAATAGACTTGTAGAGTTGGCGTCGTTCTTTTTATGCGTTTGTAGCTTTTGTAAAAAAGAAAACAAATGGACCCTGCTTTCTGCACACACACACGCCGCTGTAAGTTTTGCGAGCGTGTCAGTTGCCCTTGCAAACTGGTAGACTTTCAGCTGACACCAGACCGGACCTTTTGGAAGCTGCCGCAACTGGCCGATCAATCAACATGCGCGCCCCGGAAACGGTTTCTGGGTTGGAGTTGGATGCCTCAACTTTAGCTGAAATTGACTGCAAACACTGAGTGCAGGAGTTGGCAGACTCTGGATGAGGTCGAGGAGTATTGGCCCGTACCGTCGAGACCGAGTACCTGAGGACTTGCCGATCCCCTTGACAAATGGCACCATCATTAGCGCTTACAAATGGCTTCACCATATTTCAGCGGAACGAGATGAGTACCCCTCTGCTGTGAGCTCCGATACGCCGAAGCTTTTCATAAACGCCAAATGAATATTAATTAATGCTCTAGCTTCCCTCCGGATCGCCGACCGTCGGAAGGATCTCTTCCGAGGAATTTGAATGTTTTTGTTGCTCTTGTTGTGTTTGCATTCGGTGGCCGCAAGCAGTGCTGCTCTAATTCACTTGCCAGCCTGCTAGCTTTGTAGGTCAGCTCCTAACACATCCCTCCCTTCCGGGTGGACTGCACGGAACGCGTTCGCGTACACGCAATTACATACAATTGGCTTGACAGTTTTGTGACTTCCTGTCCCGGAGCTGGCGTGAACTGGCAGTGGGTCGTCCGTCCCACAGTTCCGTGTCCTCCTCCCTCTCCACCATCTGTATGCAAATGGCATGCCGTTGCGGCCAGAGCACACGTCGCCCGCGTTTTGCAGTTTGATTTCCCGCGCACCCGGATCGGGTTCAATGAGCCGTACGAAAACGGCGACCTCAAAACGCCGCTGTACTTTGCATTTTTCCCGAGTTCCGTGCAAACTGTTTCGTCCGGTTGTGGGGCTGGAGCATGGATCACAGAATAAGCTATTGTTGCCGGATTCCAGGTCAAGCTCTGGGCTTTAGAAAGCAAAGCGAATAGAATGCATTTCCCAATGCTACAGGACCGAAACAAAAAAAAAAACAAGTACACCAGAGTGGACAGCGTACACGGGAAGGCGAATTTCTCGCTTATTCCGAGTAATTGAGTGCAAGTCAATCCACTGTATGCGACGTCGTTCGAAGAAACCAACGACCAACTCCAATACCACTCCAATTCTTCATCGCTACGAGGGAGATTTAATCAACAAACGCTCAACGCAACTTTAGTATTCGCTCACGCGAAACTAGGAATTCATTAAACTTTCCCCCGGTAGTCAAGCAGGAAGCTGTCCACGGAACTATCCCCGGTCTGGGTTCTCCCGGCCCAGGCTCGGAACCGCCCGCTCGGAACGGGTTGTTTAATTTAAATTTCCAATTTATTTGCCCTCCTTTGAGGGGCACTTCCGAATGGTGTGTCCTGCCGAAGTCATCCCGAGCTCCAATCAGGTGCAGAGGAACGTCAAGCGCAGTTTCCAAAGACTTCCACGAAAGACAATGGACCTAAGATGTCCTTCAAGTACACATACACACACAGACACATATTGAAGCACATTCTTGAGTGTCTTGAAGGACACGCACCCGAGAGAGAGAGACCCGATGGATAGAGAATGCTTCACTTGACCTCGGGCCGGGCTTTTACACTTGACATACCGACCCAGCTGACAGGTGTCAACAGCCGGTGCTTCGTTTTTTTGTCCTACCTTTCCCCTCATTTACCCCAACACCTCCACTTTCATACCAAGCAACTAAAAAAGAGGGCAGACTTCAGGTGGAATTCTATTTTCATTTTAATAGCTCCAGATGCAATGGGCGAAGGCAACGCGACTGACTACTAATTCTTCTTCTACCATTTCCGCCTTGTATATCTCTGTGTTTCTGTGTGTATGTGTGTTTGTGTTGGTACGTGTGGAAAAGGTAATAAAACACCATTTAAAAGCTTTCAACGTGTTGATTTCGGAGCTTCCGGACAGGGGGCGAGACAGGTGGCGAGGGCCTCAATGTTGCGCCATAAATTACAAATTATTAGACGATAGCTTTGGGAGCTTCTCACGCCGTTTGTGCGGACCCGCTCGACTTGAAAGGGGCAGGGCAATGGAAACGATTTTAAAGTTTGTGCGTGTGTGTGTTTCGGTAGAATTTATCGACCAACGGTGGAGCGAAATTGGAAACAAATGGAGCATTAAAAGTTTGCTCACATTTAGACACAATTAAACCGAAACCTTTTGCTCCACAATACATCGGTCTAGCTAGTACATGCCCATTGGTAGTATATGAGCTAAGCTTATTTATATTGCATTCTGTGTCTATGTGTTCTGTGAACACTTCACTTCAAGCTTTGGGACAAAAAAGCAAGGGAAAAAGCACTCCATCCTTCAGAGAGCGCGCATTCGGTGGGCCGGGAAATTGGCAGTACACGATGCTTTAAAAATGGTTAGAGCCCATTGGAGTAGCCTCTCGTAGGCAGAGTAACATCAACATCGGAAAGCAAAAAATGCAAAAAAAAATGGTAGCACCGTGGAGCCTGAAGCTCACGACGCGAAACAACGCTCACACAATGGGATTACGACTCATTCGAATAAATTAGCATCAGTAATAGATCGTAAACGACCATATCGATGTGTGTATGTGAGTGTGGCTCCAGCGACTGTGTGTGCATGATATGGTAGGCTGAGCTTTGACTTCTGCTTCATTTCTTTTGCCCAAACCCCTCCCCCCATCAATTGGTTCCCAAAGAAGCTTGCTCCAAAACGTGCACGAAAAACATTGGACCGTTCGGGCCGGCATGTACCACCCGAAGACTTCTAATGGTGGCGCTACTGCGTGTGCGTGTGTGTGTGGAGCACAGGTGGAGGAAATGAGAAATTAAAAGACCTCCTCGCATTTGGAACAGCACGTCTCTGCTCCACAGACACCAAACAAAAAATGGTTCCTTCCATGTGTGTGCTTTTGCTTTTTTTTTCATTCTTGTCTTTCTACATTACACTCTCCTTCCTGTTGACGCAACAGCTCGCTAATGAACTCCACTATTTTCAGCACTCCACGGAGACGGATCATCTCTTTGCGGCTAGAGCGACCGTAGCAACGCGCCCAACATTATTAAAAAAGCCAAACAACTCCAACGTTTGACGATTAACAATGATGAATTAAAAATTCAAATGCTCACACATAGATGGATGGCGCAGCAAGCAGAAAGAAAATGCGGAAAGGATACGAGTAAACACGACAGCTGAACAAAAAGAAGAAGAAGAGGAAGAGGAAGAAAACAGCAGCGCAGCATTAAAAAAAACGTGCTTCACAAATGTGAGCAAAAGGCGGAGTTTGCAATTCGTTCGCTCGAAGGATAATAACAGCGAGAGGGCACCACATTGGCAAAGGATGCAGTTGCTAACCTCCCCCCCCCCCCTCTCCACCATCCTTTTCACATCTGAAGAGATTTCCAGATGGCAGCATGGCGTCAATGGCCGGATGGTGCAGAAGAAGAAACAGAGCACGCCGAACGGGAAGGATTTTTCGTCAGCGGATCCGTTTCGGTCGCCATTTCGTAACGCGACGGGGGCGGCCTCCAAACAAACACACAAAAACCCAGCTTCACCCCAACGGGGCGTTTGTGCATGCACGTATCCCTCCGCTGCAAGCTAATGCACACTGCTCCTCCTCCTCCTCCTTCTGAGCAGAGGGGCACGGTGTGCAGAAGCATGCAATAAAAAATCACTGAGCAGTATTGTATTACGATATCCTTGCCGGCGCCTGCCGAACGACACGGGGGGAAAACGGCCCCGAGGAAGCTTTGTTTGGTTCTCCATTACAGTGGGCTGTGCACTCTGGAGTGCAGCATCGTACCCTGGATGCAACTGGAGCGCAGTGCAACACGTGCACTTACATCCTCACGTCCTTTCGGCGAAACGGCCGTGTGGAAGTGTTTTTTAACCCTTCCCACTCATGTACACGTACATACGTGCGAGGGTAAGTGGTTGAAAGATGGAAATAACAATCTTTTCACGAAACTGCGACTGAGTGAAAGCGAGCGAGAGAGAGAGAGAGGGACATGGCAACACATAATAGAGCGCCCCAGGACGAGATCCGTGTGCCGGTTCGGGGCTCGCACTTCAACAACAAGCCAATCAGCATAATGACGGCGACAATGCACGGGCGCCTGCATCCGTATGCGTCCACTTGCATTGTCGCGTCCGTGAAATCCGCTCTCCCGCCTGCTGGTAAGTGGTCGCAGTCGGAGGGAGGCCCGGAATTTTCCAGCCCCTTCGTTCCCCTCGCGCACCTAGGGAAGCACGCGTGCGTAGCGCGGTGCGTGGTAGCCCGTGATATCCCTGAAGAGCGCTCTCAAGGCGGCGTCATGCCGTGCCGCTGTAATGTGATCCTTGTGCCATTGCTCGCTGCTGTTGCTTCCATCTTTGTATGCATCAGTACGGTTGCAGCCATTTCAAATTCCAGGTTTTCGTCGCAGGGATTGCGTATCAGCTCGAAACCGGTAGAAATTGCATGGCTATGCTCATTTTTATTGGAAGATGTTTGATGGTTTAGGTCCTTCTAGCCGCGATTTAGTAGGATAACATTGGAAAATATTGCTGCACGGTTTTGTCTTGTGAGAAAGTTATGGGTTGGTCCCAAGCACATTCTCAGAATACTATGACGACCTAACAGTCGGTCAGCTTGATTATGGTTCATAAGGAACCTTTCTATCAAAACCTCTTTGCCTTTGGAGTTTTTTACAGGAATCTATTACTCGAGAACATCCTAATGGAGCAGTGCAGCGTCAGCGACGAGCGGATCTTCATGGATCAAAGCTACTACAATTTGAACAAGCAATCGATACACCGTTAGCGTATACTACGCTTCTAGTAGATGCTCATTTTCCCATAAGCGAAGTAGCGAATCAAGCAAAGCCCGGCCTCAAGTAGCGAATCAAGCAAACTAAAACTATCCCAAGGAACAAACTTATAAGTGTTATGTTCCTAGCAATCAATAATTGCTGTAGACTTTGTAGACCCATTTGCAAAGCTTTTGTACTCAAAAAAATGTTCGGTGGTCTCGATATTGCCGATGAGGCTATACATACATACTACTTCAAATTTGAGGCCCCTCTCAATATTCATCAAAATTAGTCTTTTGTGCTGGTCAAAGTTAAACTTTATCAGGGACAAGAGGAATAAACCTAATAACACTCAGTACTACACTTTGGTACACAAGGCCCCGAGATTGATAAATCTGCCTCTGAGTTCGTATGACATTTTCTTCTAAGTAGACTAGGACCAATTTCAGATCTCAGAATCTTATGAAAATAATAATTAAAGATGTAACTATCGCCTCATACATCCATCCCCATACAGCCTCCCTCATTCCCGAATCGTTAAATGGGAATAGTAAGATAAAACCATTACAGCTCCAAAATAACTTCAGGAAGTTTCAAACTTTATGAGACAAGACAAGCCGTCTTGTCAAGTTTTCACGATAGATTCGTCTTTTAATGTCGTAGGTTAACATCTAGGAAGCAATCATTAAATCGCACCCTTGACAACTGCATCTAGTGACTGAGAGAGGCTATTTCTGCAGGCTTTTGAATTTGAAATCTAACCTAAGATACGTGGTCGTTCAGTTGAATCTTCATCAACGAAACGCATCTGCCTAACCAGATGTACAGTTCAACACTGTGTCAACCCTGTCCCGAAGAAACGGAAACGGAAACAAGGCCTAGACCGAGCAACCGACCATCCTTGGCACAAAGCAACATTTCTTCAATTTTCCTTGAAAATCATAAAAAACTTCGCTTTTTATCCATTCACATCCTTCAAACAGTTACAAGTAGCGTACAATAAGAATTTCTTCTCCTGGCGTGAATGCAGCTTTCGGACCCAACCTCGCCGAGAACGCCATGGTTCGCTCCCAATCAAGAAAGCTTCCGACCGCTCCCACGGGCACCCTTAAGCTCTCATCACCCAATCTGCCGCAACACTTCCGCCACGGGACGGAGGCAGCGCGGGTTAAGATGCTGCGGTTAATTTCCAAGATGAAATTGCAAAACCCCCCTCGGCCTTTCTCCTCTGTTTCGCTGCCCTCCAGCGGAGCAAACCGAGAATAATCGCGGGATTGCTTCGAGTGCTTTCCCGGACTGCTTGCACGAGATGCACCAAGCTTTCTTACTCCAGCTAGTCTCCCCCTTGCGGCAAAGGTAAATAGATAGCCGGGAAACAAACAAATACGCTTTTCCTTGCGGCGGTTTGCTGCTTTCCTCGCGCAAAAGGGTGCTTGAAAGCGTGGGATGCGCTCCTTGCGCCAGGTGGAGCATCTCAACAATGCGACAAAAGCCCTCTTTTCGGCGCAGCTCTATATCTCTTGCCGCAAAAACCGAGCGCTGCCATTGTTTTTCGCTCCATTCTTTCTCCTCTGCCCCGTTCGCTTGCACCGGAAAACTAATTCCGTAAATGCGATTCGGCGATGCATCAGTCAAATGAGATGTGCTGTGTGGTGCCAGTAGGGATGTTGTTTTTTGCTGTTCATTCTCTACTTTGTACATTGTCGATTTTATCTTACATGCAACACATCTTGCGTTCGGCCATCTTTTGCCAGAGACAACGACAACGCTACATCGTTTGCAATATCTTTCTGTCGCTCAGCATATTTGCTGCGGAAAACCACATTACTTTCCCCGACCTTATGTCATCTTGCAGGCGCTCTGGCATTCGGGGCTTCGCGGAGCTTCCGTTTCCTTCTCGAGTTGGCCTGCCGCCATGCGTGTACCTGCGGTTAGCGACAAGCGCACGCGTAATTGGAAAGCCCAAGCGCTCTCCAGACTAGACATCCTAATCTAGAGCCCCCGAGAACCCACTAATGAATCCCATCATTACCCGAAACACTTCGGCAGCTTGGGACCGGTGTTGGGAGTTCACATTAATTGGGCTATTATTCCTGCCCGGGCTTTGGCGGTATTTTGTCGGGCATGGGGTGAGGGCGAGGCGTTCATAATCCAATTACGGGTCTTTTGATCAAATCTCAGGAAGATTCGTACGGGAGTCGTACGGGCTACGATGAGGCCTATCTAATTGCAACTACAACCATCACGGAACCGACACTCATTTGCTCGATCGACATGGTCGGCATAGGGCAAAGGTTTAGCAAATAGCATATATATATGTGTGTGGTGTGTGTGTGTGTGTGTGTGTGTGTGTGTGTGTGTGTGTGTGTGTGTGTGTGGTGTGTGTGTGTGTGTGTGTGTGTGGTGTGTGTGTGTGTGTGTGTGTGTGTGTGTGTGTGTGTGTGTGTGTGTGTGTGTGTGTGTGTGTGTGTGTGTGGTGTGTGTGTGTGTGTGTGTGTGTGTGTGTGTGTGTGTGTGTGTGTGTTGTGTGTGTGTGTGTGTGTGTGTGTGTGTGTGTGTGTGTGTGGTGTGTGTGTGTGTGTGTGTGTGTGTGTGTGTGTGTGTGTGTGCACCGGTAACCGGTAACACACACCGGTGTGTGTGTGTGTGTGTCTGTGTGTGTGTGTGTGTGTGTGTGTGGTGTGTGTGTGTGTGTGTGTGTGTGTGTGTGTGTGTGTGTGTGTGTGTGTGTGTGTGTGGGTGTGTGTGTGTGTGTGTGTGTGTGTGTGTGTGTGTGTGTGTGTGTGTGTGTGTGTTGTGTGTGTGTGTGTGTGTGTGTGTGTGTGTGTGTGTGTGTGTGTGTGTGTGGTGTGTGTGTGTGTGTGTGTGTGTGTGTGTGTGTGTGTGTGGTGTGTGGGTTGTGTGTGTGTGTGTGTGTGTGTGTGTGTGTGTGTGTGTGTGTGTGTGTGTGGTGTGTGTGTGTGTGTGTGTGTGTGTGTGTGTGTGTGTGTGTGTGTGTGGTGTGTGTGTGTGTGTGTGTGTGTGTGTGTGTGTGTGTGTGTGTGTGTGTGGATCGATCTTGTGCCCTTTTTTGGGGTTTTCATCGAATCAAGCCTGATGATAAACGCGCGATACAAAAATGATCGTTAAAGCACCATTAGCTGCCGAAAATCAGTGCATTGATCTCGAAAGAGCCACTAAACGGTCTAGCTACCTTTGAGGGCAATGAAGTCATTGCATCCTCAACCTCAAACCCTCGCTTCCGGGACATGAATTCCAGCACGAATCCCTGGTACAGCTTAAACTGTTCGCAAACAGATCACCTAGGCCGACGGGGCAAACAATGCATCGACCCGGGACGCCATGTTTGCCCAGTGCGTCTCGATGTCGGGCCGTACGTGACTTTCCAGCGATTGGAGGTAATTATGCATATTAGCATTGCCTCTGCCGACTCGGTCGCTCAACGCAACGCCACAGCGTCCCAAGACGGTGCGTTTGGGGCGTAAAGAAAGTAAAGAACGCGCAGCTTTGCCTCCACTTGAGCACGTCACGAGCATTTCACGCTCCAAACGATCCTTGTCCGTGCTGCCTGTGAGATGATTGATGGAGTCCAACCGTGGAAAGGGGGCTTGGGAGCCGCCACGCTCAGCTTCGCTTATTTTGTTTTGTTATTAATAGTTACCAGGCCTTGTCGCTGGGTCTCTGTGTCTCTAGACCCGGGTCAAACCCACCTGCTGCGGGCTTCACCGAGCGACCGTGCGCGTACGCGAACATCCAGCGACAGTTGCCTAAGAAAAGCTTTTTTCTTCCACGACTGGTCGCGCAACCGGTGGAAACTCGCTGAAGTTCGTTTTGGGGCGAAACAGCGAACCTCGCCAATATGAGACGAGCAATGGCTGTCTGACTGTACGAAATGCTCCAAACGGCTGACGTCCAGCAAAACGCTTCGCTTCATCCATCACCCGACCCGTGTCTGCCTTTTCCCTCACTTGGTGCGGCTGCCTCCACTGTCTCGGAGCAATAAAAAAATACATTCTCTCCCAGAGCTCTACATTCGCTTCATTCTCTTCATTCCGCAGCGCTGCTAAATTTGTTATTTTCTTCGACCTCACCCCTGGAGCCTCAAAGTCCTTCGCTTGTTCGCGGGTGGATTCGGTTGGCTAAATTCCGGAAACAAAGCCTGGATCGGACCCGGGGCAGACCTTGCTGGGAAGACGCTGGAAAGTAACGACTCATCGGCAGCAGAACCGCGAAGAGGAACGGGTTTGTGAAGAGCGAGAGAGAGAGAGAGAGAGAGAGAGACGCCCAGGCTGATAGACATCAGTCCGGTTCGGTTGTGCGGATGCTTTCGGCACCGTTTCATCTTATCTCGATGGTTGATGGATTAGTTTCAGTTGTTTGGCCGACTCGAGGGGAATGCGCCGCGCCACCGACGATGGTTCATTAATTATCCCGACCACGGCGGAGCACTGCTGCGCGCAACGTGCCTGCATTGTCGTGCGCGAGTGGCTTTTACGTAGCCGGTGAAGACGAGCGCCTCTTCCCCATATCTTATAGACTCAGCTCCCGGTGTTGATGGGCGTAGCGTGGTCGAGCCGAAAGGATGGCGCAAGCGCATTCCTATGCTTTCTCGGAAGATATTCAACGCGATCAACGGGCAAGCGAGTGGAGTGCGCGAGTGACATGGTTAATGCTAGGCGGCGGTTCAATGTCATGTTCGATTTGCTTGAGCTAATGTCTGAGATCCGTCGTATCTGGTTGCATTGGGCAGCTTCTAGATCTTGGAGTTCCACTTATCTCACATCTTAGATTCTCGGACAACTCGTGAATTGGAGCTAGCCAATTCAGGCAGCATCTTCGGGATGCTCTGGAACCAATGCACATGGTGGCTATCAATGTTGAAAATTGATTTGACAGATTTGACATCCGTTTTTGGGGAATAGATGAAAACAAAAACCATAACACGAAAGAAAAACATCGAACGCAACTCCACGGCACCGCAGCAAACAACAACCACCTGCCTCCCAGCGTGCGGTACCCCAACAACAGTACGCCTCGTGTTTACCATTACGCTCTAATCGGCCAACCTCATCAATCTTCCGATGATCTTTTTTTTTTTCCTGCTGCCCAATGTTCGATTCGCTTAACCCGGTCCCTGGTTGGATGCGATAAAACACAGCGTATCTCTTCTACCTCCTACCATCATCATCCGGCTACCGGTGGTCTGTGGTTGTGTAGCGAGACGCTACGAAACTGATATCCGACGGGATACAAAAGGAGACGCACAGCACAGCAAAGCTCGACTAGCAACGGCTGGTGCCTGCTGCCTTTGTGTGGTCCAAGCCCCACTCAGTGACGATGCAGAGCGAGACAGCGAGAGTGACAACCAACTGCTGCTGCTTAGTCGTCGCACGGACGACACCGTCCGGACATCAGTTATCAGAACGGAGCGAGTTCTCACCGGGGTGGGCTCTTGGTTGATTACAATTTTAATTGATTTTGTTTTGTTTTTCGGACCATGTTCCGTTCGTTTTGTTAGTTTCCTTCATCTACCCCTGGGCTCATTAAAGGCGCTCTCTGCACGGCTGGACACAGTAAAAAACAAATGCTCGAGCGAGGGGCGACTGTTTTGGTCCACCTGCCGATGGGGCGAGCGCTGCTGATGGATGGCGGATTTCCTAATCGTGTCAATTAAGCGCAGTGTCGAGTGTCGGCATTCTTGGAAAAGGTCTGAAAGGTTAACTGAAGTCTGGAGGCCTCTGAACTGAGTCTCCTAGCTTCTCTCACGCTCTCTCTCTCCCTCTCTCTCTCTCTCTCTCTCTCTCTCTCTCTCTCTCTCTCTCTCTCTCTCTCTCTCTCTCTTTCTTTGGTCATTACATAACCTGAGAATACCTTGAGCTGCTACGAAGTCATCCAAGGTCCTTGGAGGCCATCCAAAGCCTTGTTAGATGCAGATGATACGCATCCAAAACAATATCTCGCTGCAGTCTATCGCCACGTTCGGTTGACATGCTGTTTGCAGGCAATAATAATTCACCCAGCTGTCAGTCCACCGGCCACCCGGAACCCACCGCCCACACCGCCCTTGCATATCCTCACTTTCGAATGAAAGCTCCAACGCACGATGCGAAAAATGCGCAACCAGATGGAAATGGCAACTTCACACACGGCAAGAAGTTGCAACATACGGCATCCGTTGCCGCACTCCTTTCCCCCATTCCGATGCCCGATCCGTGATCCACGGCCTGGAAATGACTCATCGGCCTGTGCAAACATTGCGGCACGGCTGAATGTAGGGCACCGGGCACGCGGCTGCCGCATTAAAATCCTTTCTGTGGACCGTGTCCTGGTGCACGCGCGCGCCCCCAGGACACGCAGAGACCCGGACAGCCTGTCAACCCGTTTATCAACTCCAGCGGGGGGTTTGCACCTCCCACCACCCCTATATCCATATCCACATCTTTGCTACGGAACGAGTGGAGAGTTTGGGTTACACACGCGTGTTTGTTTTTGCATAAAACGTGCCACTATAAAAGAAAAGGCTCGCTCGTGCAGATATGCGACGCTAAATAGGCACAGGCAAAATCACTTTCAGTGGGTGAGAGCCCCCTAGAAGGGAGGGGAAGAGGGGAAGGTGGGTTGGGGGTAGGAAACCGATGGTAAACTCTAGTGTTGCTAGTGCCAGCGAGTGCCATTGCTGCATTCTAATTGCACCGGGTAATGGCCAACCAGGCACCAGGATGCTCACTTTCGTTCTCTCCCTACAGGTGGGGTCGGGGAGGATTTTCTCGGTTAGTGTGTGTGTATATATGTATTTTTTGCTTTACTTATTTGTTTGGTCTCCACCATTGGACATGGTAAGTGCATTCTCGCCGCACTCGCGAATCCAAAACACACGCACGCAACTAACCGCAAATAAATGTGCTTTCTTTTTTGTCGACTGTTCCCTCTGGCCGCGCGGAATGTTGTTTACCCTTTCCGCCTGTACAGGCAAACACTGGCAAACAGTAATACCACTCACACAGCACAACCAGGTCATACATAACACACTACACTTACACAAGGAAAAAGAAATGTAAAGAAAAGAAGCGAAAACCGTTTAGGAGGTTAAAGCGATTGAAGTTGCCAGGCGACATTGCGACATGCGGTGTTATTATGCATCCTTGTTGTTGTTGTTGCTGCATTTGAAGTAGGTGACCAGGATGGATGGTGGGAAAAACAGTTCAAAGAGGCCCAGAAACGTTGTCAAGGATATCCAGCATGTCTTTTGCCGCTCGCGCTGCCGGGGTCGGGGCAGTGATTAGCACTTGCCAGAGGACACCAGTGCGGTATACTGCGGTCGCTGTGCTATTTTGTTTACTCTTAATATTGTGTGGCAAACAGTGGCTTAGACAGTATTGTAGAGAATGGAAATGGAAGCGGGAATACTACTGGGTCAATCATTACATCAAAACAGGAGCGAAAAACCATTTATAGATCCCGGTTTGATAACGATAACTACGAGTATGAACTAAAGTCAAGATTTGTAGGTTTTTTGCAGAAGTTTAAACAGAATTAAAGGAAAACATGCATTTTTTTTAATTTTGTGAAACTTTCACTGTCAAAATTTCCTAAATGGCATCGTAATTGTGAACTTTTGATGACATTTTAATATGTTCATCAATAACTTCTTCTTCCTAAGCACAGCTGCCGAATAGTCAAATCCTTCTACGAGAGGACGGCCGATTCTAGGCTCAAACCCATCAAGGGAATGTTATTGAGTCGAACGAGTTGACCAATGTACCACGGGAGTACTACAAGTTCATCAAAAATAGCTGTAGCCTGTAGCTAATCCTGAATTCATACCGGATCTTATTTATTCCTTTATAGTGGAATTCCATGAACTGATATTGAACCGATATCTTGAAGCTTCTTGAAACTGATTACAAACACATGCAGGTCGTGGAACTATTACTGGGCTCTAACAGGTCGTAGAAACCAATGCCAATCCTTGAACTGAATCAGAATTATAGAGTTTTACAATATATACCCACCAAATAAGATAATCATAACGTAAGCATTACATTGAGCATTACATTATACGGTTTCTAGTTCTAGCCAAGACAGTCGATGTGTTTTAAGCAAGTTGTATTGCATGGTCCTTTAGTAAATCCCAAGCTTGCTCTAAAGCAGTAAATTTCAATATATCGCCAAAAGAGCCAAACTCTGATGCTAATGCTAACATTCTCGATCTCAAGTTTTAACAAAATATTGGTGTACAGGAAATTTTGGTTCAAAGATGTATTGTACATTTTCCTGCATTATTGCATCCTCTGGAATAACACTACATCTGTTTCCAAAAACATCATTTATTGCCGATTCGTCAAGAAGCTGTTTTTTTTTTTTGTATATTGACAACCAGTCTGGTCCTCGTTGGCCCGGGTTGCTCGATAAATGATTCGTCATCGACGCAAACCTTCATCAACCGGCTGGCTGGCCGGCCCGACAGGGGATGTAACGCACATCTCACAGTCGCTTTTCGTGAAAACGCAACACGCAAACGGCCAAATCTGCGAGGGGCGGAACCGAGAAAAAAAAGTCCTGAGAAATGTCCTGGCAGGTACAGACACACACACACACACGCACGATGCACTTGATCGAAGGTTCAGGCCTCAAATGTTCTCATGCCCTCATGCCCTTCCCTACCATTCCTTCCTTTCCCTTTTTTGTTGCTATCTTCAAACAAACCATCCAATGCACCGTAATTACGTTAAGCGTTCGGGTCGCGGGCTACCTTTTTGAACCCGCGCGTATTTGTGATCGGAGATCGCCCGGTTCGGCGTCTGCTGGCGATAAAGAAAAGGATCACTCCAGTTGTAGCGAACAACGGCTACAAAAAAAAAAAGACAAGATCCTCTCAAGTGTACACTCCTCGCCGGGTTCTTTTCGAGGGCGAGCGAGTCCTTTCGATCCCTGGTTGCAGTAGCAAATCGAGAGAAAGGAAAAAAAGGGACTTCAAAACTGGATCGGTCACCATTTTCTTATCACCTCCTTTACCTTCGCACCCTTCGGACTTCCCGGAAAACAAAAAACGAACAAGAAGGTTTCATCCTTCGCACGGTACCCGGCCGGTTACTCCACCAGCTGTCGTGTGCTGGAGAGAAGCGGACCGACATCGAGGGCAAAGCGGGTACACAGAAGAGTTTAATTCGAAAAATGAACTCGAAGTGACACCAACGATAAAGCGGAGTGTCGGATCGAAGGAACGGGCCACGCTGACGGCATAAATTCATACCCGCCCTCTCCTGCAACGTTCAGGGCGCCTTATTTATGGTATCGGCTCGCCCGTAACATAACTACCGAAAAATGTCTGCCTTGGAAGCGACGGGCGAAAGAACGGGAACGGTTTTTTACTGCTGTCGTGCTTGCTTACAGTGTTGTAATGCTGTTTCATTGTTACTGTGGAAGGTAATAAGAAGGGGCCGAGATAAAACAACAGCCTGGAACAATGTAAACGTATCAGTAATAAAACACGATGAATATAACTTAAAAACACAAAAACTATTTTACTTTCAGCGACATATTTTTGGCTGAAATTCTTCATTTGTGTTTAGTATTGCATAGAGTAGCTCTATTGAAAGAGGCGACAGCTCTGTACGCTCTAAATACTCCGTACGCTCTATACGCTCAATGTAGCTCCACAGTCTCAATAGCTGTAGCTCTCCACAATGGCAATGTACACACTCTTCTCACGTAAAATAGTGGGAAATATGTAACGTAGAGGTTGAGATTATTTATTATTATCTTAAATTATATTGCTTGATGAATCTTCCAATTTAATAAAACAAAATTCAGTCTTTCAAATTGAACATATTTCCAGAAGATAGCGTAATTTTTCAAGGACCTATATGACCTAATGGAACTATATGATGCTAATGCGTCATTATCGAGCACAAATTCTGCAAGGCTCAAATCCAACGTTCGGTTCAAACATCAACTAGATCACACAAAATGTGTTGGCCGCTCCGTAATTAGTTTAAAGCCAAATTTGTAAACAAAAAGCCAAACTCAAACCTCTCAAATCGATTACATCCACGCAATACACGACCGAGAGCTCAGCAGTGGCATCAGCAGGTGAGCTATCGCGGTCAAACCTGCCTCAGAAGACAGTAGTGGGCCTGAGAGCTATAAAACTGAAGAAAAAAAACAGGGCTGTCAGGTGGCGAGTAAATGATGATCCTTCCCGAGCAAACATTGGCGGCGCCCGGGATGATTTCTCGAAACGTATCAAACCCGTTGCAGGCCATCGAGAGAGGGTCCGTGTCGAGATTTTTTTCGGGTGAAAAACAAACCTCATTTTGTGTCTGTCTGTCTGTGTGTGTGTTTTGTTTGTATGTCGCAGCTCCAGTGCAAGAGCAAAGGCGCCGAGTGACGGCGGGGTCTGCCCCGATTGGATTTATATCTTCGTCCCGCGCACCGCAGCCCTGGCGCCACAGAGCTTGGACGCCCGGGCGCGGCGCGGGTTATGTTTTTATGGGTACGAGTTGGTTTTATTAGTCAAATAACGTTCGGAAGCAGCGCTTTGCCGCCTGCCGATGGGTCGGAAGGTTCTCCTAGAAATTATCGGCCGCACGGTTAGCAGGCGCATACTGGACGACGGCATTGGCAAGGCTGGCAACCCGAGAGCTGTATTAATTGCTGTATGTTTTATTTACGCTCAGCGCACGATCACGGCACGACAAACCTGCGAACCGCAATTCACACACGTCCAGCGCACAAATAAAGCGTTCCCATCGCGTTCGAAGGACCAAAGCGATGCGCGGGTCACACCACCACCAGGCTGCCGGTGCTAACTGGGCAGGGCTATTAACGTGCTGGGCGCGCGGGGCTAATTTCTCAATTTCCGGCCCCAGAAGGCTCGGCTACGGTTCCCCGCTACCGGTACCGGTTGATCCGTGGTAGAAAAAGAGCAGCAAGAAGAAACAAAAAAAAGCAAATGGAATAAAAAAAAAACCTCCCCGTTGCCGAATGTTCAGAGACAGCCGCCACCAGGTTCTGGGCCATAATTAGACTTAATGCTCGAATCGGTTTCGATTGGTCGCGGTTCGATCGGGGTAACGCGCGCACAAAGCAAGAAGCAAATCGATGATCAAAGTTGCTCAAGATTTGAGTTGAAGCTGAAGGTGACAGTGAATGATAGCTGTCCGTAAGGTCTGCCGAAGTATAGATCATACCGGCTGGATTACTTTGTAGCGGTGTGGTATTTTACGTTTCAATTTGAGTTTTACCGGTTTTTGAACAAGGTCCGTAAGTAGCAATTAATTTAAAATTATTTCAAATTACCTTACTCCCTTCGTTCAACAAGTGTTGTGGCATTGCAACTACAAGTGCACCTGTCCGTGTCTTACTGACGCTTGTAATGACGGTTGATTGATCACCCCTGAAACCTGTTTACACTGCTTCGTTCAATGGCAACAGAACGGCAAGCAGGCGTCTGGAGACACTTTTCCTGGGGCAGAAGCAACTGATGTTCTATTTTCGAGACTATTTCGGAGTGCTACTTCAGGCAATGTCTCGTCCCTTTCGCTCCAGTTCCAAGCCCTCCCTTAATTTCGTCTGCGGGAAAACGCGCCACAATTGCAGGTGTTGCAACATCATAATCAGTCACCTCTTCCCGGTGTGGGCTTTGTGCAGGGCAGGCAGGCAAGAGTGCATTTCAGAAGAAATCGCATTTATAACACCGGCTCCAGCACATCAAAGGTGAGCAAACAAGCCGGCCCGGGTCGGCGGAGCAAAGCGAAGACACCAAGACGGCCAGCCAGCGAGACCAATTAGGGCGCACTGCTCTAATCCTTTCCACGCACCACGCAGCAGCAGCCCAACACCTCGCCCAACGTACCATTATATCGCAATTAGGGTGTAGCTTCTTACTCCCAGCCCTTCTCTCCGCCAACTTCCTACCAGTTGCTTGGCGGTGATTCGTGCTCGAGAGCGATCGGACTTCCTGTCACCGTGCAGCGATCGTGGACGCGCGCGCGCTCCTCAGAACATTCCATTTCCTGAGGATGGCTGGAGAAGTGTCTGGGGAACGCTGCCATCATCATTACTAGCGCCACAGCACTTACACGGTGTGTCAAAGAGAAGCCAAAGCACACTCGCACATACAGCTAGAGAAGAAGAAAGCAGAAAGACTCCTCGGCTCCGGAGCTCGATCATAATTAATCCAGCGAATGGTGTTGGGAGCGATTTTCGGCATTTCGGGTGCCCTCCTTCCCATCATACCGACTCCGGTATTCCGAATCGATTACGAGCCTCTTCCGGGCCAGGCAGTGGAGGGCATTCCTCCAAAGGGGAGGGGGATGAAGAAACTTATCCAGAAATAGAATCTCTAACTGCTTCACTCTAAGGGAACTGATTCGAGCGCACCGTGATTCCGAGTCCGAGCAAAATCGTCTCGAATAACGTCCCCAATTAAAGCTAAATTGGCTCGTCGCAAGGAACGGTGCCGAGAAGGAACCGTTTCCATCGGCACACACACACACACACACACGCCCGGAAGTGGCTGGCTGGATTTTTTTCTTTCTTTCGTTTTTTTTTTTTGATGGTGCACAAACAGAACAGAAGCTTTTATTCCGCCCGTCGGAAACCTGATTGGGTGGGAAGAAGGCGAGCAGGCGCGCTAAAATGGAGTGTGAGAAATAATGTCAATAATTTCCCTCGGACACCGAGTTTCGCTCGACAAAGGGAAACTCATTATGGGTTGACGTTCTTCCTCCTCTTCTGCTTCTGCTGTATTTAACTTTCTTCTCATCGAGGCCTTCTGATTGAGTCTTTTTCGTCCATCTCTGCAGCGGTGTTGATGCGGGAGTACTTTGCTGGGGTAGGTTTGTAGGACGCGGAGAGGTTCCCTGCTTGCCAGAAGAAGAGGAAGAAAAAAAAAACGGCGAAAAGCTTGAACACAATTGCACTCATCGCTCTTTGATAGCGGAGCTAGGACCTAAGAAATTGCTGCAGATCGTCGAAAATCTTCGTCCGCTAAAATGCTTTGACGATACTAATTGTACGGCCTCCGACGCGTTCTCAGTAATGGTTTCAAAATCGCTCCCTGGTCCCAGTGCTTGCGTGGCACTTGCCCCGAGCGCAGCGGCACAGCATGCTCCACTGATAGAAATTCTCCCTCGAGAACGAGAGGCTCAGCTGAAAAAGATCAAATGCAACCTTCAAGCGCAACCTTGTAGCCGTTCCGCGAAGAGTTTCCCATTAAAACTGGACCGAAACGGTTCTAAATTCTGCGAAGCGCAGCCGTAAACCACCGCCACCCGACAGGCCTTGGCCCCGATGTGTGATTATTGGCCGTTAAAAAAGGGGAATGGGAACGGTTGGAATAAATCAATCATACCTCGCGTTCGAGATTCATTGTAGCCCGAGCATCATTAGACAAACGATTTCTTCCCCAGTACACACTCACACAAACTTCAAACCTTGAACGGTCCCAAGGGCTGGTGCTGATGTGCTGCGAACGGTCTAGCAGCGGCCTGGAATGTCTTTTCCCGCTGGTGTGTTCTATGAAGAAGAAAGTGGAAGAGAACGTTCCGAAGAGAAACCGAAAAAAAAGGTTCATCAATCGTGCACCCAGCGCGCCGAAACCATCTGACGTTAAATTATTTAACCACATTTCATTTCTTGGTGTTTTGTTTTTTTTTTTTCGTTAGTTTCGGCGCAAACGGTGCCAGAAGTTGAAGATCCATAACCTAATTTCTAGCTCAAACGGTTCGATGCAGCGCTTCTGGTCGGGTTCTGGCTAATGGCTGGGGACGGGTTCTATGGCAGGGTTAGCTATTGCTGGTTTGGAATTTGCTGGCGTAGAATAAGATGCAATTTTCAGTTAAAATGTAAGAATGGACACCTTTTTCGAGTCCATATGGACAATCTCAAGCTGCTTTTGAACATGTAGGTAAACATTTAAACACGTCCAGAATTGTAAGAATACAATTCACGCGGTCCATAAATTAGAGAAAACTAACCACCACACCACGCACACAAAAATAAAAGATACAATACATAACCCCTGCCTAAAATGCTGCTAGACATTTGATTATAGAGAAGAGTTTGCATCATCAACATCGCTTGGTGTTTTTAAAAAAATAAATCTGCTAACGACATCAAGGCATCTTAGGCATAGGCGTTCAAAAAAATATGTTAAAAATCGAACACTGAAATGCAGGGCTCAGCAACCGATTTTAAACCTATTTCATCCAGCAGCTCTACAACAGAAACACGGAAGATAAAACATTCTGAAGTAAATAAATTCGTTCGAATTAGCTTCATTCACATTAATCAAACCATCAAACTACGAAAAAAGTGCTTGCTCAACCCTGCACCCGGCAGCCAAATTCCCATCGGTCTCTGCCAAATGCTCAGCCGCACGCAGCGCGCCCTTAGCTCCATCACCCGTCCGTCAAAAGCGGGCTAATGATTAAATCGATTTCAAAACGGTTTTTTTTTGTTTGGAGGTCCAATTTTCGCACCATCCAGCTCCAGTTCTAACCACGCGGCCAAGATGGTACCCCTTTGGCGCGGCCAGGTACCAAGGGAGGAGGCGCCCAGGCGCCTGAAGTGACTGAAAATTGCATCAATTATGAGCAATTTTCGATTTCGGTATGGAACCAAAACCGTTCCCGTGCCCTAATCGCACCCACTTGAACAGCAGCGAAGGGCAAATGGCGAGCGGGGTGCCTTCTTCGTGCATGTTTATTGCGGCGTAAGATCGGCGGCGTTTGGAGGAAGCAACAAGAAGAGGGAAGAAACAAAAAAAAAGCGATGAACAGAAGGAGATTAATTTGGAGATTTTTTGGTGCTTATTAAGATCCGGGCTTCTAGGCATTTTAAGTTGAGTTTCTCTTTGAGATACGTTCAAGTTGGAGTTTCTTACAGCATTTTCCACAAGGTTTTAGGTTGTTTTTTTAAAGCCTTCTAATGGTTCCAAAAATGTTTAAAATAGATTTTTTGCTGCCTACCTTAAAAAAAACTATGCTTTAGATAAACAACGGTCTTTTACTCTGCATCGGGAAACATTCTCATCAGTACTTTTGCAGCATTTTTTGCAGATACTCCTTAAGAGCATAATGTGAACTAAAAAACATGCGAGCAAGATCATTACTATAGCGCAATAACGCTCTCATAATGCAACGCGACAGATGGTGTCGTGCAAAATGCTTACGCAGTGCCACAGCACAGGTTTTGAGTTCAAATCTCGCATCGTTGTTGCGTACTAAACTTTTAATTCCTATACAGAAGTCGAAAAAGACGTCCATTGTTTAACGTGACGTGTTTTACTTTACCACTGCTATCGCTATATAAATTGTGATTGTATACAATACCTGCAAGTAAGAGAGTGTGTGGGTGAGAGAGAATCTTCTTTCATGCATTATTCACCAAGAGTTCTCTTCTACAGAAATGTGACAAAAATAAATGCACTTTTTTTGGGTTGAAACCTTCATTTTCCATTGCACACGTCCTCCTGCTGTACTTTAACTTCCAACGAGAGTTTCATTTTTAGCAGCGATAGAATTTTTAAATTTGCCACTGCATTCATGCATGATTGTGTATGTGCTTGTGCGTGGAAATCCGCTTTTATTAACGCACCAATCGTGTTACCTTTTTTCACGCGCCTCGTTTTTGTGTGTATTTTTCGTTCATTTACTCTTCCTCGCTCTTTCTCTCTTGCTCTCTCTCTCTCTCTCACTTTCTTTGTCGCACTCCGGGAATGTTTATTTTCAAATGCATTCCTCACGCGACTGCATTATTTAATAGCTTCGGCGGGGAAAAAGGGGGTGAGTTGTAGCACGGGGCGGATAGAGCTGGGGGAGGGCTGGTATTGGCGGTGGTTGCGCGACGACCATCACTTTATTTTATGGTCTGTTCATAAAGCATAAATTTTAAGCCACCGTGACGTTTATGTAAATTTGAATATCTCACGTATTCGTTGCACCCTTCTCCTTCCCATTCCCACTCACCACCACTTCCCCAAAGCTCATCGCTACCGCAAGTGTGCGTTTGATTTTATATTTGTCCCCCCCCCCCTGGCCCCCTAGCTGACGGAGGTGGTGGGGTGGTTGGGTGCGCTTGCCGTTAAACCGCAGCACGTGTAAATTATTCGAAACAGCGTCACATCGCGGCACCTCATTGCACACTGACAAGCGCGAGCGGCAGATAATCGTATTCCGCGCCAACCCTCCACCCAGAGCCAACCCATGCCCCATTGAAAAACAGAAAGAAAAAAAAAACCGCCCCGGAATGATGCAATTTTAGACGCCGGAGCACTCCCGAGCTGGGAGGCGCAAGGGAGCAACAGGGGAGCTTCGTTCGGTTTTTTTTGTTTTGCAGCAGCAAACGGCAACGGCAGCGGCTCAAATCGTTCGGAAGGCTTCCGGGTTTTTACTTCCTCCTTTTCCTCTTCACCCCTTCAACCCCCCCCCCCCGCTTCTTCCCCTTAGCAGAACCCGAGGTTCGACAGTTGATGGAACACTTGAGCTCTTGGGTTATTTAAATATTTATAACTAGCTGATTGTGCCGAAGGCGGCGGATTCTCTTTATTCCGCTTTTATTTTTTCGCCACCCCCCCTCCAGTTGCACGGCTCCCTACTGCAGGATGGTTCTTTCTTTTTTTTACCAAATTTCGCTCCCGTATGTGTGTGTTTGTGTGTGGTCTTTGCATTCCGGATGGGTTTGATGTTTTATTTAAAAATTAATCCTGCTATAAGCTGCTGGGCGCGTGTTGGCGATGTTTGCAGTTTTATTTCAACCCCCCCCCCTGCCTTGACCGTTTTCGAGTGGCGTTTGCCGGTTTTACCCAATGCAAAACGAACGTTGGGTTGTGTCTTAATGTTCCAAAATGTTTCCGAACACACATTCTGCAGATAGCAGGCTACATTCAATTGATCCCCCCAGATAACGACGAATTGTGCTGCAGCCCCATCTTTCTAACCTTTTAAATGGAAGGCGCCCTTTGCTGGCTGTGCTCATCGAACCCTTCCCACAAAAAAAAAAAACACACACACACACACACACGCAATCATACAATTGAATACCGTCCCAATCCCATGGCAGCGATCGATGCTTTGCCTCGACGCCCACGCGCGCATCGAATTTCGCTCCCCGGGAGGTGTCGCGTACGATCTTTCCGTCCACACCACCACCACCATCAACACCCCACAAACCATCCCTCTCCTGCCCAGTATCAACCAGCCGCACCTATCGCTTTGCTCCAGCCGGGCCCTTTGGCGCGATGTCAAAGTTCCTACAATCCGATTTTTGTCCCGGTGGGCTTGTGGGAGGCCTTGAATTGGAATTGCGCTCCAGCGCCAAAGCTGAGACTGACTGGGTGAGAGGGCCCCCCCCCCGTGCAGAGGTTGGCCGAACGCTTCAGGCTCCAGCT
This sequence comes from Anopheles merus, assembly GCF_017562075.2. Lineage (NCBI taxonomy): Eukaryota > Metazoa > Arthropoda > Insecta > Diptera > Culicidae > Anopheles > Anopheles merus. The sequence goes on along the minus strand of NC_054081.1, from coordinate 2,447,269 downwards.
GCGTGCGTCCCGGAGAAGGTTAGTCATCATCATCGTCATCAAGCGCTCGTTCGGGTTTGACGAACTGCGCGCTAGAAACGCTTCCACCAAATGTGGCAACATAAAATCAAAACGACATTAAAGGGTGCACCATAAACAGGTTTCATCAATGGGGCAGTGAGGGGTGGGGGGGGATGTTTAAAAGCTACAATCAAACCTTTATAGTTATTCCTTGCAGTTCCTGGGATGTTTGAAGCTGTGCGAGACTCTTGTCTAGAAGCTGGCCCTCAGTCAAGTAGATTGGTGGAGGAATGGCACAACTGTTCACCTACAGGGGCAGACATGCTAGAAATAGCACTATAAACAAACAATGGTGGCGAATCTTTAGATGAAATTAGACATTTCGTTCAACAACAATCGCAATGTCTTGGCTTTTGGGGGAAAAATCCTTTTAAAAAAAATATTTTCTTTTAAAAGCATTGGGATATTTCATTCTTAAGTTCTAATAGATCTGTACAGCAATTGTTTGATACTCTTCTCGATTTGTAAGTGTCATTCAAGTCATTTTTGAGACTTCAAATGATGAGATGCAAGATGGAACTACATCAATCCGTTGCTGGAATTCTATGAATACAGGAGAAAACATCATATTTATTGAACTTACTGTATCTGTATTTATTCTTTGTTTCTAGACGTAATGTCTTATTAGTGTTTGATAGATTGAATTATACCGTACAACGACCGCATAGTAGAATCTTTGTTACGCACAGAGCAGCACACGCGCTCCAGATGGGAACTGATCTCGTCCGGCTTTGTAGAGCCCGGGACCACTATCAACTAAGCCATTGGGCCATCATCTTAGTGAGCTGTAGATCTCGTATATGAGGACGGTGGGATGTCAGTTTGATCAGTTTGAGGATATCTCTGATGACAACATAATGACTTATTTTGACTATTTTGAATTTAACAAAGATAACCTCGCAAAGAATGGTTCTGATAATTTCTTGTAGAATGCAGATATGGTTAGAAAAAAACTGCTGTGAGAGATATTTACACTGTGCGCGCTATCTTTCAAAACGAAGAAGTATATTCCGACACTTCTGTGAGTCACACGTTTTCACCGAGCGGCTAAAGTCGGGTGCTCGGAATGATTTCTTCCAACATTACTACTATTGCAAACTTAGCTCACTTAACGCAAGGCGACCACTAATTGTGCCGTAAATCATCGGAACCAATCCAAAACCCGCCGGCTTGCGCCGCGGCTGTCGACGAAACCCCTTCACGATCGGGTCCATGCACGGGAAACGACCCGGACCCGGGGTCCTCTTGGTGGCACAGGCAAATTAACACACTCCGCGCCATACGCATAAAACCGAGTGCCGGCAAGGCACCGACAAGATGTGAGTTTGGCACGACGCACAGCGACAGATGGAAAAAAAACCGGCAAAAGTTCACACACACACACACACACACACACACACGGGCATGAGAATGAGATGAGATAAATTTAGAAGCACGGTTCGCGAAAAACCGCACAGCAGCATACCGGTACGCGTTCGCATTTCAATTCATTAAATTAAATTCATTCAGTGGAAATTCTTGTCCCCTCACCACCTCCTGGGACCCCACACCAGCCATCCCCTTACCCCCGTTTTGGAGCGTTGTAACGGTACGGCCCGGTGCGTGCGATCACCCTTCGTGGCGGTAGAGAATTCGAAACATGAAATTAATTTCAAGATTCTCTATTTATGCACGTATTTATAGCAGCCGCGCACCGGCGGCTGCGGAGAGTGCCCCCAACGATGGAGGTGGCACTCCCTGCAGGCCGCGCGTGGAATGAGCATTTTGGGGAAGCCAGCGACATGCGCTTCTGTCCATCAGCAAGGCAGCCCTTTGGTTTGTGCGTGTGTCTTTGACGACGGATTGTTGGTGAGGCAACTGATTCTCAAAACTGCACCGTTTGCGTTCGTTGCACATTTTCTGCACTCGCTTTCGCTTCTGCTGCTCGCGTTGGTTTGGTTGAAACATTCTGGGGACATTCTGGGGCCAACGTGTTGTGTTTTTTTTCTGCAATGCATGCGCCAACGGTATGACCAACAATGCGTTTGAAATTGTTCGTCGTTCGTCAAATGTTCGTCTTTATGTCAGAAGTTATAATTCTGGAGATTTTTTTAATTCTTTCAGAATTTCTATCTTACAGAAAGTCCAATTTATTAGATGTTTTCTACATTCAAATGATGAAGATCATTTGCCATCAAAAAAATAAAATGCTCCAAATATTTATTTTGAAGAGTTAGTAATTCAATTGGTAAAAGAGAGCTTAAATCAGTTTTAAAAAACTATCTGAATGCTACCTTCAATTAAAAAACAAAAACCACACACAAAAACCTATCCCAATGTGTAACTCTCAATCGTATCGCAAGTATAGAATTTAAAAGACGAATTAAACAAACAACAAATAATGTTTTTCCCCTTCCCTTGAAACTATGTTTCCAAACATTGATTCTTCGCCTGTTTAACGTGCGACACACACAGCAAACTGAGGCCCTTTACAGCATCAAAATAAGTGACAAAAAACTCTAAAGAATGAATCGCTACACTGATGAAACAAGCTCGGAATCAGTACAGGGTTGGGAGAAACAGTGAAATCGTCACCAAAAAAAAAAAACACACACACACACAACCCATCTGACATGTGAAGTACAAGAGCCCGTGTAACGCGTAACGCAAGATCTTTGACATTTGCTTGCCACGTCCGAACAGATCTGATGTGTTGCAGGAAACGGTGGCACGGCGCACGGAAAACTGTTCTGGTGCGAACGAAACCGTCCCCGAAAGAGTTGAAGGATGAACAACAACAACAACAACAACAAGAAGAACCAAACATGGAAATATAGGCACACAGAAACGCAAGAGATGCCCCACTGCCGACCCCGCTTGGGCAAGAATGTTCCATAGCGCGTCCCAGAATGGCGTTGTTAATGTAAGGTTTGCCAGTTTTATCTTTGAATTTTGTTGCTTTTTTTTGTTGTTGTTCCCTCTTGCTCCTTACGAGTGGTGCCAGAGAACGCTATCGCGACGAAAAGACGCAACCGACGGAAGGATTCATTCATTTCCGCTGTGCGAGCGAACGACGAGATGAACGAAAACTCGGCGGGCGATGCGATAATAGCGCTCCGCGGGGTTGGTGCGATCGGGCAATGGCGCGCGAATCTAATGAAGAGATTCCGCACCGTACCGCGACTTACCAGGTACTAATTAGGCGCACTGTTTGTAATTAGAGGAAGAATGCCACGCCCCACCCGTCTGCCCAGGTTGGCCCGTGTGTGTGTGTCTGCCTTGGAAGGCACGATGATGATTATTAAATTGGACTGCCTGACGGTGGCGGAATGCTGCAGTTGTGTCGTTCAATATTCCACGAGCCGAGCCGCACATGTAGGGCAATGCTGTACTCGACAACTCCACAAAGCGTTACAATATGCTGCTATATTTAACGCATCCTCAGTCAGTCCTCTGGGACTTTCCCTTCTTCAGCACAGAGCCCCAGCCTCATGATGCAGCAACTCCTTCGACGTTCTTATCAAGATAACAATCATCCATGACCTAGATTGGGAAGCCTGCAGAGAAGGTCCTGCGTTTCGCCCGACCGCCCGATTTTTCCCAGGCCAAGACAAAGCTCAACTTCTTCAGTGCGGAGCGGAGTGCTTACCGAATGGGGAGCATTTTCCAGAATCTTTAAGCCGAGGGTCGCAACCGTACCCTTTCAGGAACGCGCCCAGGAAGCGCACATCCAACCACCATGATGGCCCACCACCATTGAATAAAGAAAACAATATCCCATCATCTCGCCATAGAGAAATCTCATCAACCGGGTGCGGCTTATCCGACCGAGCGATCAGCTCAGTAGACCCGAGCAGTTCCGAAAAAAGGGGTTTTGATACACTGATAGTAGACGACGCAGTAGCTGCTGCATCAAGCCGTTCAAGCCAAGTCACATAACGTACGGTAGTGCGATTTTACTAAGGGTTTTTTTCTTCTTGTATCTCATTCCTGCACGAAAAAACGCTTAATCACGAGGCACACACACTCTCGCACACACACAGGAACGCAACAAAAGCTTACTTTTTAAGGGTCTGCTCGGTACGATAAGAAGGTTAGGAACAGAACGCGGGCGAATGGCGAAATGAACAGGTTGGAGTGATAGCGAGGTTCTTGCCTTATGCAGGTCTTCTAAAACGACCTAACACACACACACACAAACACACGCTGTGAGACTGGATTTCGCCGTGTGCCACTAACACAAGGCCAACGATGTGCGAAGGTGTCACACACTGGCTAGAGGGCGCCCCATTGTGTGCCCCAGCAAGTGTAAACTCGTTCGAAAATCTAGGCTACAATGATAACAATCTCATTACGCCTTTCAGGAGGTACACTGGCAGCGTGTGTGATAGGGCTTGTCGAACGAGGTCGTAACCCAAGGTGTGTTTATCCTTCTCAGTTCTGTCTCACTCTCTGCAGCTAGTGGGCACTAGGGCATTGGCACTTCTTTGTTGCTGTCTGTCCAAAAAATAAGCTTCAGGAAGGTTCATTATTGCAACGTGTTCTGGAAGTGGCAGTTGTTTAAATCTTTTAATTGCAAAACGCACAGCTTTTTGGCCTCCTTTGGATTGATTTGTTGCAGAACCTTTTACTCAACCTGACGACGCATATTTTACCATTTTTACCAAATGTGAAAACAAAGAAAAAGCCACATGATGTCGTCTGGCGACAATGACAATCTGTCCAGACTGCCCGTTGATTCGGTTTTTGAGAAGCACCTGTTGATGTAGCGATAAGGGGTGTGCGCAAAACATAAATGTACAGAACACGAGAACCTCAGCCAGAGTGACAGGACCACCGAAACGAACAGCCAAAAAGTATCACAGGTCAAGCTGACCAGAGGGCTGAGATTACAGGACGCACATGTTCGTGTCCTGTCGAGAAGCAGGCGCCCACCACCCGCGCCGAGGGATTTCGTGTGAGGCGACAGCCTGGGTCTCTGTTCTAATGGTCAACTCGGCTTAAGATCTTAGATTTTTGGACCTTGTGGCTTTGAAATGAACATCGAGTCAGGCGACGTTACCAGCAAAGAGGTAAAACCAAACCAAAACAGTCAACTCATGATTGGCCGAGTAAGTACCGATGATTTTGCTGCAAATCGGAAATCGACGCTGTATGCTTCTCCGTAACACTGTTGCTTAATTTCCTCGGCACAAGCAGGTATCCCGTCTCGTGCTCATGTGCTCGCCAAATGAGCCCGCTTGTTGCTGACAGCATAATCGCGCAAAGGAGAAGAGGGACAAACAAAACAAAGGACAAAAAGGCCCGAATAAGTGTGCAACATAGCTTTAAGTGCGGAAGAATGTTTTTTTTGTGTGTGTGTTTTTTCTGTTCTTTTCTCACAGTGCAGAAGTTCGCTTCAGGTTTCAAATTTCGGATCCACTTCACCTTCGACCCTCGCAAGACGCAAAACGAGGGGAGAAGAGTGCTTACATTCAATTTTCTTCATCGGCGCACAAGGCACAAGTGTCGGGTTCGGGTTAGCATTGGCTCGTTTTGTTGATATTTTATCACATTTGGAAATCTTTTCCAAATGCTAAGAAGCAGTCATCAGTACGAGAATTCTGATGTTTGGACTGCCGACACTTAACCCTGCTGGGGCGATGCAATTGCTTCCACTTCACGCAAGGAGTTTGGATGCTTACAATTTATGGTTCTTCGTGCTAGAACTGCGCATCTCTTACTGCTGAGTTCAAACACACAACTTTTCACGGTGCAATGTTTCCCTCGTCGACACACACACACACAACTTTTGACAACATCTTTCCAAAACTTTTTACCATCACGAGAGCGGCACGAATTCTTGAAACAAAGCGACCCCATCCATTCATTACACAGCTTACTATCCAGCATTGAGTTCGCTTTGATGTGGCAGGCATAAAATTCATATTTTAGCATTCCAACATTCCGCCAGCGTTAGTACGCCCGTAAGACCAAAGGTAAGGTGGAACAAGCGGTGCACCACTCTACCAGAGACGCCACCAGCAACCGCCAAAAAAAGAGCACTCCCTCCCACTCTCCATCACAGCTGGGAGCTTCGTGGAGGATTTGGGAAGTGAGCAAACTTCTTAATTAACGTTATCGCCAGTGACTGCTTCTCGACAGCATTCTCGCTGTTCGCCCGATTGCTTGCCGATTGTGCTCGACGCAGCCATTTAAAAGAAAAGGCATTAAGAGTGAAGTGGCTAGAGATGATTTTTGAAGGCCACGCAGTGGCCCCCGGGACCTGACTGGGTCGAACAGCTTTGCGGAAAACTCTGGAACTATACGTACCGCGAAGGGTCGGGGAAAATCCAATGCTTGGAATAGGAAAATGTAATGTACAGTGAGCAGGCGTTGCAAGAGAGGACGCAACACTGTCCGGGGAAGGTGGGTTGTTTTACTTATCTTATCACACCGAACGGGCTTCCGGCCGTTTGAATGCGAAGGAAGTTTTTGGATGTATGCTGCCGCTGTTAATAAAATACATTCCAGTCGCTCTTTTACATCCGCCTGTGCCAGTTGGTATGGGGGATGCCGTAAGGAAATGAGGAAGCAAAGAAGACAGTTTTAAGTTTTTGTTTATTTCAATGTTTCGTCGTCTAAATTACATATTAATTAACACGATAGGACCTAACGCAGGGATCCTGGAGACGCTGGTGACGCTATTAGCAGGTCTGCTCGTTCAGCGTGATTGCTCCAGTTCCTCTTGCTGGCAATCCTCCTAACACAGTCCGCAGCAATTTAGCACCAGCTCTGGGTTGAGTGTCTATTCCTTGATAGGTAGGCTGACTGCTTTAAGGAGGTCGTTGTGAATCCCTGCTTGCTCGCCAGGCGTAATCGGACAAGGCTCTTCAGCTCACGTTCTCACGGAGCGAACCTGCCGAACATCACCACCCATTCCACTGCGTGGTCGTTTTCGTCTCCACCTTACGCCATCCTCCGGAACCGTGGCCGATGGTGTAAGGATATCCGGCCACGACGCGCGCACACACAGCGCCCGGATCATAATCTTCCACCACATTGCACCGAACGAGCAACGGAAATTGGAACACCGGCCGGAAATGGATGTGCCCTAAATGACCAGCGGAGTGTTATGGACACACTGGCTGCCGTTACGGGCCATAACGGCAAGGCAATAAAGCACAGCGCACACAGCAGAGTGTCCGAGGCCGGCTGAACTGCGGACGAAAACTGTCCGCTAACACGCAAATACTGTCACACGCGCCTCTATCTGTCTGGGTGAGTGTGTGTGTGTGTGTGCTCGCCGCCACCGGGCAAAAGTGCAAACTTTCAGTGATTTTTCTTTTCCTTTTTCTGGACCTGATAACAAGCAAGCTCTCCCGTTCTGCTTTTTTTTCACTTATGTTTGCTATCGTTGTGGTTCGGTGTCAGTTTGATATCGTCTGAAGCTACCAAGCCACACGCCCTGCCGGGCTCGGGCGGAGTTTCTTTCTTGCACTCCCAGTGATTAGGCACAGCGAGCAGGAAACCATGCTCCGGAAATTAGGCAAATGGTGTGAATGTTCACACAACTCTTCCACCATTTCGTCTACAAGCAACTGACGCATTGCAAGCCGGGCGCTTCCCCGAGCAGCTATCGATACACGTTCCACAATTTCTTTGCACGCACTAACACACGAGGAATGGGAACAAAATCAAGCGATACGAATCCTTTGAATGTGTTAGCGGTTTGGCAGCGCGACACGATGCCTGAGCGTTTGTGTAAATGGCAGTGTGGAAGAGGTGAAGGTGAATAAACGGCGATACACTAATACAAAGCAGAGAAAGATCCGTAACGCTAAGCTTGTGTAGTGTTTCGATATCAAACGTTGAGATACGAACGTTGGGTATAAGAACAGCTCCTACACACGGCAACCATTGTCCAATTCCAGCCATACTCGCTGTCAAACATTATTTATCATTGAAAGTGTGCCCGTGTCCGAGTGAAGAGATGAAGGTTAATAAGCCAAAGATAGAAAATTCTAATACAAACTTATAGACAAATTATTAAACTTGTTAATTCTATAAATCATTCGTATGGGTGACAACGCGGCGAGTTAAAAAAAAAAACTACTACATGCTAGCGTTAAACGATTGAAGTGCGAACTTTTTACCACTAAATCACTTACGCTTAATTTAGTTTTACCTCCACCAAACGACAGCAGTGGTGCGCCTACTGTGTCATTACCACTCAACAGTACTCGCTTCGACACCGTTTCATCCATCACCGACATACGATGTAAAGTTGATCGCCTTTAAACGAGTCCTTTTTTACTATTGACGCCCCCCTTCGTTTCTCCTGTTCCTCCTGCTGACAGGTGATTTATTTGTTCCACATTTATTGCCCATCATCAAAATCGTATTTCGATTGGCATCAAACCTGGTGCGCCGAGGACGGAGAGAGAGAGAGAAAGAGATTGTGTGACATTTCCAAATGAGACCGGAAACGTTACGCGGCTATAGGCGGCTGGAGCAGCTTTTATTAAAACCACCTATTACGTTTTTATGTTCGTGCAGCATTTACAAACACAAAATAAAACCAAAACCGAAACGATGCGTACCCTCGGGAGAGGGCAAACCCGGTACCGGGCGGTACTGGGAAAATTGTGCAAATCCTTAATCTCATTTCAATGACAGATAGAGAGAGGAGAGAGAGAGAGAGGAGAGACGAGAGAGAGAGGAGGAGAGAGAGAGAGGAGAGAGAGAGAGAGAGAGAGAGAGAGAGAAGTTCGTTTTTTATCTATTTGTTTACATATTGCTGTTTGCTACTACGCACACTTAGGAGTTTTTTATGTGTGTGTTTTTTTTTTGTTTGCTTTGTAATACTGTACAATCAGTTCGATGTGTGTCTGTTGCACTGTTCAGATGCTTTTCCAATTGTATTAAATTTATTTTATATGTGACACGCAATGTTTTTTTTCTGCTTTTGTGTTGTGAGTATATGTTTTTTGTACATCAAATGTGAAATGGAAACAACTTTCCCTGCACTCGATGCGAGTTTATTGTGCCTTTTTTTTCTCGCGACTTCCCCTTTCTCTTCCCTACGTACTGCCCCCTCACACACACACACACACACACTGAATGAAATGTTGTTCGCACTTTATATGTTTTATCATTTTTAATTAAATTCTCTCCACCGGCTTTTTTTTTGTTCTTCTCCACACCAACGCTCAACCACCCCTTCCCAACTCCATCACATGTGTGTGTGTGTTATTTGTTACTGTTTTCAGTTGTTTCAGTTTTGCTCACAGCCACGTCTCCCGTTTTTTTCCCCCATTTGGTGAAGTGTTTTATTGCGCGCGGACCGATATTTTATAACTCTCAGCCCTCCGGTTGACTCCTCGTTTCAGGGGCTGCTGACCGGCGGGTTCTCATTTTGCACGCGCTTCATTTCCCCGCGCGCACGTGTGTGTGTGTGACACCTCATTTGCACACTGCTTCTAGAATGCCTGGTAGCCATTATTGGATCTGCCAATCGTTCCATTTTAATGCTTCCTGCTTTTATGTTTCGCGCTTGGTGATACACATCTATCGCATTTGGCTCCGGTTTAGCTTATTTGTTCTTTAGTTTTTCAGTTGGGGATTCGTTTTATTTTTTTTTCTGCCACCCATTGCATCAACGTGATAGCTTTTGCTAGTATAATGATGAGTGATATCCCAGCCTCAGACATCCACACTGGTATGGTCCGTAATTAGATTTAATTATCTCTAATTCAGATATCACTGCGTGCGTTAGCAACAGATCCCCTGGATATTCCCAAACCTATTGCACATGGGTTTATAAATACGACCCACGCTGAGCTGAATGAGTCCTTCCCAAAAATATGTTGTAATTTGAATTACTCTGATTTAAAATACAACAAAGAAGTTATTTTTAGGAATATCAAACTTACAATATTTGCTTTTAACGTTTTAAACAGTTGGGAACTATTATAGCAAATAAATTGCTAACACAAACGCTTACTCAAGGAACAACTATAGGCTATAAGGAACAGATTGAAACCTTTCTACCATGATTGTTGGCGAAATAAAAGTTTCCTGGTTTCAGGTTCTAGGCTATACAATAAGTGGCAGTTTTGTTCCAAGATGTGATACAGTTCCTTACCTTGGATTACAATTATATAACAGATCAACATATTAGACTCATTTTGGAAATACGTTACCTAAAGTTCGTGCATGTAAGAACTTCATAGCCCTTTAGCCTTTCAACTTATAATCTCTGCTCTCAGCTAGCTTGCGTTGTATTATTGAATGATTTCATCATCTTTTATCATTAATCATCAACTTTCCTCAATATATGCTCAATATAAGCTTACTGTTAAGCCTTGAATCTTTTGATCATAGACAAACAGCTCACCAATATATTTAAGTACACATAACTAATTTGCGGTTGCATCAATGCTCCGTCATTGCTCTATTCCAAAAGAATTGCAGAGTACTGAGGCTAAACCTCCACAGTTATTGTTTCGAGGAACTGTCTGTTTTGGACAATAGAACTGTTTAGGAGCATTAAAGACAACTTGATGTAGCATCTTTGAACAATGACAACTTATGGATAGAATAAAACTATTCATCAATTTAAGAATATAATTTGAAGTAGGCTCACTGTGACCTGATGTCCTAGAAATACATACGAAGAACACATACAAGATAGAGAAACTTAACCTTTTTGTTAGGTTTGCCATGCATTTGACATCCCAAATTCGAACGGCCATCAAATGTAGTCTGATTATGAATACAGCCTTACTTTCAGGTCAAACCGCAAAACACACAGAAAGACCCAGCATTCCACAAGATTACCACAGAAACAGTGCCTAAGGAAACAAGTATGTCAGTTGATATCTCTATTACACAAGAACTAGTGGAAGTTGCTAAACCAACACAACCCATTGCTGATTATTTACAGCAATAGCAATCAAACTAACTTCCCCGTCGGGACCGGATTTGCGTTTGCCCAACCTACAAGTCCAACAGGGAAACTCCCACAAATATTGACGGCAAGTTTTCACTGCACCCAAGCGCAATTCAGCCAATCTGTCTATGTGCGTGTGTATGTGTGTGTGGGTGAGTGTTCGATCTTCACACAACTTCAATCGTACCAAGGATCACCGCAAGACACCCACAACTCGCAACAGCCAACAACAACCACGAGGCGGTTTCGTTAATTAACGACCCCTTGCTGCTAGACGAGAACTTCCTAATGATGCGCTAAACGAAGGCAACCATTTGAGGGACATGAATGGGGCAGGGTGGAGCGCCCACCAATTTATGGATATAGCTGGGCGAGTGGTACCCCGTGCAGGGGCGGTGCAGACGGAGCAGTCTTCTAATTAACCTTTTCTTGTGTCACCCGGCCCAGAGTGCTGCCGGTCCCCGGGACATTCTTATCCTTGCGCGAAAAATCCATCTCACAAGAGCGCGCAAAGTTCCCACGAACGCACACAAAGCGCACACAAGGCTAGAAGCGCAAGAAGACCCAGCTTCATATTACATTACGCCCTACCCTCCGCATTTCTGCGAGGGAGTTTCCCATCGCTACTGGCCAAGTTTTACAACCCAACAGCTCAACCGCTGGCAAAGTTTAGCGGCATGTGAGCGCCCCCCCACGCGAAGTTTAGCTACCATATCGATCGGCCGTGGAGCAAATGCAAGGATGTTTCCCTTTCCGAGACGACCCAACGCTCTGGCTCGACCATAGTACTGGAGGCCACGTTTTAGGTCCCAAGCCACCCAACATGCTGGGGCTATCCGGTTGCTAAATTTAATAATCCACTTGTAAAACTACCAACACTGCAACGCTATGCTTTCGACATACTGGCAAGCATTTTTCAGACTTTTTTGTTGTTGATGGTATAGTTTCGACCAATTCAAGAATTCTAGCTACACTGGTACACCGCAAGGTGGAGCTGCAAAGTCTTGGGCAAACTTTTTCCTCCCACCCACAAGATGCGGGATTAATGGATGCTACCGTATCCACCAATCATCCAATCTTTGATGTCGTCTGATTCGTACACATTTGAAACCGGGAGTGATCTGCCCAGAGTGATCTGCTACAGATTGCTCCAGACGTTGCTCTCAGAAGTTGCTGTGGATTGTAACTAATGCTGCACGGGAGTGTTTGTGCACTAAGTGAATCTACCCCTGGCTAGGGCACCATGAATGATAAAATAAGAGCACTCAGCGTACCCCGAGCAACTTCAAGTATGGGAGACACTCCAAGAGTTGAGATACATCAGAAAGTATAGCTTTCACGTACAAACAATTAGATTACTAAGAAATGTCCTACTGACTGGCTCCAACTTTCGAGCCCCCTGGCGGGCTGGCACTATCAGAGAGCAGAAAAAGAAAACAGATTGATGATTGGAGCTGCCGTTCCCGTAATTGCTAATTGCTGCCAACCGCATTCTTGGCGACTGGGTTTATTACTTTTCCCCCTTGCGAATCCTCGGCACACGGAGCGAGCGTATCCGATCTTTCTTCCGATACGAAACTAAACACAGCCATATGCGATTGTTTCTCGAGTGCTGATACGGCGTAGTAACCGTATCCTCCACCATCCAGTCAGGGAGCTTCAGAAGGGTGCTTCAAAAACCAATACCGGTATTTTTTTCGTTTCATTGCCAAGCCGGGAAATAAATCGAACGCTCGGCTCACTCATCCTTTGCCCCGGATCGGCCGAGAAGGGCATATCGTTCCAAACAGCTGCATCTTCCTGCAAGCGGAAGACGACGTAGCGTTCTCCGCTCCAGCTAGCGTCAGGGATGAGCTGGAATTGTTTGTCTTGCTCCTTCTGCCCGCTGCCAGGTGCCTTCTTCCGGGGCATTTTATTGCAAATTAGCATGCATCTGTGCAATTAGGGGGATATAATCTTAGACAAGCCAGTAACGGGGTGTAACGGTGGGCGCATCCAGGAGCGTTCGGGAGATAGCAATCTATCGATACACGCCCTAGGTTCTCACCCTTTGCGCTAGTGAGACGGCAAAACCAATCAATCAACAGCAATGTGTGGAAATCAAATGGGCAAATGATTTGCTGTCGCTGAGCTTGGGGCAAACTACAGTGTCAGACGCATCTTTGGAGGTCGTTCCAAGTAAACACTACTACTAAACCAAACCCTAAAAGGAAATATTAAGCAATTAACAGCTTAGTAAACCGATTAGTACATTGTACTTCAACATTTGCAGGAAATATTATTAATAATTCATTTTCGTAGTTTCTTTTACAAAAGTCCAGCATATTCCAGCATATACACAAAATAGCGCTGACAGCATATTTTACTCAGCAAAAAAGCTTAGTACATACATTTAGTAACCCATAGTACGCTACTAGCGGGACTACTATTCATCCGAGGACCATTATCAATCGCCTTTCTTAATTTACTTACAATCTAATTTATACTGCCGGTCAAATAGAATTAACGCCATACCACGCAGTAGCTTAGTGTATCGATTAGTACACCAATCAGTGTAACCACTACTGTTCAGCCAACTTCTGTTACTAATTTCTTAATAACTGTCTTTCTGGCAGCTAGTCGTACGGCCCCTTTGCTCCTTTTTAAATGCAGCACCAAGTCACCCATTCACTGGTTTGCAGTTTTGCGTGCCCAGGCTGCATACGTTGCGTGTGCGTGTGCGGGAATGAAACACACACACACACACAAAACAACCCTTGCTGAGTGTTCGACTTTGCACGAATTGAAATGTACCGGCGGGCAAGTGCAAATTATAATTGAAAAATTATGAAATTATCCTGTCCCTCGGCTGTCATTTCGCACGCTCCCCGGAAGTCTGGGCGCGTTTGACACGAAACACGGCACGCGGTACAACAGCGCCAAACAACACCTTTCTCCTTTTCTTCGCCTTCGCCCACTCCAAGGGCGGGCAAAGGGGAACACAAACACACAGTGCGGGGTGAAAATCGATCGCAACCGGTCAGACTGTTTTATCGCTTTTTCGCTTGTGCCGGCTCCCCCGGAGTATGGGATTTTTAGAATCCTTTAATTCGTGGCATCGGGGCGAGGGACGGTACTCGGGGGCCGCCATCCGCCATGTTTTTAATTATCACCCGAACGGCAGCAAGCATCAAACACACAAGCGCGTTTGTGCGGAAGCAGGTGTCCTGGGCGGTTATGTTATCTGGTTTCGTGTCGTGTGGCAATGTCACGGTGACTCATGAGCGGTCCGCTCCGTACCAGTCGAACCTTCTTAGCGCTAAAGGGGGTTCGCACTAAAAACGTTGAGGGGGGGATTAAAATTGAATTTCACGAGCACAGCGAATGTGCACAAGCATCACAACACAAATGTATATTACAAAGCAACGCGAGGGAAACAAAACAACACTAAAGTGCTTTCCCGGCTGGTGCTGTCTGTGGATATTATTGCTATGGACAAAGACTTGCTATGCAACTGTATTAGCACGATCAAGCCTAGTATTCGTACATCAGATAGGACTAAGTAAATTATTAGGTCATCAAAAGCAATAAAATGGACTAAAGATATTAATAACACCAACCAGGTCGTGGTGTTGCATCAGCACAAAATTTGGTTATATTTATTTAAGACACTCCGGACACTTTAGACTACTTCATTTTTGCGAAAAAAAACGAAGGTCTTTCAAGGACGCACTTGGAGCATATCTCAGCCACTCATTTCACATCGATTAAATGCAATGGGAATGATCTTGGCGTACTCGGAGCCTACTGAAGCAACTTATGAACTGAAGCCATCAGATGACGAATGTGCTTTTATTCACTGGCGAGCAGTTTCTCTTACGGCACCTGTAACAATGGTTCCAAGAAACACTGAAATCGAAAGTGTATTCTCGCTGTGCACTCTAAACAATGCTCCTTTTACTCGGGTCTGTTCTGGTCGATGAAGCATGATCCGGCTTACCAACACTTCTCGAATGGCGATGGTGTGAAGAAATTGATCCATACATGGCATGGAATTCTTTAGTACACCTACCGGTTCCCCAACTTTAAGATTTTAAGTAACGGCATCATTTTCCTTAGTATGTTGTCCAAGAAACCTATAACCCATTAATGTAACACTAGAACAGAATTCAAGATCTCTAAAAACAGTATAAAAAAAGCCCAAAATTGAGCTAAACCCCAAATCTCACGCGATCTAACACATCAATCCCGTCAGATGTTCGTCCCGGCTTGAATGTCAGCTTACCTTTTCCACCCATCGAAACTCACCAATTCCTCTTAAAGCTACAACGCTTCCGCTGCCACGGAAGAACAACCCAAAACAGTTCCCCGCGCAGCTCATTTTCCCCTCGTTGCTGCTCTTTTTACCCTGCTACATTAACACCTACCATTTTGCAAGGGGGCGGAAGACATCCAGGCAACGCCAGGCCAGGGCCCGCGGTCCTGGCAGGAATTCGGGAATTAAAATAGTTGCGCTTGGCCGCTGGGGACAAGTTGGGGTGCAGAAGAAGCCGCGCTGTGCTTTGCTATGCGAACAATGCCGGGCCGGGCCCGGGAATGTCGGAGCGGAGCGCACAGGTGTCCCCCCCCCCCCGCCGGGATGGAAGCTGGTAGCTGGTTTTTGGGCACATCAAACAGATGCCGGAAAGCGAAACCCCCAACCAAGGCATTCGCTCCGGCAGCGCTGCAACAACAAAGCCGTCGTCTTTCGTTGCGCAGTGAAAAGGACACAAAGTGGGGTCGGAGAAGTGACAGACAGCAAAAGACAGTGAACAGACGGGCATGCAGCATGAAAAAACAGTACGTCAGTTGCCCGGGGAAGTTGCCTGGGAAGTTGCGCCTCTAGAACCTTGCGCTAGCGCCACCAAAACACATTCGCGACTAATTCTAACCTTCCTACAGAAGCGTCCGAGCGTTTGCATTGCTTAAAATGAAATCGTATTTACTCTTCGGCCTCCCATGATATAGCATCACCCACCCTACCCCCCCCCCTCCTCCCCCTCCTCTCCAGCAACCCAAAACTCGAGTTTTCAGTTTATTCGTCCGAGTTCCGAGAGTTTATTTCTGCTGGCGTACTGCCACGCCACGCCAGCACCCGACGAGCGTTACGATTATTATACACTCCCCCCCCCCCTTCTCCAGACCACTCCGGATGGTTCAGTTTCACTGCCCACACTCCACCCCCCGGGCAGACCGGACAAAACCGCTGACGACGGGTGTGCCAGTACCTTTATCGTGCCGAGCGTTTTGGCTTTCAGGAGTTTCGGGAGGGGCGACGACCAGCTTGACCGATGAAAGATGAAAGATAAAGAGTGGGTCGGGAAGGAAGTAGCGAGGCGAAAGGGGAAGGGAGGAGATCTCGCTTCCGGCAGTTTGGGCAGTCGGCCTGCCATGCCGGACCCGGGGAAAAACGGTTCCGGAACTCCATTAGTTTTGGGCCGAGTTCAGTGGTCGAGAGGATCCAACGGTATCAGACAAACACATGAAAGCAAGGGTGTTGCAGTGGGAGTGGGGGAGTGCAGTGCAGGGCAGGGAGACCATAATGAATAGCCCAAGTGTTATCAACAACCCTCCCAAACCGACAGCGAACGCCTCGGGTCGGAGGCACGGGGTTCAGCATTAACACCAATATTTATGTAGTCAATATTTCGTACAAAAATCCACACCAACCCACACATGCACAGAGCTGACCGAGGGTACACAGCGATCCGCTTGTCCGAAATGGCAGTTTTCGTAAAACCACAAGCTCTGCATCTCTCTCTCTCTGTCCTCATCTAGCCTCCAATCACCCTTGCCCCGGTCCGAGCCTGAGCATCGGATGGGAATCCCATCGACACCCGAAAAACTCAAACCCTTCAGGCTTCCCCGCGCACCGCGGCACCTTTAGCGACCGGGGCTGACCTACATATCCAGCTGCTTGTTTATGTTGCGGGATCTTCGGTTTCGGCACCGGGGCAAATGTTTGCCATCCGAGCGTGTAGCTGGGTCCAGGTTTGGCGAGCGAATAATTTCTAAAGTTTGCCCCAAATTAAACGCTCTGCGAAGCTGGCGCCAATGGAAGGTGCCGCCTCCGAGCCTCCCAGGTTCCAGGAGCTATGGCTGAGAAAATAGTTCCCCATCCGCCTCACCACTCAATTCAAAGGGAGGGCGTATGTCAGCGCCAATTAGTCACACAGCCGTGCAACGATGTCACCCAATCGCCTTTTTCCCGTTGTTGCATTGGGGCAGATATGGGCAATGTCCAGCACCAGCTTGGATGAGAACGTCGATGTTCTGTGGTCGCACATCCCCCACACCCCATCCAGTTGTAATTTGTAATTGCGCCTCGTCGACATTCGCGGTGGGCTTATTTTGCGCTGTTGTGTTGTTTTCTCCTACACAACAATCTTGCGGGCGAACCCGATTGGTATCCAACTTTCCACGAAGGATGACGAAGCTTGAGTGGGCCGCGTCGACACCACATCGACGTCAATCGTCCTCCAATTGGAGGCTGTCACGCTGTCGGAGGTTGTTTTTTTTCTTAACCTATGTGTGTTCGCGAATACAACAGTACCTTTAGAGCTCTCAGCTAATTGCCAGGCTGTAGGGTACTGCAAACAGTTCAAGAGGGTCCACAGCCAATCCAAAGGGTCGCTCTCCTAGTGGAAGGCTGAATCACGAAGGATTCTCGTGTCTGTTGCCGGGGTACGGGGCACTTGACTTATGGGGATGGTTGAATAGAGGAACAATTGGTACAAATTAGCCTAACGTGACCATTAAAAGTCAATCAAAATTACAAATTATTTAGAACATATTTGTCTGAAAAGAGCTCCCGGCGCTCGAGACCGTAACAGATGTGTTTTATCCTAATTGGAAGCAATTGACAAAATAGACAAGATAAACATGAAATATCATTTACTGAGATCTTAGTAGAGCGACACTGAGCGTACTCATTATGCAGTACAGTCTGCATCCCAGGGTACACAGTTCCAAAGACACCAGTTAACTTGAATATCCTCGTGTGACGAATATCATGTTTTTACCAAAATACATTACATGCATTAGATGGATAGTTTGGATTAATTTTAGAAGTTTTGGACAATAACTTACGTATCTCCGTCGAGCATCACGTAACTCGGGAATCAAATCGATATTAGTTCCCTCAGATGGAGGTCTTGATTGATGTGGAGAGATATCCACTCTAGTCCCTTCAGCCTCATGTCTTTTACCGAAACACGTAGGATGTACTTAAGTAAGAGCTCACAACAGACACCTCGAGCATTTCAGCAGATACGACACTGCAGAAGAATTACTGCAATCGAGATCAACAATAGACTGAACTCGAGAAACAAAACTGGATGGCTTCCAGTACCGAATGACCACATTACAGAAATACAGCCTCTACACGACCAGAGCCAATCTCAGCCCCTACACGCACACAGACGCATCTAATACGCGGGCGTCATTAATTACAGGCAGGATTTTATCGAGCTTTTCACACGGTTTCGCTTAGCCCAGGCCCCGGTCACAGTATTGGTTGAAGCGCGGCGCACTGCATTGGATCAAATTCGTGTGCCGTTAAGCAACACTCGATACACACGGATACACGCGTGCATGCGGGGGAGCGTATCGCAATTAGCCGACTTTTCGATCGATATTTCGTAACGGCCCGGGCTTCCTGTGAAATCCTATTAAACGCCCTAAATAAACCCTTTCGCGGCACGTCGTGCCGGTGGGTGGGGAGGGGGGGGGGGGGAAGGGAAGTGTTGTGATAAATCTACACAAATTAATAAACGTATCGTGCCCGCGCTTCGCTTGTGCGCGCTAATTTTCGGCGGCCACGCTCCACGACCGTCCCTCTTCTACCTGCTTGCTCCCGCCGCTCTAGACAACGAAACGAAACGAAAATTAGACCCCATTGCTGAATCCCACGTCGAACGGCCACCTGGGACAGAACCGCCAGTATACACTCGAAACGGTCGGTGCGAGAGCTCTCTCACACCGCGCACACTAAGTGTAGGTATCAATCGGTTGCCGAAGCTTTCAATTTAATTACGATACAACGCGCAAGCGGCCGAAAAACTGACCGTTTCGTTTTTTTATCTTTTTCATCTTCTTCTTTGTACAAGTGCATAACCGATGTAGCTCACCTTCCTTCCCCCCCCCCCCCACCATCACGGGTGATGAACCAAGCGAATGATTAGATTAGAGGGCACCGGGTGCCGGCTACTTCGCACCGCGCGTGATACAAGACCGGAGAGAGCGGACACACACACTTTAGCCCGAGATGCTGGTGAATGATGTGCATGAAGATGTGGATGATGATGATGATGATATTGTTGGGACGGTAGCTGGGCCCTCCCGTCGGTTCCGTTTGCGATATTCAATTATTACTGCCGATCACGCAATCGGCAGCAGCGGGCGTGAAATCCTGGGACATGCCAACTGCTCGAACTGTAGGGTGAGGCGAGGTAGACGAATGGATCACTTCGGGATGGCGAATACATTGTGCCACACCACCAGCTCCATTCGCTCCACGTGCTCCGTGTTTAGAGAGAAGACTACCATCTTGCTGCCACAGGCACCAGTTTGTGTGTGTGTGCCTGTTATGCATATCGCCCGTCTAGGCTTTACGAATCCGGCTAATTGACCGGCTGCCCTGTTCGAATGCTGAGCCGAAACACCTGCCAACGGCGGGGAGAAAAGCCATTCGTTACCCGATCGAATCGGACGGCGAGCGGCGGTCGGCCTTTAACCATAATGGAGCCGTGATTGCGTTGGGAGCGTTTGTATAATCCAATTCCGGGCCACGACCAGTTTGCACACTCGGCTAATGTGCGGTTCCCCCGAAAAGTAAACAGTGTCCAATCGGCTATAAATCAACATCGAAGTTGTAGAATCGGGACATCGAATGTGTATCGGTTGGTCTACTGGTGGGTGGATCTACGTTTCATTTTGGTTACGGCTGTTAAGGGTATAGCGAGCAGACGTCACAATGTAGCGATTTAGCTGAACTACGAATCTAAATCTCTATTGCTGAGGCTCTTAGGAATCAGTTACAATAAACAACAGTTGTGCGAGTTTTGCAGCGCTGAAATTTGCTTAGTATATAGGATCTAGTTGACATGTGCATAAGAAAGTTCTGCAGATCTTAGGTATAACACTTAAGACCTGGAAAAAACAGCTTTGAAGTGAATATCAGTTCTGCAGATTTTAGGTATAATACTTAAGACCTGGAAAAACAACTTTATAGTAAAAATCAGTTCCGTAGATCTTAGGTATCATACTTAAGACCTGGTAAAACAGCTTTGAAGTAAAGAGTAGGCTTTTGTTTTGAATATTGAGCCTTGGGCCTTGAGCCTTGAGCCTTGAGCCTTGAGCCTTGAGCCTTGAGCCTTGAGTTTTGAGTCTTGAGTCATGAGTCATGTGTCATGAGTCTTGAGTCTTGAGTCTTGAGTCTTGAGTCTTGAGTCTTGAGTCTTGAGTCTTGAGTCTTGAGTCTTGAGTCTAGAGCCTAGAGCCTAGAGCCTAGAGCCTAGAGCCTAGAGCCTAGAGCCTAGAGCCTAGAGCCTTGAGCCTTGAGCCTTGAGCCTTGAGCCTTGAGCCTTGAGCCTTGAGCCTTGAGCCTTGAGCCTTGAGCCTTGAGCCTTGAGCCTTGAGCCTTGAGCCTTGAGCCTTGAGCCTTGAGTCATGTGTCATGAGTCTTGAGTCTTGAGTCTTGAGTCTTGAGTCTTGAGTCTTGAGTCTTGAGTCTTGAGTCTTGAGTCTTGAGTCTTGAGTCTAGAGCCTAGAGCCTAGAGCCTAGAGCCTAGAGCCTAGAGCCTAGAGCCTTGAGCCTTGAGTCTTGAGTCTTGAGCCTTGAGCCTTGAGCCTTGAGCCTTGAGCCTTGAGCCTTGAGCCTTGAGCCTTGAGCCTTGAGCCTTGAGCCTTGAGCCTTGAGCCTTGAGCCTTGAGCCTTGAGCCTTGAGCCTTGAGTCATGTGTCATGAGTCTTGAGTCTTGAGTCTTGAGTCTTGAGTCTTGAGTCTTGAGTCTTGAGTCTTGAGTCTTGAGTCTTGAGTCTTGAGTCTTGAGTCTTGAGTCTTGAGTCTTGAGTCTTGAGTCTTCAGTCTTGAGTCTTGAGTCTTGAGTCTTGAGTCTTGAGTCTTGAGTCTTGAGTCTTGAGTCTTGAGTCTTGAGTCTTGAGTCTTGAGTCTTGAGTCTTGAGTCTTGAGTCTTGAGTCTTGAGTCTTGAGTCCTTAGTATATTGAACTATAAGATTTAAACTTACTGTATACTGCAGTCAATACACATTAAGCATTAGAAATTAGATTCATACTATAAGCCATCTAATACACTTGTAAAATTAGTCTCGTACACTGGTGGACATAAAAATAGGAAAAAAAATTGTGTGTTTTTTTTGCGTGCACTAGGTGTGTCATCGCCAACAGTTCGAGGCGTACTTGGTTGGTTTACTTATTTTTATAGAGACTTTGAGGTCTAGCTCATTCGCCTCTTTTTCGAGGCGTACTGAATTTGCAATAGCCGAATTTTGCCTTTTATACTCTCATTTTTGGTGCGCTACTTATCTGAGTTTTGAGTGCCGGCAGCGTTTTGCGGCAGTATAAAAGGAGAGCCAAATCGTGTTGAGCTTCATTCTTCCATCAGTGGTCAAGGTGAAAGGTTGCTGTTGAAAAATTCCACAAAATCATCATGGGTCGCGGAAAGCACTGCACACCAGAGGAGCGAAAACACATTCAGGGGCTTTATCGTGAGAACGTGCCAATCAAGACAATCTGTAAGGCGTTCGGCCGTTCACGGACGTTTGTGGACAACGCCATTCGTAGCGAGGCTACGGGTAAATCGACAGGTCGTCCGCGAAAAACAACGGCCGACGTTGACGCGCAGATTGTTGAGATAATCAAGGCGGATCCTTTCAAAACTTGCGCTCAAATCAAGCAGGAGCTTGGTTTGCAAGTTTCGGCGAAAACGGTGTCTCGCCGTTTACACGCCGCTGGGTTCTGTGCCCGGAGACCGCGGAAGGTTCGTAAGCTGCTGCCGCACCACGTAGAAGCGCGCATTCGGTTTGCCGAAGAACATTTAGCTGCATCCATCTTTTGGTGGAGTAAAATCATTTTTTCGGATGAGTCCAGAATCAATCTGGATGGTTTGGACGGCATTAAATACGTCTGGCGCCTTCCTAATCAGGCGTATCATCCGAAAAATACGATAAAAACCCGAAGTCACGGAGGCGGCCACGTTATGGTGTGGGGTTGCTTCTCCTGGCACGGCCCGGGTCCTTTGTTCCGTATCAACGGGACACTGAACTCGGAAGGGTATAGAAAAATACTTAGTCGTAAGATGTTGCCATACGCCCGACAAAAATTCGGAGACGAAGAGCATTACATCTTTCAGCATGATAACGACTCTAAGCACACATCGCGAACAGTTAAATGTTATTTGGCAAACCAGGATGTGCAAGTTCTACCGTGGCCTGCGTTGAGTCCTGACCTAAACCCAATTGAAAATCTGTGGTCAACTCTCAAGCGTCAGCTTAAGAACCAGCCTGCACGTTCAGCCGATGATCTATGGACACGCTGCAAGGTTATGTGGGAAAACATACCCGAAAGCGAATGCCGTAAGCTCATCGAAGATATGGCCAAACGCTGTCAGGAAGTGATAGCGAATAACGGTCACCACATTGACCGTTAGAATGTGTTTTCGCTCTGTGGAACACCGCAACACCTCCTCCCAACAACCACTTAAACAGTCCTTTTCAGGGCTACCAAATATTTCTGACAAGAACTATGTCTTTCGGTCACAGAAAAAAGTTCCTATTTTTATGTCCACCAGTGTACATCGATGTTTCAAAGACAACTCTAACTTTTAATCTCCTGGTTCCAAATACCAATTAGCTCAAAGTGGGACTCAATGTGACAAGCCATAAAGAACCCTCACGAGAAAGCCTTGTAAAAAACCTCATCAGCAATCAGCCGCTTGCGGTGAAAAGCAACAAAAAAAGGTGCTGATGCGTCCACTGCTACTCCATTACGATGATGATTCCATTCTCTTTGGTCGTTCAGCGTCCTCCGCCGGGCCAACGCTGAGCCGCTAATAGAAATGTAACCATTTCCGATTACCGCCCGTCGCGCCTGATAAATCAGTCATCGGGCAATGATAAATGGCCTGCCCATTTTGTAGCACCGGACGCAGCACCAATATTAAGGCGTCCCCGGACGGCGCTGGACGAGCCGGCGAAGGACGGACGGGTTCAATATCTGCAGCCGGCCTCAAGCCTTATCTCCCCAAAACCGGGGGGGTGTTATGAGCGATCGCTGGCACTCTGCGGTCGGACGATCAGGCAAATAAAATGACACAAAATTAACGACAGGCCGGCGTGCCTCCGAACCAGCCTCACAGCCGCAGCCAAAGTGAGCCGTGCCGAGCGACCCGCTCTGTCGCGGTACGTAAAGTCACACTCAATTAGCATATCTGTGGCGAACTATCGGGAACCCGCTTCAGCGCGGGGCCTAATCGGAACGATCGGTGCGCGTCCGATTGTGAGTCCCACACGCGCACAGGCCACCTGACCCGGCCCAAAGCGTTGCCCGGAGGGTCGCAGGAAGCAATCTATTTCGAATTCAAAAGAGACTCGCCCCAAACATAGAACGATCGATAAATCAAACCATTGCTTCGCAAACGAGATGTTAAGCAATTTTGAAGGAGCGTAAAATGTAAAGGGTATTAGCCAATGGCAGTGGTGAGCAAGTGGCGACCGATGCGCTACCCCCGAATGCATAAATCAATGCGCACGCATCAAATCTCACAGCCGCCCTCGGGACCAATCCGGTTGCCGGCAATCCGGGCTTTGTTTAACAGTTTGGCTAACATTTAGCTTTTACTGCACGCCTCAGAATGTCAATGTTTTGACACGCAGGGGCACCGACTAGCGGGAGTAAAGAGCGGTTTTCGGCGATCTTAAGCCGGTGGCTAATGATGCATATTTGGTCGCGAAATAAAATCGTAACGAAGCACCTCCAGCCAGGCGGGCCCGTATGCTTATGCAAATGCTTCGCATTATGTCGCGGGGCAGCCGCGAGCCAAAGACCGCGTGAGCCGTAACATCAAAACATCATTTTGCCGCCCGTTTACGACCGTCAAAGCTGCTTAAGCGCTGAGCCGCTGCGTCCCGGCCGCGGTGACCGCGGTCAAGATGCGGGCCCGGGAACGGAAAGAAAACACACCCAACCGGTCGGCAGCCGGTAGCGGGCAACGCTGGGGAGGAGTGGCCGAGTTTCCCGCCATTAATACAACAACCGACACAGTAATAATACTACAAATGCTACCGAAATTGCTGTCCGTGGCGGGGGGGGGGGGGGGGGCATCGAGTGGCCTGGTGCGGAATCTCAGTAATCCGATTACCATTCATAATTCATTAATTGAAGGCGTAGTTCGTGGCCGGCTGCCTGCGTCTAATTTATCACGATCAGCTTACTATCGACACGGGCACGATGGGGGCAGAGTCGGAGACACTTCCGAGCGGTCTGCACCCTCTCACTCCCAGCATGGAGCCCTCTCGATCTGTAAGGGAAGCTAAAGCTTGCCCAAAACAAAGTACGAACTTCTATGCGTCTTGGTAGGCTAGATTTTATCTTGCAAATCTTAAGTTCGTCGGAGCCACTGCGGGGAAGCATTTATGGTACGGTTTTACGGGGAGGGAATGTGTGTTACAATACATCCTTCTTTTTGTTTTGGCTTAGCGACCTACGCGATCATGCCGGCGTATACAAGCTTTGGAGAGTTTTTAAATGTCACGCTTTTATCTTGCCTTCGAGAGGCCATGCCACGAGGGGACGGTCCATACGAGGCTTGTGCTCACGACTTTGTGCCACAGGATCGCCACGGGTTGCATTGCATTGCATTATTGGTATTACGTAACTTAAGGACAACCCCCATTACGATCCCTTCTAGCGAGTTTGAGTTAGAAAGAAGTTGATTCTTGTGTTACATTTAATTGCTAACGTTACGTAAGCTTTGGATAACCCCTTCGCCCTTTGATGTTTTGTTGAATTGCAAATCTTAAATTGAAATCTTTAAAGGTGAGTCGCTACCTTTCAGCGCTACACGTTATGGTAAGCGTTACGTAAGCTCTGGATGACCCCTTAGTAGTCCTTCGCCCATTACTTAAACGAGATGGATCACTGGGCCAATTTTTATGAGTTTTCTGTTAGCCTCTTTGAAGCCGTGCAAGTCTAACGCAAAGTGTTAGCTAAATGAGTATGAAATGATCTCATTTCCTCAAATCAACTTCAAATATAAAAAAAAAATATGTTAAACTGTTTGTCATTGAAAACAGATCTTGGAATCGATTTGTCATGTATGTACAATCGACCGCATCTCTGTTTTCATCTAAAAGGAAAGAGCTTGCAAACCCTTGCATTGCAAAACCGTATCTATTTTCTATTTTCTCTTGGCCCCCAATAAAGATGTCCGGAAAATTTTCCTAATTTTATTAATTCGCAGCAAATCCTATTTTGCTCTCCATTCCGCCGCTCCTTTGCAATTATGCCATTATTAGCTTCCGGCGGCACGAACTCCTGCAACGAGGTGCTTCCGCCCGAGCAATGATAATCCCATCATTTCGGCGCCCGCCGATGCTATTAGCATAATGTTTCATTAATATTTTAGCGCGCGCGCGTTTGTGCATTTGTGGGGTGGTGTTGCACATTTGCACAATTCATCGGACGCGTTGAATGCATTCGGCCGTTAGCGAGAGCCGCAACCAGCGCTCTAGCGTACGATATTAGTGGTTGGTACAGGGTTACTGTGCTTATTTTGTTTTTTTTTTTACAAAATAATACATAAAAACATTCAAAAATAAATCACGTACGCTGGACAGTTTGATGGTAAAATTAAAAGAAAAATGTTACTCGATTTTTTGCTAACAGTAATAAACCAGTTTCAGATTCAACCATTTCCGAGCTCACCCTGCTTTGTATCGCTTCAAACGACGCATAGACGCACCTAATAACCTGATTAGTGACTCTGCAGTACTTCAAAAAAAAAAGAGGAAAAAAAGAATCGTTGTACCATCGGCCACCATTGCACCCTGAAAAACGCTGGGATGGAAATATGCTGTTAGCAGATTTTAACATTTTCTATTGGAGAAAGGTTGTATATTCTAATGAAGCTAGCATTTAACCTAATTTGAATCATTCTGATAGTTTAACGCTTTGCTAACAGTTTCTAATGCATTATTTTCACCGTGTTACAGGTGCGGTTCAAGGTTACAGGTTCAAGGTTCGCGAATTCAGAGCCGTAGCGGCAGAAATATTGTCGTTTAAAGAGGTTAATTTCATACGTCTAGTTTTTTAACCGATTTAAAAACAATTTCGATCCGAAGTTACGGGTTTTAGGAAACCTTATGTTTTGGCTTGCTTACTGTAATTAGTAATTTAAAGCAAAAATACCTCTTTCTATCCCGGTCTGCGTGTCCACAGTGCATCGGGGCCTTCAGCAGGTTTATGTGCACAATATGAAAGAAATGTTGCTGCATTTTCAGCAACAAGCTAACACGCTGCAATGAAGGCAGAATGGAGTATGCTGCTGCAGCTCTTTCAAAGCAGATTGAGATAAATCGATCCATCGTCAGGTGTAGCCAGGATATAACGAGGCTTGTTTGTAAAGCATATACAATGCCGAAGTTGTACGTTAACAAGTAATTGCATTTTCTTCCTGCTCGCCGATGTAACCTAATCTCCTCTGAGCTCTCTGTAGCGTAAAAACTACCTTTCTTATATGAAGAATCCCTTAATCGATTGGCTCGTCTTGCCACATCACATCATCCGGCAAGCGTGTGAGATTATCGTTAAAGCAATCGATACTACTTGATCGGCTGGTTACCAATGCATTTATAGCATTTTAACACACACACTTTAACAGCTCTCCCACTGCTCAGCCCAACCCGGACCGCTGCAGCGTCTGCTGGTTTTCCCGCAACACTTGCCGAACGTTTATGTTGATGCGACTGTGCCGCATGTACTCCTCGACGGCAGCGCCCCACTGCACCGCGTCCTGCCGCTCCGCACCCAACACTGCCCACCGTGCCGCACTGCAGCCCAGGCCCTCGGGCAGCTCCGCGTCGATACAAACGCGCGGCACCGCATGATAGCAGAGCCGGCTCGCCCCCGTCATAACGACAATGTCGCCGCTCCGCAGCAGCAGGGCGTCCGGTTGCTCCTCGCGGCTAGTGCCGCCGATCAGAAACACTGCCGGCTGGCCGAAGCTGAAGCAAAAAGGGGGAAGGGGGGGTGGGGGGATAAAAAGAACGCTTTAGTGAACGTGTGTGTTGCGGCCAGCCAGCTCACCCCAATCCGCCGCTACCTGAACGAAAACAGGGGCGCCGTTTGATCGTCCTCCGAGTGGTCCGTGTGGCCGGCTAGTGTCGCCCCGGCCGGATAGTAGTTCACGATGGCCGCCTCCGGCGAGAAGCGATCGTAACCGAGGGTGGTCGCGACGTGCCGGACCAGCGCACCGAGCTCGGGTGGGAACGGTTCGCGCCGTGCCTCGTCGTACAGCTTGTTCGTCCAGTCGTACTGGTAGCCCAGCGTGGCCCAGCGCAAACTTTTGGCGAACGTGCGCCGCTCGGCCGGGGTCGGTATGGTTTGCAGCTGCTCCCACCAGCTGCCGACAGCATCCCGCGCCCGCTGGCCCACACCGCTCTGGTTGGTGGTGTTGGGCGGGTTCGGATAGTCGGCCAAGCTACGCGTCATCCACTGCCGCTGTGCCTCGGCAGTGAACGGATTGGCCACGACGAGCAGGCCGGGTCGGCCGGTCAGTTCGTGCACCTTCCATTCGCTCGGTGACAGCAGGCCCGCGAAACATTGCCCATCGATGTCGTCTACCCGAACTGGCTGCGGGGAAAGAACAACCATACCAATTACTTTCCGTGCATTGTGTTGGCACCGTGTCCTGAATGTGTTGGACGCGTCTCCCGAATGTATTAAGAGACAGTGCGGACCGAACCCTTACCTTCAGGTTTGGATGGTCGCTACCGATCAGCAGCACATCCTCGAACGAAGGTGGCGGATTTCTCGATTTGTAGTACTTGAAGGCTGTTTGGAACATAGCTTTGCACACTCTTTGGCTGGACGTTTCGTTAATCGTTTCATATCACAATCCTGCAGATGAAAAAAAATGAATTATTTGTTGCATTTGATCATCCAATAATTATTACAGCAAATCACCTGAGCAATCACAATCTAATATTAAGTTTAAGC
This sequence comes from Anopheles merus, assembly GCF_017562075.2. Lineage (NCBI taxonomy): Eukaryota > Metazoa > Arthropoda > Insecta > Diptera > Culicidae > Anopheles > Anopheles merus. The sequence continues at coordinate 2,419,043 of NC_054081.1, read as the reverse complement.
ACCGCACTTCTTTTCAGTTACATGGCACGACTGTGCTGCCAGATCGAACCAAAACACCAGCACACCGGTTTGTTTGTTTACATTTCATTGCGCACAAATTGACAGCTGGCCCGGGCACAGTGCGTTCCAAAAGTTTGTGTTTGCCCGCTGTACGCTCATGTTCAGTTCGCTTCCTTGCACTATTTTCAGTAAAGGGATTTATTACGAAAGAGGAAATAAATTCTTTCCGCAGTGGCTATGCTTTTTCATTCATGTTTGAAAACATTTGAAAGTACATTATTTTGCTCTTTATGGTTGGTGCCCGTTCACATCGTTTGATTGTAGCGAGATATAAACATTTTATAGCTTCTTTTTATAGTAACTTTACATTCGATTTGCCGTTGGTTTTACCGACGCTCCATGCGTTTCCATTTCAAAACGTAACCGAAATTGATTCGACTTTTTTAAATCTGTATGCTCCTCCCATGTTGGTTCTATGTTTGCAGAGAAAAATAGGTAAGCGGTCAAGAAAATCGTGAAACAAATTCAAAAACCTTTCAGGATCACAATACAAATTCTACTAAAGCTCGTACGCTATTTCCTACGTTGCACGTTTTCTATTGGGTATGGTTTGTCGAATGGAACTGGAATTGTATCGGTTCCAAATTCGAATCAAGTTCCAGGTATTGTTTTTGATACTGATTAAAATCGGGAGCTAATTCTGGATCAGAACGGGTTCATGATCGGTTCCAGGACCGGTATGGGTTCAGTATCAATTCCAGGTCTTTTACGGGTTTATTTTTAATTCCAGAACGGTAATGGATTCATGATCGGATCCAGGATCAGTATGGGTTCATGGTTGGTCCCAGGACCGGTTTGGGTTAATGACAGGTTCTAGGGCAGGTGCAGGTTCATGATGAGTTCCAGCATCGGTATGTGTTTATGATAGGTTCCTGGGCAGTAACGGATTCATGATAGGTTGCAGGAGCTGTATGGGTTCAAGATTGGTTCTAGGACCGATATGGATTCATTATCGGTTCCAGGTCCGGTATGGGTGCATGATAGGTTCCGGGACCAGTATCGGTTTTTGATAGGTTTTAGGGTCGGCATGGGTTTTGTTGTGGGCAGCCGTGCCGACCCCTGGACTTGCCGTGGCAGTTGCGCTGCCACCGGTCAACGTCCAGGAGGACGACAGTGTGTCACACACACTGTCGCACACACTAAGCAGCGCAAGGCTTAGTGTGTGCCGAGCGCACAGTTAGAGTGTGTTTGCGAGCCGATCGAGCAGGAGCTCTCGGCAGGGGCGCTCGGTGCGGCTGGTGCGCGGCCACCGCACTTGTTATTTTAAAGTGTGTTGTATCAGTTCTGTTAATTGTGTTTTATTATTTATTTTGTATGAGTGTAAATAAAATTTTTAAATACAAAAGTTCTAAACACAACAGGTTTATGAGCAGTTCCAGGACCGGTATGGGTTCATGATCGGTTCTAGAAACGGCACGGGTTCATGACTGGTTGCAGGAGCTGTACAGGTTTAAGATTGATTCCAGGACCGGTTGGGATTCATGATCGGATCCAGGATCAGTATGGGTTCATGGTTGGTTCCAGGACCGGTTTGGGTTCATGACAGGTTCTAGGGCAGGTGCAGGTTCATGATGAGTTCCAGCATCGGTATGTGTTTATGATAGGTTCCTGGGCAGTAACGGATTCATGATAGGTTGCAGGAGCTGTATGGGTTCAAGATTGGTTCTAGGACCGATATGGATTCATTATCGGTTCCAGGTCCGGTATGGGTGCATGATAGGTTCCGGGACCAGTATCGGTTTTTGATAGGTTTTAGGGTCGGCATGGGTTTATGAGCAGTTCCAGGACCGGTATGGGTTCATGATCGGTTCTAGAAACGGCACGGGTTCATGACTGGTTGCAGGAGCTGTACAGGTTTAAGATTGATTCCAGGACCGGTTGGGATTCATGATCGGATCCAGGATCAGTATGGGTTCATGGTTGGTTCCAGGACCGGTTTGGGTTCATGACAGGTTCTAGGGCAGGTGCAGGTTCATGATGAGTTCCAGCATCGGTATGTGTTTATGATAGGTTCCTGGGCAGTAACGGATTCATGATAGGTTGCAGGAGCTGTATGGGTTCAAGATTGGTTCTAGGACCGATATGGATTCATTATCGGTTCCAGGTCCGGTATGGGTGCATGATAGGTTCCGGGACCAGTATCGGTTTTTGATAGGTTCTAGGGTCGGTATGGGTTCATGAGCAGTTCCAGGACCGGTATGGGTTCAGTATCAGTACCAGAGCCGGTATGAGTTCATGATAGGTACCAGGACCGGTATGGGTTCATGATCGGTTCCAGAAACGGCACGGGTTCATGACAGGTTGCAGGAGCTGTACAGGTTCAAGATTCATTCCAGGACCGGTTGGGATTCATGATCAGTGCCAGGGTCAGTATGGGTACATGATCGGTTCCAAGACCGGAATGAATTCTTGATATGCTCTAAGGCAGGTATGGGTACAACCAGTATGGGTTTGGTTTTGATTTTAGTTCGCTTAAGGGGTCGTCAAAAGTGTCACATTTTCATTGGATTATGAGGTCATTAATTTCGGTGTACTCTTAAGTGTAAAAGGGCTCTTTGAAATATGTTTGCGCAGCACTGTAGCCTGCAGCACTGTAAGCACTGTAGCACTGGTGCATTCAAAAATCCCTGGAAAAGAAAAAAAAACCAACCTTATGGGAAAGCACTCAAGCACTCATCAAGTTAATGTCGTTGTATCATTCCATTTTAATCAATAAGATAGCTAAGAACCACCCTTTATACCAATCCCCATCCCCTCCCCCCCTCCGCCATTCCCTATCAACCATTTTTTGAAGTGGTTGTACCGTATCGCCCACTAAACCCTTCCACACATTCCACGCCGGCCTCCTCTCTAGCCGGACGAGTGCGGTCCGCTTGGATTCCACAGGCTTGCGGCGAGCTGCTTGGCCACCGCCCGCCTCACCTTCCCGCTCGCCGTCATGGGCAGCTGGTCGACAAAGATGACGCCCCCGCGCAGCCACTTGTGGGCCGGCCGAGCCCGCCCGTCCGGCGTGCGGGCACAGTGCTCGACCACCTGCCGTCCGGTCGGGGCGCTCGCCGATTCGTACGGTTCGCGCACGACCAGCGCCGTGGCCAGCTCGTTGTACGGCCGGGCCGGATCGGGCAGCCCGACGACGGCCACGTACCGGACGCCCGGCAGCTCCGCGATCGTGTCCTCCAGCTCGGTCGGGGCGATCTGGAACCCGTCGTACTTGAAGATTTCCCGCTTGCGGTCCACCAGGTAGAGGTAGCCGTCCGCGTCGAAGCGCGCAATGTCGCCGGTCCGCACGTACCCGTCCGCGGCCAGGGTGGCCTCGGTCGCCGGCACGTCACCGTGGTACCCGAGGAAGGGATGCGCCGGCCGGACAAGCAGCTCGCCCGTTTCGTTGGGACCGAGCGGTCGGCCATCCTCCGCTGTGATCTGTAACAGGTGGAATGGCATTAGATTGGACATGATAACACACACACACACACACACCATCACACACTTACCTTCGCCGTTACACCGGGCAGCAGAAAGCCAACGGAATCGTCACGGACCAGCAGCTCGTAGGCGATGTTGCCCGTCTCGCTGGTGCCGTACCCGACGAGCGACCGACCCCGGCCGGCCACCAGGACGCGCTGATTGATGTCCTCCCGCAGCCGCTTCGACACCGTGCTGCCGCCGACGGCGAACAGCTTGATCGAGGGCAACCGCTCGGCGGAGGCCTCCAGCGTGCGCACAATGTCGGTTGCCATCGTGGGCGTCACGAGCAGCAGCGTCACCTGGTGCCGATTGCACAGCTCGATCGCAAGCTGCGGCGTGGCCGGCCGGGTCGTGATGACGCGCCGGATCCCGTTCAGCAGACCGGTCATCAGCATCTGCCAGCCGGAGATCCAGTAGAGCGTGCTGAAGCACAGGATCGTGTCGCGGCGGTCGAGCTGGCTGACGCGCTGGTACGGTCCGATCAGCTGGGCGTGCGAGATACGAACGGCCTTCGGCAGACCGGTCGTGCCGGACGAGCACACAATAACGGCCGTCAGCGTGGTCGAATCGCCCCGGTAGGCGGGCACGAACCCGTCCTCATCGTCCGTCTCGACCGTGGTCACGTCGGCCACCGGCAGACACTGGGCCGACGGCTCACCGAGCAGCACGTACTGCTGGGCGGCGAGCAGCAAGCCGATCCGCCCGGCAGCTTCGTAGACGACCGGCAGCGCGTCCGCATCCGCTATCACGTTGCGGGGCCGGGTCAGGCGCAGCAGGTGCTCCACCTCCTCCACGCCGAACGACGGATCGAGCGTGCTGACCGTTACGCCGGCCAGGAAGCAACCGAGCACGACCGGCGCCACGTCGTCGGAGTTGCGCGCCATCAGCGCCACCACGTCGCCCTGCTGGCAGCGGTCGGGGCCGATCAGCCGCCTGGCGAAGCGGACCGACCGACGGCGCAGCTCGTCCCCGCTCATCACGTACCCGGTGTCACCGTTCAGCTGGGCCGGTTTCGGGCCCGCCCGCTCGAGCACGTTCAGCAGCACCTGGCCGAGGTTGGCGGCCGGATTCAGCACGGGCGGTCGGTCCGGGCCGCGCCAGCAGCCGGCAAGCGGATCGTACTGGGTCGCCATGCTTACGCACGGGCGTGGAACAGGTAACTGTCTGGCTGGGCGCTTGCACGCGGGCACAGAGAGGGAGAGCGAGTGCCACTTTACACTGGTTGGCATCTGGCCACTCTTGTTATCGCGCACTCCCGTCTGGGTCTGTTGTTGCCAAATAGGCTTTTGTCGTCTCGAGTGCGCCGAGAGATATGAGCGTGAAGCCGCTTTCGAATCATGCTGCCCGGGGGGAGACACGTTATAACAGCCTGTCCCTTTAATATGATTTACTCTATCCAACTACCAGTTGGAGATATTGATTGACCGTTTACATGACAAGTTGTACTTCGTTTACTTTCGTAGAAAGCTATTTATGACGTTCGCTAATCCTATCCAAAGCCTCCTAGCTCTTCCTAACGGCAAAGTGAAATTGGAACTCCTCTATTAGGCATTTGACCCGATTTGACTCGAAGAGCGCCTTCTTTAAAATTTATTTCTAAACATTAAAATGACATGAGAATTAACAGATGCAATGTGGTACGAACAATGGCAACAACAAAACCTACTGCCTTGTTTCTGCAGCACAGCGCAGCACCGAAGGCATTTGCGGCCCGCACTAGCTTACTTGCCCGCATCATCTCCCTCTCCCGCTGCGTGCTTTGCTTCCGGTGGCGAAGCGTTGTCCGTCTCTTCCTGCTGCTTCGCGATAAGGTCGCTAATTTTGTAGCACTTGAAGGGCACAATCTTCATCACCAGCTGGTTTGCGTTCCTTTCCTGCAGCGGCATCGCGCCGGCAACCTCCTCCTTCGTGGGCGGACCACTCATGCACGGCTTGGTGGTGGTGGTGGTGATCGTCTTGGCGCCACTTTCGTCAGCCTTTGCGTTGCAGATGACGGTGACATCGGGGGATTTATTTTCCGCCGTTTCCGAGACCGTTTCCGGTGCCACCGTATCCTTGGGGCTGCTTTCTCTCTGCCCGTCCCTGTCCGGCCCCTCCCTCTGCGGCACTAGCGTTGTGTCGGAGGTCGGCGAACAGGCGCCTTCGGTAAGGTCTGCCGGGGCCGGCGGCACCGCGATCTGCAGCATTTTCAGCCTCATCCGCTGTGCTTCCAGCCGCCACTTCCATGCCTCCTTTACCGCATCCTCCTGCATGTCCATCGCTTCGCGGTGCTTGTGCTGGTAGGAGTTGAGCGAGCTTCTTAGTTTATCCGTTTCTTTTCTGTGTAAAACAATAAAGCAAAGCGAAAATCATTTTTAGTACTTAGAAACCAGGAAACTAAAAAGCACTTCAGCTGCTCAAAGTCACCCCGATGAACTGAATCCGTTTGAGCAGGGCCTGAACCTTATTTTGTATCCAAATTACAGCGAACCGAACTCATTTTGCTGTTGATGTATGCAAAACTGGACAATAAATTAAGCTTCGACGTGTCTGGATAGACGTTCGTTCATCCGTTAAAAGATTTGAATATCCGAACGCGTACTAAACCTGCATAAAATCGATATGAACCTATGTATGAATCGAATAATTGGAGTTGTATAGAGTTGCTAAGGAAAAAAGGACCTTTTCCAACGCGATTCTACACGCGGCATTAAGGTTTCCATAGAAATGTGTCAACTAGAAGAGTTTTATGCATGAAATCGGTTATGTGTTCCTTCCAATCCAGAGTCGATTCAAGCCAGCCAGTACTCGATGTCAAAACCCTAACGAAACATGCATTGAAAACGATGTTTTGGTAGATTTGAAGTAAAATATTTCAGTTTTCACTGTTACTTAAACTCTATTACTACCAGATTTTAAAAAATAGAGATCATCCAATGACATTATATTACAATAGATTATTTCTCTGAATTCAATCGCTGAGAAATGTTTAGTTTTGAAAGCGCTGATTTTAAAGCCATCCCCGAGAGTTAGTGTGGTAATTTAATTCCTGCTACAATTTCATTGCTCCCTCTTGATTGAGTTTTCCTACCAGGCTTCTAAAACAACAAGCATATTTCATAGAGCAATTGGGTCAAATTTTTCGACTCGACTAGATCGCTAAAAATCTTTAAAACAAATTTACAGACTGGCCGATTAGATATGATTAAAATTATAATTAAAATAACAGCAAAACACAAATGCTAGAAAGAAAAGCAAAACGACAACTTACTTATAGTACTCGACGAGCATGTTTACCCAGTCAACGCTATTGGAGGCCATCTCGTGTTCCAGGTAGCGCACCCGCTGGTCCGCCCGGGCCAGCTGCTCGGTCAGATCCTTGATCTGCCCGTGGAGCGCCTGCGCGTTGTAGTACTCCGCCGACCGGACCAGCTTGACGCACCGCTCGTACTGCGTCTGGGACTCGCGCTGCGCCATACGGAGCGTGCGGATCTCTCGCGGGCAGTCCTCGTGCTCGCTCTTGAGTTGAAAGAAGCGCTGCTTCAGCTGCGTGTACCACTGCATGAGCTGTTTGCGCTGATCGGCCACCTCCCGGAACAAGGAATTTCCCTTCTCAACTACGGCGAGAGAAAGAGAGAAAGAGAGAAACATTTAGCACAGTTGCAGGGCCAAACTGAAGCGATCGAGCGCTTCACACTCACGTGCACTGTTCGAGTTGGAGCGCAAACCGGCCAGCTCCGCCGCCAGCATGCCGTTCTGCTGCTGGGTCGCTTCGAGCAGGTCGCGCAGCTCCTCCGCCTCCTGCGCTTTGATCTCCAGGTTGCCCTTCTTGGACGCGAGCTGCTCCCGCAGCAGCTCGATCTCCTCGCTCAGCTCGGCAATGTTGGTCAGCGCGCCGGTGAGCTTCCGGTCGGCCGTTGTCAGCTTCTGCTGCAGCTGCACGATTTCCGACTGATACTGCAGCTCCTCCTCCTCCCAGTCCTGCTTGGCGCGCAGCGACTTTTCCTGCACCATCCGGAGCGTTTCCTCGATGTGCTCGGGGACGGGCCCGTCCGCGGGCGGGCACTCCTGCGGCGGCTCGGAGCGTTGCGCTTCGAGCTCTTTGCTCAGCTGCTCTATTCTTGCCTCCAGCGCCTTCAGCTGGGTCGCGTGCTCGGTGCGCATTTGTTCCAGCTGCCGGTTCGATCTGGCCACCTGCTGTTCCAGCTCGTCGGACAGATCGGTGCTGATCTGGTTCGCTACCTGCAGCTTTTTCTTCACCGTGTACAGCTCCTGCCGCAGCTCCTCGTTCTCTGCCTTGAGCCTTTCCATCGCGCAGCGCGGTGGAACGGAACGACCCGGCACTAGAATTGTTTTCGGCGCGTTACCCTTTTTCTCCCCCAAAAAAAGGCACACACCTTTGGGCGGAATCGTACGTTGGTTTTCCGTTGCTACTTTTCGTTTCGTTTGACCGTTTGATTGGCGATAGGTGTACAAAGGCGAATATGTGACCGTTGTTTGACAGTCGCGGCACTGACAGTTGGAGGCTGACATTCGGCGATACAGCACTGACTACACGACGTAGCAGTAGACGCGTCATAAGGATGTAAACAAAACAAGGTCTGTTCGAGCAGTTCTTTTGCCTCCAAAATCCAACATCAAAGATTCGAGCACGAAATGTACTGTGCGCAGTCATAATTTTTTTTTCATAATTTTGGAGTTTGAGTTTGATGTAAATGTGTGTGCACAGTTTTCACACGTCGGATTTTTTTTTGAATGACGCTATTAGTTCTACATAAAAACCATAATCGAAAGCGGTCATGTGCAAACAATGTCACACGCATGTCTTGGATATTTATTTCCTTTTATTTTTACTTGCTCCTACAGGGTTAGGCTTCACAGGCTTAGGAAAACAGATCAAAAACTGCTCGAATGTATATGACTGGCATAAAATAACTCTTGGAAGGAAGTAGCACAGTCCCATAGGGGGACAGTCCCGTGGAACAGCCGACTACTCGTATGGCTTAATAACAAGCACGCCATGGGTTCAATCCTAATATGGACCGTCTCCTCGTAGCAAACGCAGGCTCGGCTTCTTCTTTGGCACAACAACTGTGATCGGAGAATCATGGGTAGTTAGAGAATATCTCAAATCAAATGTCGAAATGGTTAACAGGTGCTAATAGTTTACACTTAAATTATAATGTGATATATTTCAACACGAAACTAGCAGTGATTTGGCAGCAAATGATCCCGCAACAATTTCAAAGAGCCGGACTTTTAGGAACCAAGAACGGTCCCAATGATAATCTCGGAAGAACAGACCGAATCAAATCGGTATTTCCCAACTACCCCAACGGTTAGAAAAATTCGTATAGTTTGTGTAAAAAATAGACATTTTTCTTTATTTGATATTTGTCGCATTCAATCCCCTGCCAGAAATCTGTCCGTCTTACAGAATCATCGCATAAAACTAGCTCACCTATTCTTGTACCTTTCCTATTTCCGTACCTACGTAAGGTATCGTATTTTCTCTCTCTCTCTCTCTCTCTCTCTCTCTCTCTCACTCTCTCTCTCGCTATCAAATTCTGCTTGCCTTTATCTCTACATTGTGTGGAGGAAGTAGTAGTTATCTAATTGCTAAGTGTCTACAGTTCCTTGCTAACAAGATGATCGCTAAACCGTTTCCGTGCCTAGGGCCTACTAATGACAGCACTACTACTTTGCCGTTCACCTGCCGAGCTGGAAGAACCCCATATTTGAAAATGCCGTGCCAGTGGCTGTTTTTCCTTAGCCCTTCCCTTGCCGCCTTGCACGCTGCGTCCAGTTCGATTCAGTACGGAGTACCACATGCATGATGGTCACGTTAAACGCCTTCTTCCAGCTACACGGTGGCAACCTCCGTCGGACATTGGAACCGGTTCGCTAAACATGATCAAAAACCGTAATCCCTAACATATCGCTATTATCCATTTAGTTATCTCCTTCCTCTTCTATCGACAGTGTCTACATGATGGCGTTGATCTGCTCCAGCTACTCCCAATACTCACTCACCCGCACAGACACACACACACGCGCACACTCGCATGCACACGCCAATCGCCGTCGTTTCGTGCATTCTGGCTATTTACATTTCGCTGTGGAACACAGAACAGAAAAATGGGTTGCGCATCAGCGACCGAAACAGTTGGACGGAAAGCCTGTTCTGTTCATGTATCCGGCATAAGTCTTTCAGCACACTTTTACGTGGACACAGTAGGCGAAAGGTGGCGAGGAACAAGTAAGAATAGGGCGAAAGGCGAAACTACTAATACACTAACACAAAAAAAAATGTACAGCTTTAAACTCTTCCTACTATCTCTCTCCCCCTGTCTCTTTTTACAATATACGCATATAAGGAACGCATCAAAGCACGAATTAACTTAGGCTACTCGGTACGGCGAAGTAGGGGATCACATGAAACACACGTGCTGCGGCTGCCACTACTTCCCGTCCGTTTAACGTAATCTGGAAGGTTGACTGAGCTACTATACACAAAGGCACTACTACCAAGGTGCTACCTAACAGACTCCAATGGAGTTCGTAAGCCTAACAAAACCTTAACCTTTCTAATCGCACGAATGACGGGCGACGTTCCGAGACGACCCGGAAGAGCGATGCACGGTTATATGTGTGGATGAGCGTGTGTGTGTGTGTGGGGGGGGGAATCACTAAAAAACTTAACCTAACAAATTGCGACGCGCGCGATCACAACGATCCGGCAGATGCGCATCAGTGCGATCTTCAAACGAACGATTGCTACCACTACTGCTGCTACGACGACGACTACTACTACTACTACTACCACTACAAATACTACTACTGCTGCTCGATTATGGTGCGCATTGCCGCCCGGAACACACCGCTCGAATATGGCAGTTGGAAACTGGTGTCTGTGCAAATGGCGGCTGTAACGGTACGCAGACTAAGGGAGCACTGAGGACTGCTAGAACACCGTACGCCGTAGTGAGGTGGACCTTAGCTCCGCGTCCGTTTTGTGTTTTGTACTGCGGCGCGCCTAGTCGCTGGACGGTTTCGGGCGCTGCTGCCGGAGGCTGCCCGCCCGCCGTTAGGAGAACGGGGGCGTGTCGCTCTCGGACCGGATCTGCCGGATGCGCACGTCGTCGTACGCGATGGTGAAGATGCTCTTCTTGTCCGCGATCTTGTTCCGCTTGCCCTTGGTGTGGAGCAGCGAGTTCATCGCGATGCCGGAATCGTGGTCGTCCTCCAGCGTGGACACGTTGAGCGTTTTCGCGTTCTTGGTGCTGGTGCCGCCGCCGCCACCGTTCGACTTCGCGCCGGGGGCCGCCGTTGCCGCCGCCGCCGCCGCCGCCGACTGGTCGACGATCTTGATCTGCACCTTGTTGTCGCGGCTCACGATCGGTGGCGTCTCGGGGTAGAGGTAGTGGGGCAGCTTGTCCGGCGGGGCCGGCACGACCGGCGGCCCCGTCCCGTACTCCGCCTCGAACCGGTGCTCGGAGTGCTGGAGCAGCGGGTGGCTGCCGCCCGCCTCCTGCTGCTGCTGCTGCTGCTGCTGGGACTGGGTGACCTTGCGCGCGTGCTGTATGTCTTCCTTGAGCAGGCGGGCCTCCTTCGGTGGGCTGGTGCGGGGCGCCGGCTCCGGCTTGCCCTTGGCCGGTGGGGCCGCGGCTGCCTCCCCCTCGCCCTTCCGGCGGCTGCCGCCGGTCGTGATGGTGGTGGTCGAGCTGGTGGTCGTGGTGGTGAGCAGCGTCGTCCCGCCGGCCGGCTCCCGGTCCCTCTTGCGCCCGTCCCGCTTCTCGAGCGAGTCGCCCTCCTTGCTGAGGTTGTAGTACCAGTCCATGTACTTCGGGTTGACCCCGTGCTGCTGTCCCTCGCCGCCACCGCCCCCCGGTTCGTTGAGGTCCTCCTCCTTCGACACCGATTTGCTCAGGCGGGGCGGCTTGGGGGCGGGCCCCTTCGGGCCCTGCGAGCCCGCCATTGCCCCCGACGCTCCCGTCGCTGCCGGCTGCCGCCGGCTCGGCGACTCGGACGTCGTCAGCCGGATGCGGGTCGTGGTCGTTTCGGTCTTGTCGTCGCGCCGCGACACCCGCTGCTCGACCGACGCCTTCGGCGACACCGTCACCGACTTGGACGTCTTCGTCACCGAGTACCGGTAGTCCTCCACGTCCGACGCCATCTCGTCCAGGCTGTCCGCGGAGAAGTAGTTCTTCTGCACCACCACCTCCTTCTCCGAGCCGTCCGAGTCCTCGTAGTACTTGACGTTCTTGCGGTACACCTTCTTGCGGCGCCCGTCCGCCCCGGGCCCCCCATTGCCCCCGTTACCGTTGCCCCGCCGGCCCCGCTGCTCCGGCCCGGGCAGCGAGTCGGAGATTTCCATCAGCACGTCCCGCTTGAGCCGCTGCTCCTTCCCGGTCTCCTTGCCGTTGCGCGACAGCTCCTCGTTGCGCTTGCGGCGCAGTATGCTGGTGCGCGTCTCCTGCCCGCCCCGCCGGTGCCCGCCGCCGGCCACCGCCCCCTCCCGGCGCAGGTCGCGCCCGTGGTGCAGCTCGTCCTCCTCCTCCTGGATCGGGGTGCGGATTTTGCGCTTCACCGACTCGACCACGATGATGCGCCGGTTCGACTTGCGCTCGCCGGTCGACTCGCCGCCACTGCACTCGCCGCTGCCGCCCAGCCCGCCCTTGCCGCCGGTGCGGTGCTTGAGCGTCTTTTTGCGGTGCCGCCGGCGCTTGATCAGGTACACGCCGTCCGGGCTGTCCGGCGGGCTGTACCGCACGTACTCGTACTCGTCCTCCGACAGCGAGTCGTCGTTCTCGCTCTTGGTGCGCCGCCGGCCGAACCCGCCCGAGGCCCCGAAGCCGCCAGCGCCGCGCATCGGCTCCGTCTGCGTGCCGGTGTCGCAGTCGGTCTGGGTGGCGGCCACCACCACCGCCATCGACTGGCACGGCAGGCTCTGGGTCTCGAGCGCTTGCTCGTACTGGGTGTACCGCTCCTCGAGCTTCTCCTTCTCGAGCAGTATCTGGCGGAGCAGTGCGTTCTGCTGCTTGAGCGAGTGCTCCAGCTCCTGGTGCATCAGCGAGTGGGTCGAGACGGCCGGCTTCAGCCGGCCCGGGTCGCCGTCCCCGTCCGCCGCCGCCGGGTCCTTGGCGCGGCCCCCGACCGCCCCGATCTTCACCTCGGTCACGTGCTCGCCCCGCCGCACCGGCACCTCGTTCGGGATGGTCTGGATGAAGGTCGTGCCCGGCAGCAGCTGGTAGTGCTCGCGGATGATCTGCTTCCCGTTCGCCTGCTCCTCGATGTACCGGCGCATCAGGATCTCCTTGCCGCCGTTGTCCACCATGATGTACTGGGGCTGGTTGGGCTGGGCGGCCACGCCGGGCCGCTGCTGCTGCGCCTGCTGCTGCGGTATGTTGACGTAGATGTTCTCCTCCTCGTTGCGGCCGCGCGTTATCAGCCGCAGTATCTCCGCGTTGCCGTCCTTGATGAAGTACTGGTCGCGCGGCTCAATGTCGTCCGCGACCAGCTGTGGAGCCGCCTGGTGCGGAGAGACAAAGTGAGACAACGAACCTTTGCGAAAGGCAGACCACCGCCCACCGGACTTACCGCGTGTCCCTGCCGTTTGAAGCTGCCGCGCCGCTCGTAGTTCAGATCGCTGCCCCGGTCCATCTCGTGCCGGCGCATCGAGTCGTCATCGATCGGCAGCGCATCGTCCGTGGTCGGTTTGCCGCCGCCGCCGCCGCCGCCGCCACCGCCTCCACCACCACCGCCGCCGCCACCGGCATGATGGTGATGGTGGTGGTGGTGGATGCGCTTCAGCGACTGGTACTCCGGATCGTGCTCGTCCACGTCCTCCACGTACATGTCCCGGTCCGCGTTCAGCAGGTTCGTGCGCGACCGGTGCATGTGCGTGTCGTCCTTGGTCGATTTGCTCTTCATGTCGCTCCTGCAACGAACGAACAATGGAGCCTGATTAGAGTGGGCGGTTTGGGGGGGGGGGGGGGGGGGAGGATGCTGGCGCACCGCGACATCTTCTTCTGCCTTTGCTCTCGCGAGAGCGGCGCGCGCTTGCCAATCCGGACTGCCGAGAAGGGTGTGTTGTTTGCTACTACGTACTACATCCATCAGCCTCTACTACAGTACTACGAAACCACTACTATGTACGGGCACCAGCTAAGCTAACACAAACGCGTCATCCAAATCTTGGACGGGGTGTTCCAAATCTTGGGGAATTACTGGACAGGCAGAGGGAGGGTGGGAAGGGAAGGGGAGGTTGAGGGTTTATAAATGAAGTACGCAAGGGAAGGAGCTGTCAGACAGGCTTTACAGCACTTTCTTCACAGTTGTTCAGTCAAAGCATGCTGAGTAGGGCGCCAGCGCAATTTACACACTAAAGCCTAGCGGGTCTTGGAGCCCTTTCAAATCTTCACAAACAGTTTAGCCTACTCCTTGAAGCCTACTAGAAACAACACGATCCGCACATTTAAAATAAGAAAACTAAACTCGCTCCAACACAACGGTTGGCAGGTTCGTCGCTTGCTCTCACCTAACACTTTCGTTCTGGATGTGGATGAGTGGGATTTTCGAAAGGAAAAAGAGACATGGATGCTCGATTGTTTTCCACCCCTTTTCACGCAGGAGGAGGGGGGAGGAGGGGGGGGGGTTGGGAAACCCCCGAAACAAAACAGAACAAAACAAAAAAACAAATCCATTTGCTGCCCTCCCTGGTTACTGACCTAATTTTAACCGTATGCTTCTCTAGCTTCCCGCCATCGTTCGCCCGCTTCCGCTCATTGCCGTCGGTGCCGCTCTCGTCCCCGCGCTGGTCCGGCTCACCGTCCCGGTCGTCCCCCCCGTCGTCCCCGGCCGCCGCTAGTGTGCCTTTGCCAATGTCGCGCCGCCCTCGGTACTCCCAATGCGTCGGCTTGGTACGGGAATCGGTCGATCGATTCGCTGCTGACCAGGCTTCTCGCCGTCCCATCCACTCGGCGACCTGCGATGGTGTTGGTGATGGTTGTTGGTGGTTGTTTTTTTTTGTTGGTTTTGGTTTGGAGGCAGGATGTGAGGCAGATGGTGACGACATTGAATGAAAGGCCATTTGTGTTTGTTTGGTTGTTTTTTTTGGGGCGGGCGTGGAAAGTCAGCATAAATGCGTGTGTGTGTGTGTTTTTTTAAGAGTTTAAGAGTTTGTGTGTGTATTTTTTTTATGAAATTTTGAAAATTAATTATTTTATTCATATCCGTTGCAGAGGTTTGTGAGATTTTGTTTTTCGTGAGATATTTTTGCATAATTTTGAATGTATTTTTACAAGTGCACAATGAGAGAAAAAGACGGAACATATTGAAAGGATTGGGGTTTGGTGTGATGTGCAAACAGACAGGAATTGTTTAGGAAATGTTTAGGAATCGAATAAAACAAAAATCGAAAATGGGAGGGAAAAAACAGGAGGAACGAAACAAAACACACAAATAATTATTTTGCAAACGTTTGCGGCCCGGTCATTGTTTTGGGTCGGTTTGGCCAAGAGGTGTGAGCAGGGAGAATGCGCGGGAGGAAAAGCAAGAGTTGGATCGATGACGGTGTGTGCAAGAAAATGGATGAAAAGGGGGATGAAGAAAAGAAAGCGAAAGGTATCGAAAGAAAAAAAAGGATCGAGAAGAAGAAAAAAAGGGGGAGGGAAAAAATAAAAGTAAAAACAAACAGTGAAAAAACGGGCACATCAGTAAAGCTAATTTTGAAGGTGTAGTTGGGGAAAAAAACAACAGTGTTTAGTAGATACGGTGGGCGGGACTGGATCTAGGGATGCAAGAACGAAATTAAACCAAAACAACAAACAAAACAAAAACACCAGCTAACGCACAAGCATGCACATTGGCGCAAAGTCATATAGATGTCGCTTTTGGACCGATGAGCTGACAGCTGTCGTTTGCTATTACACGGTTCGTTAGTACTGTGAATCGATCATCTGCACGATTTATCGCATCTGGCGTGAGTTTGCGGAAACGGCAATACAAACAAACAAACAAAAAACTATGAATTGTGTAACATTATGTAAGCACTTTTTAGTGTGAAGCAAACTTTAGCAAACAAAACATTTGAACATGTGTGCATGAAAACAACACGAAATTATACAAAAAGTGTGCAATAACAAACAAAACAAAATGTCCAACTCGTGCAAACAGGTGGTAAGGAAAGGTGTAAACGAGCCCGCAAGATCGAGCTGATGACAGTTGCGTGTCGAGTCGGTCCAGTGTTACGGTAAGTGCTAACGTGCGAAACTGGTTCCCTTGTTGGTGGTGTGCAAAAAAGCGTTAAAGTTCAAATCGTTTCCCCAACCGACAACAGTGATCGTACCCGTTCGTGTGCCAGTATGTGTGCTGTTCGTTGTGCGCAGTGCTGTGCGAACTGGGCTGGGGTATGGGTGGGAGAACACTAAGAGTGATGCTACGGGAATACGGAAATAGCGAGGGTTTCTGGTGTGTTTCAAGGGGGAGTGGGGAAGGGGAATGCAGGATGGGAGCGATGGTCAGTGTACGACTGTGAGCACTGCAATGCTACGAGGGAGTTGAAGGTAACAAGGAAATCTACCTGCACAGATTTAGATTGCTTTCCAAGTCCCTGCTTTCTATGAACAAGATCATCTTCGATATTATTCACGCGCAGTATTCGTTTGCTGAGAAAAACAAACCAAGAGACGGTGTTTGGATAATGAGATAGGTGACAGGTAGAGAGACAGAGTGAGAGTGAGAGTGAGAGAGAGTAGTGGTGAGATTGCGTGATGGAGATGGAGATAGAGGAGAGAGCGATAACATCGAGATGGGCACATTCGGTTCAGGACGGTGATAGAAAAATAGAGTGATACAGAGACATAGAAAAAGAGAGAAAGAGAGAGAGAGAGAAAGAGAGAGAAAGAGAGAATGCGAAAAATATAACTTATTATTGTTTTAGTCAGTGATGATGCTGCTGGAAAGTTGAGATGAGCGCAATGTCCGCCCGAGATGCTCTGATAAAAACGGGAAGTTGTTGTTTGGGCTTTGTTTGTACTTTGTACTTCTTTTGTATGGCGAAAGATGGCGCTATTGATGCCGGTAGAGTGGACTAAAACTGCTATGGGGGGCATATCATTGGCGGAGGGGGGGAAAGAATGTTGGAAGGGAAGTCGCTCCGTAAAAGAGTAGGATGATGGGACAGGGTGCATTTTTTAACCCTGTTCGGTTTCGGTGAGCCTGATGTCATGTTTGTGATCGAATCAACGAAGTAGTAGGTTAGTAGTAGCGCCCTGACAGTTAACGTGACACGGTGAGGTCAATTGTATCATTAGTGAGGTGTAGATAGCAGTAACACTAAGAGTTGTAGTATTAGTAGTAGTAGTTACATATGTGGTAGTATTGGTAGTGTTGAAAATATCGTCTATTTCATCTCAATAGATAAGTGTTAAAGTAAAACAATTTGAGTTTTTTTTTATTATGACTGTAAGTCAAAAGTACTGACACGTGAAGTTATGGAAACAAATACCAGAGAACAAAAAAGTGTAAAAAAATGATAGAAAAAAAACAAAAGGCTCGAAAGGAGCTTACAGCCAACCTAAAGAAAATATAATGAAACATCTTACAAAGGAAAATAGTAAACGTATAAACAAATCAAAACAACTAACAACAAAATCAGAAACATAAAACAAACTAAACCCACCAGTCTACTAAAACCCGCAGAAACAACATACACACCAACACAACAAGAAAACAAAACCTAAAGCAAACAAACACACAAAACAAAAGCAAAGTACAAGAGAAAAAAAACACCCGCACGCTCTGTCATGCAAAGAGGGAATCCCCCAATCTAGCAGTGTATGTGTGAAGGCATTCCCGATGTATTGTGGAAGTGATGTGTATATGAGAAAGAGATACGGAGAGTACAGAGCTGTAGAGGAGCCTTGTAGAGCTCTCCCACAAGGCGTGTAGCCACCCGAACCCGAAGGGTGGCGACAGTATGCGATAGACTGGGTAGGATGGTGAAGGTTACTGCAGACCAAGTCACTAGTGGTGGGGGGGGAGGAAGAGGTGGAGCTTTTTGGGCAAACAAAGAGGTGGGACGGTGCGGACCGCAGACTTACCGGTTGGTAGCGTTCAGCGGACACCGGGGACAGATGCAGCAGAGCAGCAGCGTGAGGATGCCGAGCGCTAGCAGGACCGCGAGAAAGATGAGCAGCCAGAACAGGACACGGTTTTCGGCCTTGTAGAGAATCTGGTGGAGTAAGGGAAGAAGGATGAGTCTGGTGTGGTCGTGACATCGCCACCACCTGCCCGACACTTACGGCACTGCGCTCCTCCTGGCTGATGATGTTGGTAACCGTGCCGTTGATCGAGAGGCGCTGCTGGATCTTCGCGATGTCCACCACCGAGTCCGCGTCGTACAGTATCGTCGCGATCACAACGGACCGTTCGGCGGCGCCCCCACTACCACCGCCGCCGCCGATCAGGTCGGTCGGAATGCCCCCGTCGCCGGTACGGTACGGGCGCACCTCCTGTATGATGACCCGCCCGCCCGTAATGTCAGCCAGCGTGTCCTGCACCTTCTTCCGGTCCGGGTCCGACCCGGGCACAATGAACGTGACCGTGCGCGTCCGGCTTTCCGGCGGGTACACGCGAATCGTGGCGGTCGAGTAGCGCACCGGCACGCCCAGATCGAAGGCGCGCGCCGTCAGCACGAACACGTCCGACTCCTTCTGCCCGGTGGCAGGCGGGCCGCCGGCCGCCCCACTGCCCCCTGTCTGCCGGCGCCGGCGCAGCCCACCGACCGATTGGCCACCGCCGCCGCCCGTCCGCGGCACGAGCGGCCCGTTCAGCTTCAGCTCGCCCGTGATCGGGTGCAGGAAGAACTTGTTCTCGTAGTTGCCGTAGATCAGCTCGTACCGCACCTCGTTGTTCGGTGCCTCCGCGTCCCCGTCCGTCGCCCGGATGAACGCGGGCACGGTGAAGTTGCGCAGGTCGGCCGCGAGGATGAACTCGTACAGCGGCTTCTCGAACGCGGGCGTCTCGTCGTTCACGTCGATCAGCCGGATCACGAGCGGCACCTGCGCCCGGTTGCCGATGCCGTCGTCGTCCCGCGCCTCCACGTACAGGTGGTACTCGGGCATCGCCTCCCGGTCGAAGCCGTGGTTGTTGAGCGCCACCGTCACCACGCCGGACGCCGGGTCCAGGTTGAGCGAGGTGTTGTGCGGGCCTAGGATCTGCGTGTAGCGCACGCGGCCCCCGAGCCGCGCGGTGTCGACGTCGGTGGCGTGCACCTGGACGACGCGCGTCCCCGCCGTCATGTTCTCGGGCAGGTCGACGATGTAGTCGGCCTGCTCGAACACGGGCGGGTTGTCGTTGACGTCCGCCAGGTACACGGTGACGTTCACCAGCATCGACAGGTTGGTGGCGGGCCCGAGCTCCTGCGCGAGGATCTGAAAGTGGACGTAGGTGGCCGCCTCGTAGTCGAGCCGGGCGCTGTCCCGCACGCGCACGACAAAGTTCGCGTGGCCCTCGGCCACGTTCGGGGAGATCTCGAACGTACCGTTGTTGCCGAGCAGGGTCAGCGAGAACACGCCGTTCTTGCCGGCATCGTCGTCCATCACGCGCGGTGTGTACGGGTCGGTGAAGGTCAGCACCGTGCCGGGGGCGGCGTTCTCGTCCAGCCGGGCGACGTAGCTGAAACAGAGCGAGCAGATGGGGAGCGTGAAAACAACCCGCTGCAAGGGAGGAGGAGTCTCTCGGGAGCACTTACTGGTCGTTCTCGAAGTAGGGCGGCGAGTTGCTGCGCTCCGGCAGGAAGAAGGCAAGCTGCACCGTCGTCGCCATGGCGGGCGGCTCATCGCGACTCACCTTCACCTCCTCCGCGATCACCGTCAGCAGGACGGGATCGCCGGCGTGCGTCAGTGCCAGTATGTCGTCCAGCGGTCGGAGCAGTGATATCTCACCTGGAGAGCAACAGAAGCGTGAGACACAGACCAGCACATTGCACGCGTCCAACCGCGTCATATCTTACCACTCGTTTCGTTGATGTCGAAAAAAGACGTGAACGGGTTGCCCTCCGACACTAACCCGTACCGGATCTCGCGCGGTACCCCCTTGTCACCGTCCTCTGCATGCACCTGGAGTACCTGGAGGGGGCGAACAAACAAGCGATCGTTACCTTTAGTGACGAACGGTGCGGCAAGGTTCATCGCTTCTTACCTTGTCGCCGGGTATGAGCCCGGCCGGAAGCCGCGTTACCGGTGGGGCCACCGTAAACACGGGCGGCACGTCCTGCACGTCCTCTACGATGATGACCACCTCCAGCCCGGCAATGTTGCGCGTATCCTGCCCCGGCTCTGCGTACGCGTCCTGTGCGAAGCGTGAGAGAGATAGTGAGGCGTAGGAGCGTTTGTCAACAACAACGTGTCTGCGCATACTTACGTTTGCCAGTACCGTCAGGTGGTACATCGCTTGCTTTTCAAAGTCTAGCTGACCGAGCAGAAAGATGGTCCCTTCGGCCGTCTCGGGCGATATGAACTTCTGGCGAATACCGAACAGTGGTGATCCCTGGTGATACGAGACGGAGAAGGAAGGCGGGGTTGTGTGAAGACGCACTAGGAGTTGGAGCGGTGTTGTTTACTTACCCATAGCTCTAGATACACAGGCTTCTGGAACAATGGATTTTTGTTCGCCAGAACGTAGTCCAGCTCGGTTCCTTTTTTAGCATCCTGTAACGATACAACGGGTGGAGATGTTGGACTTGATACTTCGAATTCTGAGGGAAGAATTGAGATAGTTACTCCCAGCCGCATCTGCTTCAAAACGTGCCCAATAACCCAAATAGACTAGCTCAGACACCAAATGCAATGTAGGCAAGCATCTTTGAACTTGCGAGAACCTTCCGTAGACGACCCTTTGCTGCCCTCCAACCCATCGCATCAAGCAAATATAGGTTAATTAGATTCCTGCGTCTTGCGAATCTTGCACCATTTGGCTGGGACAATTTTTCACTGCAGCGGCACACAGCTCGTGAACAATGAACGTGATACTCAGAAATGCACAGAGCGCAGTCTATGGTCATTCCATACTAGGAACTGCAGAAACCCTGCCATCGCTCACGACAGGGACCTCAAGGGGAGGAGCAGGAACGTTGGCAGCGTCAAGAAGCTGGCCAGCAAAAAATGATAAATGGTAATGCATTGTTTTGCGGTCCGCTTCCGGCACCGAACCCCGCACGGGGGAAGGCTTAGCAGGCTTGTGTGTTTTGTTGGAATTGATGATCTTCGTTCCGCTGGTTGTGGTTGCGGTTGTGCCGCTAGAAGTGAATGCATTAAGTTTATGGTGGAAGAAAAGGCAGACAAGTTCTAGCCGTTGTCGCTAACCGTGAGCGTTCGAAATTGGAACAGCCAAGAACAGCCACATTGGCATCCGTTTGATGGGTGGAGAGACTTCCCCAGTCACTGCAGTATATTCCTTGTGCCCCAAAACCCACGCTCCGCGGGGCAGCTCTTTTTTCGCGACCTACCTCCGGCACCATGATGATGCCCGCCTTGTGCGGAAAGATGACGTCGTGCGGCGTGGTAAAGTTGGTGGCAGTGATCGAGCAGCTCTGCACCGACATGCCGCCCTTGGTATCCTTCACCGACACCTGGAAGTCGTAGTAGCGGCCCGGTTCGAGCCGCCGCGTCAGAATCACATTCGCCTGGCAGATGGAGTTGAACTTGGTGCAGGGCAGCGTCTCGATCTGTACCGTCGACGACGACGCATCGCCTGTGGCAAGAGAACGGAGAGTAAAATAGACGATCAATATCAAATGTGGTCATAGTGGAGGCAGACCCTGTGACCCGTGACCCACGCATCCATGCGTGTACCTACCGACTAGCTCAAACTGGAGCGGGTACTCGAACTCTTCGTCGGAGGCCCGCAACCGGTAGATGACGGAGCCGACGGTTGCGTCGGCCGGCACCAGCACGAGCCCCATCCGGGTGGACGGGTCGAACTTTGGGTCGAGCCCGGCCGCTTCCGGCCAGCAGGCCGCGAGCGCCAGCAGGGCTAGTGTGAGCGGGACCCTAGGGCTGGTGTGGTCCGGTCGTTTCCTTCTGCCGCTGGTACTGCTGTACGCTCCCGCGCACGTCACGCCGTTGCGCGTCATCTTTATATGGCTGTTGGAAGGAGAAGAACAGAAATGGACATCAGAAGATATTAGCATTAAGCAAGGCCTGAATTCTCACAAAAACTAAGTCCTCTAACGTTGCATCCGTCGAATGGTACTTCTTTCTTCCAAGAGATACCACGCTGTTGTCAATATCGCAAGATTCCGTTAAGAGGAAAGCACTGCTTTGCAAGTGGAGTCGGGTTAGTACCTCAAACAATTTCCCTTTTTTAGGGCATTACTCAAAACCTTTTGGAAATAGGGTGTGACCTACTCTGTCACATCAGATTACGGGTCTTGACAACTAATCGAACGCATTGGAGCATCACAGGCGTACCAGCAGTACAAATTAACTCCCAATCAATAATCGTTACTGCTGAAAGCGCAAATAATTGTGCTGGAGCGAACGTACGGGAGAGGAGGCCCTGCTGCAACTGCAGGCCCTTGTCACACGGTTTGCGGTTTCTGCGGCTGAGTAATCCCTGAGATGGAGTTGTGTGACTTTTTTTTTTGGTTTGCACCTTCGTCTTGCAGTTGAAGTCATTTTCTAGACGACGGCAAGCTATCGGTGAGTGGAGCGGCATTATACAATGCAGGCGCCGCTCGTTCGCTGTGTGTGTGTGTGTGTGTGTGTGTGTATACAAGCATTCTGCACTTCGGCTGGAAGGATTTAATGACGGCGGCGATCTTCCACTCTGCCAAACTGTCAATTAAATGTAGCGCTCGGCGATAAATGGCTAATGCAAATGGAAAGGTTTCGGGGCCGCGGTTCGTGTACGTGTTGCGCCGATTTGCATATTAGTTTCTGCTTTATGGGCCTTGCGACGTGGGGTTCCGGCCGACTACACGACTGTCTAGCGCTGTGGCAAGGATGCCGGACACAACGCTTCCGGGATGCGGGTAATTTCCTTATTTCGAGAGCTCGGAGTCGCAATAAGTACAAGTGATTGCAGTGTTCCTTGCGCCCATTGCGGTTGAGCAAAGATGACCTCCAACGCTCTAACCGCAAACGAGATTTGCTTAACTGTGTATGAAAAAAAAAGAAGCACGGGTACGGGGCTGAACAGCTTCTACGAAAGGAAGTTTGAAATGACTTTGGATTGCCAAGTTATGTAAGGCGATATTGACTCCTCCAGTCTGCGCTGCACCACTGCTGCATCGCAGAACACATTCCAGCACACGATTATCTGCTTGCAGCATTCGATCTGAACAACTCACAAAATTCTACACCCTTTTGGCTGTGGGCTTTATCCTTACCCTGGGGCGGGCAAACAACATGGGACAACCGCGCGCGCTGGGCAAATAAATAAGCCCCCGGGGGAGGGCGGACTGCACAGGGTGTCCCGGTTACCTTATCTAATCTCGCTTGGAAATCACACCACCAGAGCGACGCAAAACCCCGAGACAAAGGTGCAAAGCCCGTGCCACCAGCACGAACCGCAACACGATCGACCTTTCCTGCCAGCCCGAGCAGCACAACCGTCCCGCGGGGCGGTCGAACATCATCGATCTTTCGCGCTGCCTCGCGACCTCGTGTGCGCCGTTTCGCCCGCGCATGGGAACCACGGCAACCACGGTCCCCTTTTTGGTAGCGCGGCGCAGGACACGCAGCACGGGGCGGTGTCTAGCGTGGCTGCGCCCAAAGTGCTAGAATTATCGCCTTCGGTTGTCGCACTTTGACCGGTTTCGTTGGGTTTATCTGGTGCGCGCTTTGTTCCGAGCATGGCACCGTGCTCGGTCAGGCGTCGGTTACTTCCATCCCCCTTGGAGCGGTGTCACACCGCTTGCTGCGCTATCGTAAAGTGTCCCGCGCCCGCTAATGAGCTGACACAAGCCCTTCACAAGCCGGAGCTTTGTTGCGAAAAGGACTGGAAAGGGGCGCTAGAGGCTGACCATTTCTGGCCGGACAGTTTCAGCTGATGAGTTAAGGGACGTGGGAAACCACACAAACACACACACACACACACGCGCGCGCGACTGGCTCTCAGCTGCACGTCTGGCCAGAGCCAGCACCATGTCGACGTACACTAGGAAGTATAACTGCGACTTGTTTATGGTTTGTGTAGCTTTAATTATGCAAACTTACACACACACACACACACACACTAAACACCCGCTGACTGCCTCCTGCAAAGAAGGAGCGGCGCGGGGCTCTTAAAAGTGGGCAGAAAGGTGCAGTGTTTGGGTTCGTTTATCATCGCTAAACGAAACCCATTTAAGGCACCACGAGCGAGCCTTCCAATCGCTGCGAAAACCATTTCCATCCAATCCAGCAAGCTGGCCCGGAGTGCGCAAATGGCGTGCGCAACCGTCGCCGAGGAACGGTCTGCGGGTAAAAAACCCGCCGGTGGTGGCAATAAGTTAATCTAAATTATCATCTTAATTATTTGCGATTTTACAGCTCACGAAAGGGGCGTTGTACGAATGGGTTCCCGAGTGGGTGCGGAAGGTTCGCCGCGCGCACGCACCGTACACCAAGTGCACGTGAAGTGACGAACACGCAACACATGTTTTCGGTATGTTTCGGCGCGGGACCTGCTGAAAAGCGGGTCAATAGTGGTCACGCAGCTCCCGCGTAACCCATTAACCTTGGGTGTGGGTACGGCTCCTCATCAAATGTACTGCTGGTCCTGCTTGCAAGGTCTCTGCAGCTGAAGCAGAGAGCTGGTCGGAGTTGTGTGCAGGATAAGGGTGCCTCAACCGAGCAATCTGCATAGTCTAGATATGTTAAGAATTTGTAGGTAAATGAACCTAAAGACCGTCTCATCTTAGCGACACGCTGGAATGCTGGAGAGATTCATTCGCTTGCAAGAGGAGATACCCCGTCCGAACTTTGTTGCATCTTTCGGCAGTTCCGCTTCCATCGAGCCGCTGCGGTCAAAATCAATACGTATCGTCCCGTGAACTTGAAGCGGCAGTGGGTCCCTGGCACCAACCGCCTCTTTCACCGTTAAACCCCTCCGGCCACACGGTCAGAGGCGCGCTCTCGTGTACCGTTAGAACCGTTGTTTGGCAGTGCCTGTGTGTGTGTGTGTGTGGACAGCGGAAGGCAATAACAACGAACCCTTCGACGGACGTTATCGTACTCACGAATCGGACAGTTCGCCGCGGGTCTCCGGTAACCGGTAACGTTCGTCTCCACCCGCAAGCGGCGCAAACTGGGAAGAGAGTGTGAGAGAGAGAGAGCGGGAGGCGGGGGCTTTTTATCGGTCATCGGCCTTCGAGCACGCTCGGGACCGTGCGGCATCGATTGAGCGCGAGGCGGTGGGTATGGGAATCGACTGACCTCCGATGGAATGTCAATACTCGTCTCGTGTTCGTGTAGTTCTGTTCTCATGTACCCATGAGTCACATACCCACAACAGGCACGCACACACATACACACACGTGTTCAATACATCCATCAAATTGGATGGTGGAAACGAAAAACAGCGATAGAACGCATCGATGGTGAGTGTGTTGCCTGCCGGTGTGGTGGTGTGGGAACGGAACTGCTCACGTCATCGGGCGGGCGACGTCGATCGTTGACATATCGATCGTTCGCAGCTGTGCTAAACAATCTCCACCGGAGGGCAAGCGACTCGAGAGAAAGGAGAGACGCACAATGGAGAGCGCGCGTTTGTTTCTGTTAGTTTTGTGGGTTTGCTATCAGTGAAGCTCATAACATGCTTGCTGAAAAAAAGTGCCTGTTAAAGAGATATTCACAGGCTCTTCCTGATGTATTGGAGAATTTCGTGGCGTTTCAGTTTTGAATAATGTACTGTTTGGAAGCATTATATACAAGAAGAATAGCGATCAAATTGAATGTTATTTCTTCTAGCATCCCATTTAAGCAAACGAGATTAGAACTCTTGACGGTCATGTTATTGAGCAGCGCACGCAACGGATAGACTACGTGAGCGCCCCGAGCTGGTGAGATTGAAACACTCTTTTATCATTTAACATTTCAAGTACTGGCTCTTGCAAGCCGTGTGCTGCGGTTGACGGTCGCTTCTGATTATGACATCTGATGACAGGTGGAGACGTTGCGTTCACCAGCACACCGGCAGCTTCTTTCTTTGCACATCAGTTCGGGGGCAAGACCGGAGCGACACAGAAGTTTAAGATCCCGCCAATGCCCCCGCTCATTCTCCATGCACAACATGATCGGTTGACGACCCCATAAGGCAGAGGATGAAAGTTCTTATTCCGATTCCTGCGCCGAAGGAAGGCTGGCAAAACAAAAACAAAAAAAAAAAAACGCGAAAGAAAATCACGTCACGATTTGCCACCCAATCGACTGCGATCCCTCCCAGGGTTCTGGGGATGGGAACGGCTTTGCCTCTGCAGGCCGCTACCTTTTTCGGGGCCCCGGTTACGTTCCGTTTCGTCCGAGCAGCGGGCTTGGCAGGTCGTCCGGGCTTGACCGATTTATCCGTGACGGCAGTCACCCTTTCCGCGCCCAAACAGAGCAGGAGGGGGCTATCGAGCACAGAGAGGCGCGGGGGAGGTAATCAAATAGAATGGCTCCCCTTTGCCGCAGATGAAGGACGCTGCGAAACGTAATGGTAGAATCCCCTCCCGGGAGTACATTATTACGGTTTTTTGCAGGAATTGAAGCATTTGAACGGTGCAAGACGGGGAGATAGAGAGAGAGAGATCGAAACGGAGTCAAGTATTCGTAGTTTGGTTGAATCGTGGTACGCGCAGCTCGCGAGCTGGACGGGAGTGTGTGTACGTGCGCCGGCAGATAGTACAATTTAATTATGATGCAATAATGATTGAGCAGAGCACTAACCTAACGAGCTATTGTTCTTGGGTCGCTAGGAAATTGTACGTCAGGTTATATATCTTCATGTATGTGGTGTGTTGCCTTACTGCTGTGGAGCTGTTTGGAGTGATGAAGCTGCCAGGGAGCTTTTCACCAGCCAGCTCTCCGATGTTGACGTTGTCACCGTAGCCGCACAGAATCCAGCAAGCCATCCTCATCAGCCACATTCGGCACGTATTGCGCCATATCCAGTCTCTGATGGCTGCAGAGGCTGTAGCACACGGATCGTCATATTCTCGCTCGAGCAAATAGGCTCCCAGAACCTTTACAAAGCCGTCCCAAACGTCCCAGGAAACGCATGCAGCAGCATCAAAGGTCTTATTAGAAGATAAGCGAACGTGCTGTGTCTCGGCGGTGCTGTGAACTTCGGTTAAAGCTATCGGGCCCCGGTCCGCGGCAAAGAACATTTCTTTCCGAATTATCTGCCCGAGGTCATCATAATCGGTCAACGGCGAGATACGGCGAAAACGGTGGAAAACATGAAAAGATCTGCACCCGCTGCCCGCTGCATCTTACGTGTGCCTTTTTCCCTCCCCATGCACGTATCCGTCGGAGGGCACACTGGAGGCGCGAGGAAGTCAGGAAATTGATTAGAATCGCAAATCAGCACGCTGCATCTCTGGCCGTTCTGTAGCCCGGAGGCTTGCCGGGGCGAAACGTGATGGAATTTAATTAATCATATGTTTCCTTCTGCCAGCCCGCGCTCGCTTTTACCCGCACCGCAACTCGCTACAGTCGCCTCGAATCCGGCTCGAAGGACCAAAAAGTAAATCTATGTGGTTTTGCGTTTGTGTGTGTGTGTGTGTTCGCAGCGCACCATTTATTTAAATGACTGGCCTCGGACGAAACGAACTGAGGCACGCTCAGGCAAGCCACCTACATTTTCGTGCCACACCATTCCGCACCATTTGCCCCGGCCGCTGGGGGGTGTTTCTGTTTGTACTTTCATGTGGCTTACACGTTTGTCTCAAAATCCGGCCATATTCCCCTAGGAATTAGCGTGTCCCGTTAGGTGGCTCCGGAGCGGCAGATCGATCGAGCGGTTCATTAAATTAATTGGAAGACCATCTTCCTCATCCCGAAGAAGCCCCTACGCTACGCCCCTTCCCTCCGCCCCGGTAGTGTCCTCGCCGTGTTTGGTTGGTGTTTTGGTTGGTTGGTTTGTTTTATTTTCTACCGCTTTGTTTTGCTACACTGTTCGCGCATTTGCATAATGGTGTCCCGGTGCTTTGATTTAGATGGGCACACCGGACGGGTGGCGTGTAGTTTTGTTTCTTCTGCTTTTTTTTAGCCGGTTCACCCGGGCTACGGTCCGACGAGGATGCGTCCGATGCGGTGCATTATGGCTGGCTTGGGACACAACGCAAGAAACTGGCAGATGGAAACTTCCCGTTGGCTAGTGGAGTAGAGAATTGCAACTGAATTGTCAATACAGAAGCCGTGTTAGCACTGTCGCTGTGATGTTTTGATTTATTGATACATGGAAAACCAAGCGAGCATATTCTTGCACAACGACTTTGAGGAACAAAAAAATATCAGCATGCACGTAGCATTGGAGCTGGCATTACATATTTTTCGATAGCGTATTGTATGGCTGTGTATAATTCCATTGCTGATAGTCCTGTCATAAAGATACGTTTGAAATGAGATGACTGGACGCCCTAGCAAACGATCGTCAAATATTAATGAAAATACACATCATGCAGCTGCTATTAGCCTGATGCTACTCATTCTTTGCGCTTATCTGTGGATGAAGTTATTAAGCTAATGGAGATGATCAATTCATTAAAGCAGGAATGAGCTAGAAACGCTTTCAGTGTCATCATCTTTAGCGATCCCAATCTGAGGCGAACCGTTTTCTATTCCTAGGGCCTCTTGGGCTGCTGCTTGCTGAACCATAACCCTCCGTTTTATTACCTCCACCATCACCACGACCAGTCGAGCATAGAAGGGCCGTAAAACGAAATTAAACTGTTGTCACTAAGCGAACTTCATACGAGCCCAGCCCTTCTAGCAGCCGTTCTACCGCGCCGTTCTGACGCGCGAAAGAAATAAATGCAGCGTAACGCGTGGTGCCGTGGCAAGATTAGCCTCCAACGGTACCCGAAAAGGTGGGCCGCAGCAACGTGGGAGTTTTGGTAAAACGTATGATAAATGAAGAGTTCAACAAAAATCACAAAAAAGAAATAAAAACTTGAATGTCTCATTCCACTGGGGAGGGAATCTTACCGCAGGTTCGTCGCGTCGCCTGCGTTGAAGTTGTTTGATTCGACGCAACCGTACAGCGACAAAAACGGGCGAAATTTAAGCGGCACCCCCCAAAAAAAAACAAGAAACCAACGATTAAAGTAAATTCCATGTGTTTTCTTGCTCTTCTCGATGGCAAATTAAAATTCAACCTGTGCAATTTGTGGTTGAAATTTCTTTGCAATCTTGTTGCATGTTACGTTTTATTCTCAAACGCCTAGCACTATTCTCTGGCTTCCCGGGCTTGGACAGGCATTCCAGCAGTTCGAGCGACGGGGTTTCTGTGTTTTTCCCCCTTCTATTTCTTCTGCAAGCACCTCCAACATTCTACGTTTGCTTGCTCGCTCTGTTTCTTGGTTTGTTTTACTTTTCTCTTTTCCTACATTTCCAGAAGCAAAAGCATGCAAACACGGTGAGGTGAATGACAAATTATGAGCTCACCGCCCTCGCAGTAAGTCACGATTCCCTCCCGTTCCACCCAACACTGCCCCGCTACGTTTATGCTTGCTGTGTGAGTTTGGCATTCCTTCTCACTTCCTAATTAGAAAGTGCTGTTTTGGCTCTTTGCGGCTGCAAAGAATGTGGCAGAGAGCGAGAGAACGTTAAATATAAAAAGAAAACCTGTTCGGGAAGGTTTCGGAAGGTCGCTCGTCAATTTTTCTTTGCACGTTTTCGGCTCGCTCCCTCCCTGTTGCTGGCTTCCTCCGTGCGCTGTTAAACACGGCCTAACCGGGGGACTGGGATTTGATTCTGCCCTCGCCAAGATCAATCTGGTTTGCCCGGATCGCCCAATCCAATGCCGACAGTCCCATTCGCTACGGTGGATTTTTCAAAGTCCACCCCGGGAGTCTTCGATTTAATTTTTGTTTTGTTGCTGAGGTTATTTGCCCCCCTCACAGCTTCTTGATTAAACCGTACCGCCAATAATGGGAAAGATCTATTGTCCAGGTGGCTGCTTTTTTGTCTTTACCCCCCTCTCTCTCTATCTCTCTGTACAGCTTCTGGTATTTGCACCGAGCAAATACAAGGGAAAAAACTCCCTGTACAACCTCAGAAGGTCAGATTTTGTTTCGTTTCGTTTCATTCGGAGGACATCGACCACTGAACGATCGAGTTAGTGCAAATTTACAAAAAAAAGCTTATGCTGGTAAAGAGATTAAGCAGACGAGGTGATGGAAGAGGGAAACTGAGCAAAAGGTCTGAGCCGAATCGAACAGCAAACCATTAACTTCCGGACGCCGAAAATCTAGCCCAAGAAACCGCCAATCCATCTTTGTGACGCAATTCCAGCCAGATGCTGTGCCGCTTGGCACCCACGCAAAACCTCGCCGGCCAAAAGCTTTCCTTGCCAATGGCGACAGACAGCCAAGCAAATGAGCAAAAAAACAACACACACACACAGACATAAAACCCTTTTCCCGTTCCACTGCTGTACACCGAGCCATCGAACCAACCGCTCCAACTGTCTGTCATCTTAAATCTCATCTGCGCTGCGTTAATATTCGTCCGTGTCTGCCGTGCCCTGTCCCCGGCTACGGTTTCTATTTATTTATTTATTTAATATCCAACCTTTGTACGCCCTTCGCGGACGGCGTCGCCGCGCCGTGTGAGCTTAGAACGAGACATAATCCAGCCCGAAGGTTGCCGGCCGGGAAGCCGGGACGGAAGCGTGGTGTGGCTTTAGTGGCGCCACACCGCTGCCTGTAATCCGGGCGCCACACGCGTCATGCTAAGCCAGTTGACAGCTCGTTCACACTCGCATCCCCTACCCCGTGGGGGGTGAGTTGAGCCGCGAGAAAACGGAGGTTTTTGCAGCGCAAATCATGACAGATTTGCACCATTTGCCGGCCACCACTTTTGGGCCGTTTAGGGTCGGTCCTTTTTCCGTTCATTTTGTGCGTTCCAAACGTTGTAGAACTTAAGATGCTTAAACTTGTTGCATTGGTTGATTTGTGTGCGGTTTCGTTAGTGATTTCCAGCTCCTCTTTTATGGGCCGTTGTGTGATGGCGGGCACACGCCTACACTAAAATAACCAAACCAATGCCGTAACACCAACAATCGACAGGAATTTAGCCGGGCTGCTGACGGCGATATGGTCGGGAATATCGTACATCAGTGATAATTATAACACCTTCACGCAACCAACCCGTGTGCGGTGTGCAACAGAAGTCACCCTGGGGGCGGGGAGCTGGATGACAAAAAAGATGATCATGGACACAGACCTCACCCTTTTTTATCTGGCCTCTCGGACCATAACGGATCGCGGCGCTGAGTGGAAAATGCTGCTTGCATGTGGGAGAAATGTGTCGCATACTTTAACGCCAGCCCTTCGCTACAAAAATGAAAGTGAAACATTCCTCACCTAACTTGTCATTAATTTGTTTGAGAATTTGAATTGAGTGTTGGGAAAAGGGGGATTTAAATACGAATGGAATCGCTTTTGCAGGTGCAGTAAAAGAAATATTTTCTGATTGCTGCAATTGTTGGTGCCGTGACTAGGATATGTGGTTCAAGTTCTGTCATTTGTTACTGACCGCTCGTCTAATGCACATTGGAATGGTGTAATAAAACCGCAAACAGAACGTTGTAGTCCAACGCATCGTGTGTGTTTTATTAGCAAACAAAATGCCACTCCAATCAGCTGCATCTATAGACCGTACTGTGGTTGTGTAGCAAGTGCGCAAGTGCTATAAAAATCTGTTCCGTACTGCCTGCTCAAGCTAAACATAACTCAAGCTCGTAAGAAAAGTCACGATGAAGTTTTATTCTGGTGAGGGTTTTTACAAAGGCGGTAGAAATTTCCAAAATCTAACCATTTCTATTATCTCTGCTTCTAGTGGGCAAGCTGGCCAAGGTACTGCTGGTAGTGGCCGTGTGCTGCCTGCTGCTCTGCACCGCCCCGACAGGAGCTGATCCACTCCCGGGCAAAGACCGACATACCATCGCAAACAAATCAAAAGATAAAAAAGCGAGCGCACCGAGACACTCGCTTGGAACGGGTGCCAGGGTGGCATTGACTGGTGGCGGTATTCTTGGCGGTGTATTAACTAACATGTAAAAATTTTACAGCTGTGAAAGCACACGAATTGGTTTGGCATATGAAGTATGCTAAAAAATCTGCGATTTCAATTTTAAACTTCATCGGCGATTTGCACTTTTCGGCGAAAGTATTACTTTTTATTACTTGGGAAGAAAAATATCCAAAAATAGCGAGCAATAAATCGGAAAGTAAAAGTCAAGTAAATAGTACAGTCTTTCAATAAACAAATATGGTTTGAATCTCGTTTGCTCATGCAGCAAAATAAACACTTTTCCTATAGCCGGAATATGGCGCCGTGACTAGGATACATTGCCGAGCTCTGTTGCTTGTTATTCTCAGCTTGTCGTATGCACAGTTGAATGGTGGCGAAAAATAGCAAACAGAACGTTGTTTTTCCACACAACACGTGCATTCAAACAGCTGCATCTTTAATCCGTGCTATGGCTATGTAATGAGTGGAAAATTGCTATAAAATCAGTTACCTACTATCTGCTCCAACCACATATAATTGTTTAGCACTAGAGAGACCACAATGAAGCTCTACTCTGGTGAGATATCACTCAGGCAGTAGACATTTACAAATACATAACTTTTATTTCTCTCCACTTCTTGTAGGAAATCGATTGATGGTACTGTTGGCGGTGACAGTTTGTTGTCTGCTGCTCTTCATCGCCCCAACGGGAGCTGATCCACTACCGGGCAAAACTCAACGAACCCTGGGTTACAGGGGAAATGACAAAAAAGCGACCCCACCGATGCACTCGCTGGGATCGGGTGCCAGGATGGCAATGACCGGAGGGGGCATCCTCGGTGGCATATTTTCCGCTCTTTAAGTAAAAACACACACACACACATACACTTGAAAACAAAATGTACACTGGAAGCTTGAGAGCGAAAGTCGTGAGCCAACGAGCTGATTGAAGAACAAATTGGGCATTTTAGATTCGCTTTTATTCATTTGATTTTTATTTTATGGTGCCGTGACCAGGAACCGCAAAAATATTACCTCGTTTTTTTGGTGCCTTTACCGCTAAAGTAAAAACAAAATCTCAAACAAGTTTATTAATTTCGGTAAGTGCGGGGAAAAAAACATGAATCCTTAGCTGTGAACAATAAATCAGCAAGTAAAACTTCGACAAACAGTGCAGCCAATTTGTCAGACGGGATGTTTCAAAAGGGGGTTTGGGGAGCGTACCGGGTACAACAATAATGCTCTGTCTTGGTGTTCGCGTCCAGCCTCTGCCTTCGATATTTATTTCCTCGTTTGTTATGATAATAATGCCTGCATTATGCTCCACAGCCGGCCGATCCTTTCCGCCCGATAGCAGGCGAAGAACAATTGTGCCTGAAGAACATACACGCGCATACACACACACACACGGTCTCATCTACATTGAATGGATGTCCTTTCTACCACCCATTGTCCGCCCTCTTTCCCTCTTTCCCTTCTTTTCCAGCCAGGCAACGTGACGGGCCAGTGACCTTCAACGCGTTGACGCGGGTTCCTCGCTGTGTGTGTTGCATATTTTGCAATTTTCCTTTTTCTTACCCCGCTTCCCCTTTGCAGAAACAACCAAACAACAAGGTTGCGGATGGCTTGTTTGCCAAATTGATCGATTGATACGGCACATACACGCACACAGCCCCACATCCTGCGAAGCTTTCCACCCTAGCAGGATTGCAACAACAGCCCGCTTTGTTGTCGATGTTGTTCGCCGCGTTGTCAACAAATGCATTCCCGGGTTTTATCCCCCTTTCCCTCCTCCCCCCTCCTCCTCCTCGCGGGTGTACTGGCCTCGCGCAAGGAAGCTGCAACGGGCGTACTGCAGCGAGATTATAATCGGACAGAAATATTTTCCATATTTATAAGGCACGCACGCTCCTGGCGATCCCACCCCACCGTCCACCCCCTTCGCATCCTGCGGCGTGGCCACAGGGATGGGGGGAGGGGGGGGGTGGTTACGCGTCCCCGCTGGGCGCAGAAAAAGGGAAAATTACTGTCAAATAATTACCCCTGTCGCTGCACCCCTGCCCCCGGCGACTGCCTGCCTAGTTGCAGCGATAGGAAACGAACGCTTGTGCTGTTGTGGCTGTATTATTCTCCTGTTGTCTTTGCACGATCACATTGATAAGAAAGCTGCGCACGGGAGGCATCGTTAATGCGAGGTGCAGTCGCGCCTTTGTTTCCCCGCTTTCGGAGAGTGGAACCCGGCCGCCGGGCCAGCCCGGGACGACCTTCGGGAAGGAAGTTGACGCTCTCGCGGGCTATTAATAATTCATCATTTACATACACTGTCGCACGGCCGATGCGGCGCGATCGAGCCAGATTAGCCTTTGGGAAAATCGAGCCAGATGAAGAGGGATCGGGGTGAGCCGGTTTAGTCATGCTTGAATCATTCATTAGCCAACTTTTCCGCCCGTTAAGCAAAGGCCCCGGAAAGCCAAGAATGTTTCCAAAACCAAAACCATCCAACAACGCAAAAGCAATCAATGTATGTTTTTATGCGCCGGTTTTCCCCGGGAGCTAATTTCTATCGCTTCTTTGCGGATCGTCTCCCATCTCTTTTCGGCAGCGCTAAGCGGCCGCTTCGGCGCTCGGCGGGGAAAACAGCACGCCCCCAACAGCACCGCACGAAACGTCCGTCCGCGTCGGCATGCGAGCTAATCACAGTCATTGGCGATTGACGGAACAGGCACAGCGGCCGGATAATGAACGCCCAACAGCGACAGCGGCCAGTGCCGTTTTGGTTTCGCAGTTATTGCAATAGAGCTGAGATGCAAACAAACAAAACTACTCGCACTTTGGTTCTTCGAGCGAAAATAATGCTTTTAATCATGCATAAAGTCCACACGACGTCTTTTCCCCCATGTTGCTGTGTGTGTGTGTGTGTGCTGCCAGAGAATTTTCTTCCCCAACGCGAAAACATTCATCCCCCCCCCCCCCCTCCCCCAGCCCGTTGGCCATCACAGCTTTTCAGATTTTTCAAATCAATCGCCAAACGAGCTCGAGGAAGCACCGCGAGGGAGCGACTCAAATTGCCTCTAATAATGGTGACTAAAGCGGCTAAATAATGGCAGAAAAAGGCAACAGCAACAACAACCAAACCACACGATTCTAATCCACAGCCCCGAGGGCGCGATCGATCGGGAACGGTCGGGCGTTGCCGCTTCGAGAAAGAGAGAAGAAATATTAACATGAGAAGCAAGCCTGCTACAGCCGGATCGATGCTGTAGGGCCGATAATTTCAAATTACAGATTCACCATGCCTCATCGGGGCGTTTGGAGCTTATCATTTGGTGCCCTCCGCCACCTCTGCCGCCTCACATATGCAGAAACGTTTATCGAGGGGGGGGGGGTGGTTTTGTAGAATCAATCCGAAGCAAAAAAAAAACGCCTAAACCAAATCGTTCCATTAAAGTGATCTAAGGCGAGGATTTTATTCATTTTAAATGTTTGCTAGAAGCAGTACGGTTAGATCGTTCCTTGGGAATACCAAAAAAAAAAAATACACATTTGCGAATGTTTATTATGTTATTAAGCGAGTAAGAAGGATGATTATACGGCACAAAATTATACACCCCTAAACATTCGCAAAGGCACGAAGCAGCACGATGACTTCCAAGGCTCAATCATATCTATCTTTTAACAAATCAAATCTGTTCCGAATATTTATCTTGTTATGATTAATGTTACATCATATTCTACTTCAAAGATGAAAATTAATTTAATGATCACTCTTCTAAACATGAAACGTTTTTTAAAATCAGCGCCAAACAACGCTTATTAAGAAAACGTTTATTCCCATTCAGATTTATTGTTAAACTCCAACTGTAAGCGAAATAAACAATTAAACATTTAACAGTCCTCTGTCATGCACAGTGAGACGAGAATGATTGTTTTGCTTGTGATACATAATGGAAATATTCCTTTCCCTGTCCCTTTCGCCAACATTTATCAATTCTTTTCATGAGCACGATTTTGCGTCCTTTTTTCTTTGCCTCGTCGGACCGGGAGCCCATAAATAAAGGCAGCTCACACACCAAAAACTCACATAATGCTTTCGTGTAATCGATGCTGGCACAGTATGATTCCAGGTCGCTGGCTGACCGGCGCAGCCGCTCGTATGCCAGCAGTGTGTGCCATAAATCCCCACCCTCCTAGCCTAGCGGACCGTGGGGACTGTGTTCTCTCCCGGAGAAGGGGGCAGTTCGCTCCCGTCTAACGCCGCCTAGCTTTGTTTCGCTAACGAGCGTTCTTCTGCTACGAAACCCCCGATTACGTAAAGCGCAAAATAAAAGGAAAAAAATCACACAGCCACACAGAGAAACACATGTAAGGGAGCACGAGCGAAAGGTAGAAAGGTGAAACCGTAACACACCGGAGCGTGCGCTAGTGGCCCGCAAGCTCAAAAAGCTCGGGGGCGGAAGGGGTTTGGCCCGCGACCGAAACGTGGTCAGCGCGTGGTACTTTCAAATTAAACTAGTCCACCAGTTCGGCCCGAAACTGGACTGAAGCACCCGGCGGACAGAGAGATGGACACATAGGTGCTGATGCTCCCATATATGCTCGGGAGCATCCTTTTTGAGCGGTTGCGGACTGTGCGCGGCAGCTCCAGCTTCAGGCTTGAGGGCATACAAGAGGGAGCGAACGGAAAGCGAAAGGGAAGCAGCGCGACCAAGACAGCATCTGCGATAAATCGGTTCCAGCAAAAGGCCCACCACTCAACAAAGGATGATGAATGAGTGCAATGTTATCGCATCTTCCTACGGGTTGCGAGGAACTGGAACGCAACAATCATACACAAAAAAGAACCAAGAGAGCCAAGTCTTCGACCAAGGCTTCCGCCGACTCCCATCCGCTCCGTTTTTGAAATGTTACGGTCGACAGCGGCGGCAAAGCGAAAGTACACCAATGTCACCAGGGCCAGCCAGTGTCTGGCGAAGCCAAGCAAATGGATTTGGTCTGGCACGGGAAAGTGAAAGCCTTTTCCGATGTGCACTGTTCGACATTTAAGGACCGACGACGAACAGTACATGCGGGTTGCTGGCCCCTTCCACTGCCCGCAAGATGCTACATATTTAATAATGGTGGATGTTTGACGTCTTCCAGTGGGTCGCGGTTTGGGGTTCGTTTTAATAACTGAAATGCGTTGGTGCCGTGACTAGGATCCGTCTATATGTGGGCTTTTGATGCCTTCAATGTAATTGAATTATGCTTGCAACGTTCGGTTTTCGCTGCTAGTCAGTTACATGATCATTTAATGTGTAAGTAATGCTAATGAGCAAGCGCTTAAATCGTTATCGTTTCGACTTTACGAGATAAATGACAGTCGGTTTGGAAGGTGGTTGGATTTATTATTTTTCATCTGTACAAAGATAAAATAAAGTTTAATCTCCCTTCTTCTTCTTCTTTTTACGCTTTTTTTCTCCCTTCGACACAACTTTTGCTTCATTCACTGCGAGTGATTAATGAACCGTGCGCACGGTACCATTGTGCCACTCGATTATTTGTTCTGTTACACTGTAAACCTGCTCTTGACCACACTGTTCGGTTACGATTTCATTCATTCAGTTAATTCGATTGCAATCAGACGAATAATTCGTGTTTACCGATCACAATTGCAATGTACCCGCTCGCTACAAACCACACACACACACACACAGAGACACATTGGCAAAATTATTTAAAATACCAAAAAGGAATCATGATCCCCACTGCCGGGCGGCGGGAAACAAGGTCGTCCCCTGGAGGCAGTCGAACAATGCAAGCGGCCCATAGTGAGTGGAGGATATATTTATTGCTACAACTACCACGCGCCTTCACCCAGTTCAGCGAGGAGCAGGGGAGGGGGGGGGGGAAGAAGTTTATGCTTGGTTCTGTTTTTGGGATATGCGCATTACGTGTTGCGCACAG
This sequence comes from Anopheles merus, assembly GCF_017562075.2. Taxonomy (NCBI): domain Eukaryota; kingdom Metazoa; phylum Arthropoda; class Insecta; order Diptera; family Culicidae; genus Anopheles; species Anopheles merus. Next base: position 2,381,388 of record NC_054081.1, on the reverse strand, counting down.
ATCGCCCCCGGGAGAACGGCTTGGAACGGTTGAACCCGTCCGCGATCGTTGATGCCCGCCGGGTGTGGGGGACGGTTCGAAAGGGAGGTTTATGATCGATGATTGGCACCAGGTGAGCCTGGTTCGATCCTGCCCTCCCTTCTCGACGCGTTTCCGAAGGAGAGTTGCCAACAATTTTTCATCTCATTTTATAATACCTACAAAAACAGCGCTCGCGAGAAATCATCGGATGCCGATCGTTAAGAAATTATCTGCTGGTAACACTGGGGTGATTTTGTTAATTTGTAGTTTATTGTACTGCGTTTGGGGAAACCCCCGGTGAATAAACAGCAAGCAAACACTAGGGTTTTTGCCATTTTTTCTGCAATCGATTGTGATACATTTTATTGCACTTCCAGTTTCAAAAATACATACTGGTGCCATGACCAGGATATGATTAACATGTGCAAGAGGCCAGTGTTAGAGAAGGTTTCGAATTATTACTTGATTGAATTTACAACAGGGAACAAATCATATTCTTCAAAATAAGCATTTTCCTAACCTATAAAAAATATTATATGAATTAAAAGTCTGATAATTAAAGCTGGTCTTAGCAGATGGGCTGTGATAATTGCAACATACGTCCAGTTTCCAACCGTTTGAGAAAGCAACTGGTTTCTCCATCCATTCGCTGTTGCTGTAGACTGTTATTGTTTGGCTGATGCCATTCCCTCCGACGACGTATATCATCTTGAAATGGCGTTACCAATCCGTTTAATAGCTGCCCCGTCGGTGATAAAGCGAACAGCTATCGCGGAACACGGCCATCACTCGCCCGCAGCGCATCACACAATTTAAACGCTTTCGAATTAATTCAGCCCCCTGCGCTCGTAAGGTGTAAAGACGCCCTTGGAAATTAGCATAAGCAGCTACCGGAGCGCCCGCTCTTCATTCCGTTTTCTTCGCCAAGCCGGTTGAAAGTGAAGAAGAAGAAAACACACACACACACACACACACACACGTTGAAATGCCGTACAAGAGCCATGTATGCTAGTGCAGAAAGCATCAATCGAAAAAGGGTTGAAGAAGCGCAATAAAATAATCGATTCCGATTACCATTTCTAAGATGCACGCCGGATTTGATGATTTCCCCGCCCTTGCCTTCCCGCTGAACACGTACCAGAGAGAAAGAGGGAGAGATACAACAGAGAGGGAGAGGCAAAAAAGGCGTTAAAAAGCTTGTCGACGCGCCTTTGCCCCAAACGGGCGATAGCGATTCATTACGATGCATGCACACAAAAAAACCCCGCGCAGCATAAGTGAGGTACCGACCTTCGCACACTGGCAGGGATATGGCCCGAGTGCGGGCGATGGGAAGGGACAGAAAAAGGGCAACGATTTCTTTATCGCCATCTGCGCCATCCACTAGCCTAATCCGTGCATGAGTGATGAGGTTCCGCGGCGACCGGTTGTATAGCGCAGCGCTTCATTTGGCGGGATGGCTCGCGTAATGCAATAATGAGCGGCGCAGTAGACGGACCGACCGGCCCGTCGATCGTTAATCACCGCATCGTTTCATCCGGCACCGAGCAAGCGTGCGCCACGGGATGCGGCTGCACACAAGAATGTCGTGCGAGCGCGCGCGCGCGCGGTCGCCTGCGCACTCACGTACGTTTGTGAGTGAGTTGAGGATGCGTTGGAATTGGAGCAACACTAGGCTCAGCCGAATGGATCCAATCATCCGAAGGCTGTTTACACTAATCCGGGCAAGGTCGACTGGCGCAACGCGGACCGAGAGGCGGTTTAACGAGACATGGCGGTGGTGGAGTGTTCGAGCCAAGAGGGGTGGTTGTGAAATTCTGCTCGCATATGGCGAGAATAGGTAGCCGTAAACAATCGATAACTAGAGTGGAAACATTTCATTTGGAGTTGCTAGTGCTAGTGAATATGAGCAAATTGGATTGAGCAACATATCTTTTGCATCCGAGGATTACAAATTGTCTAATGCAATTTGCTGCATTTTAAAAGCATTACATCGTTTGGTGCCGTGACCAGGAAACCCATCGTATATCCGCCAGTTTAACCATTTAGTAAATTTTAAAAAAATATCTACCTCCGAAAAATTAATTTTGACTAAAGCTAATGGCCTGTCGCCTTATGAAACTCATGCTAACCGCTTAAAAAAATGTTTTTATATCTACCTCTTCCCATTTATATGCATCGCATGCCATTTGCGGAGAGTCCAAACTGTGATGCCGTGGTCAGGATCATCTTCCAAACCTGGCTAAAGGTCGTACAAAATTCTACCCATCGTTGTGAACCCATTCCGCTTAATCGTGTGTAAAACTGCGGCTTTAAACTATTTGCTTAATGGTTTCAAACTCTACTCCACCAACGTGTCGACCCACACGCCAACCTACGCACAAGCAAACCCGCGCCCGCGGGAGGGTTGACACCGCGTCGAAGACCGATTTGAAATTCAACCAAAACGGACCTTAAAAAAATTGTTAGCGAGCGCACCGCAGCACCCTTTTATTGTGCTACCCTTATCTTAGTGTTTTAATTTGTGCTAAACGCTGCCCGGTTCGTAACACCCCGAGCAAACCATCCCACAGCGTGCGCTGCTGCTCTCGATTTCGGTTTCGGTCGGGTCTTTTTCGGGGGCGACCGTGCTGATGCTGATGATGAACGGGGGACAAACATGGACATGGGCTGCTTTTGTAAAAGGAAGAATGACAAATGTTTTGCACTCAGGCAGCCGGGCGAGCGCAGCACCTTCGCGTTCGGCGTTAATTTTTGGGCATCTCTTTTTATTGGTTCCGCCGGCCGTCTTGGGTCGTCGCGCGGGGTGTTGTGGTCAGATTGACGGGGCAGTATTTTTTTTTCTTTTCTTTTTTACGAGCACCCCCATAACCCAATCATTGCAGCGGTGGACAATTTTATGGTGACCATTTATTGCGTTACACACATGCACGCGGCCAGAATTCGTGAGCGTCCGTGTACGAACACATTTATGAGCGTCTAAATCGATGTTATGAGCTTTTTTTTTTAATTTTCGCTTGCCGAAGATGCAACAGACATTTTTGTGCAAAACGGCAATAGTTTTGCTGCGCAACAAAAAATACCTCCACGCTACTGCAAACGAACGAACCTTCCCCATCTGCCCACCACCCCCACCCATCATCGCCCTGTGGGGGTTTTACGGCACTCTCGGGACGGTTTCGTTTCACGTTTCGTTTTCGTTTTTATTCATTTCGGTTTTAAAACCTTTAAAGAGCCCCCGGTTTGAGCGACGGAACGGAAAGGAAATGTCGAATTAGAAAGAATTAATTGCTTCACCCTACGGCGGCAAACGATGGCCATCAGCAGGACACGCGGTCCCGCGCCGAACCCGTCTGGCCCGTCCCGGCCACTCGAAACGGCGCAAAGAAATGGATACAACAAATTTCAACGAGCCCGTATGAGACGAACCCGGCCGGGCGTAGTAAAAAAAAAACGCTTTATTTCTGTCATTCCAGGTACGGATTTGCTCCGAGTGTGTATGTTTGTGTGTGTGTGTGTGGACGTATGTTTTGCATAGCCTTGGTGTTATTTTTTCTCTTTTTCTTCTGCCACCGCCAGCTCCTAAGAAATGGCTTGCAATGGGGCCTGGGCGGGTGGGCTGGCGTTGCGGGAATGGCGGGATCGAGCGCGTAATGGACCACCGCCCAATTCGGACACCGGCACCATATAACACAGCCAGCGGACCAGGACGTTATGCAATAAATGTCAAAACTGATTCAATAACGAAACGGCATCAGGGGAGCAACTGGCGGCGACGGCGCCGAGACGGCATGAAACGGTTTGTTTACCGTGTGTGCTGCTGAACGAAAGACACAAAGACACATTTGTATTAGGTTAGTTTTGTGTGCATGCATGTATGTGTGTGTGTGTGTGTGCATATTTTCTAAGCATTCCCTTTCGGGCCGTACCACTAAGCTCATGCAGTGCACGGCGAGAGAGAGAGAAAGGGAGGGGAAAGCGCGATATTTAAAACGAAAGACTTGAGCGCACAGAAGTCAAGTGACGAACCTTCGCTCATTTTTTTCTTTCTTTCCAGCTTTTTTGCTAGCTTTCCGTCGCGGCGACTGAATGTGGGGTTCAGTTTACACCTTCGTAAGGGGTATAATAAATTGCATGCCAGCGGTATTCCCGCGTGCAGCGTTGGCGCGCAGGAGAGACCTCCGTTGAAATGTAGTTATAGATTTCTTCCCCAACCAATCAAGCTGGCTAGGGGAGGGGGGTTGGGTTTGCGGAGCGATAGGAGGCTGCAGATTAACGCTTGTGTAAGGTGAAGGGTGTATAATTTTGGGGTGGTGTAAAAAAATTGGCACCATCATAAATCCTTTCCCGCGTGTCCCGAACCCAACCCCAAAATGCGTCACAAAACGCAGTTCCATGTTTACGGCTTCCTTTTCTTTACTTGCTTTTTTTTTTGTTTTGTTTTGATTTTGTTACCTGAGCGGCCCAGGGGTAAAGCACGGGGGACCGTTTGGTGGGAGCAGGTCTATCCTTACTCTCGCCGGCTGCTGAAGCGTTTATTTTTATAACACGCGGTGCGTTTTTTTTCTTGGAGGAGCCGGCGGTTGCGAAACGCACTCGATTCTAGGGCAAAGATAAGTTCAAATTAAAGCCCGAGGGCGAGGTGCGGTTTGCGATTGGCCCCCCTGGCGCTGCACCTTTCCGCCCGCCGTTCGCCAGATCGAACCGAACCCGTACCACTCTTTCTTCCCCCGAGGGCAGGTTCGAAGAAACGGCAGACGGGTCTAATAGTTGCCAAAGTTTTACTGCCTTAGAAAGGGGGTTTGCTGTTTCGTCTTTGACGAGGTTTGCATAAATTTTGGAATGAGTGATAAAACTGTTTGAGCAACAACGAAAAAGGGCAAACAAACGCGAGAGGAAACGTTTCCAGTGGCAACAGTTCCTTTTCCGAGTTGGAAAATACAAAAATCTATTCATTAACAGTCGCAAGAACAAGTACAGAAGATATAGGAAAGTAATATTAATCTTAGATATCTCACAGCGTTTTAAGGGACCAAATTTCATGCTGAAAAGTTTCAACTTGTACCCTTGGCAGACTTTCGAGCGCTCCCTCCGCTTTGCATGATTTGTCTCAAGTTTCCCCAAACGCTTCACTGTTCGATTTGCATAAATGCTCTAAAACGTTCCGTCGATTTTTATGTCCCTTGTGCAAATGTGTGATAAAATCAAGTAGAGAGCATAAAATCATGTAAATGTGCTGAGAGCCTGCCCGACTGGCATCTCGCCGGTATTATTTCACTCCTAAAGTATCCTCTCATCACCTCGGCAGCGTTATTTTTTATCTCTTCTCTCATCTGAAGACAACTTTGTAGTAGTAGTAGTAGTAGCAGTAGTAGCACTAGCCACGAGACCAACACAAAAAAGGGAAGAAAAGTGGACAAAAAAAAACACACACACAACCCTCCTCGCTCATAAGTGTGACGGTAATTTATTCAAATCAACGCCACTCGCGATGGCACACGGCACAAGGTGAAGCTGCTTGAGCTCGAGCGGCACCGAACAAAAACAAACCACAAAAACACTTCACAAAACCGGCAGAACCCACCAAGCAGGCTAGATCTAGTGGGGGTGGGAAGCGAAAAACAACTACTCCCGAAACGGTAACATCTTCACACCTACCGTGGGGCCCAGAGCGGGACGGAGCACGGTGCTTCATTTGCATCGCTTTTCTATGATCGATTTCACGCCCCTGTTGTGCTCTCGCAAGCCCCTCTCCACACTTTTCCGAGATGAAATAAAGGAAAGGCAGATCGTAATCGTAACGCCAGAAACCAGTTCCTGCCGCTCGCCCACACGAGGGGCCACTTTCCGCCGATTGGACGACCTTGATCAATTTATTACTAAAATGACGGTCCGATAGAGAGGGGTGGAGCGAGAGAGAGAGAGTGAGCGATGGGCTGCGTGACTTACTCCTGCTAAACGATCAGCCACCCCTTCCCCCCGTTCTGGGCAGTTTTATTTTTATTTTCGTGTGTGTGTTGTTCACCGTGCAAATGCAAAACAAATGCTGGCGCTGGGAACGCGACGAACATGTGAGCGATTATCATAAATTAAAAAAAAAACAGCCCTCCGATGGTCTGTGGGGCGTGTGCCACCACGATCAGGGGGGGGGGGATGTGGAAGGGAATGAATAAATGAGCAGTTTTCTTGTCTTTTCTCTCTATCTCGTTCGATTCCCGCAAGCGGGGAGAGGAGGTGGAACAAATATTTGTTTGATAAACATTTTATTTACGGCAGCATTCTTGTGCTGCGTCCGTTTCCCAAGCTTTTGTTCACCGGGGAGCAGGGGGGATTGTTTGTATTTATTTTTGTTGAGGGATTACGTCACAGTTGGGTGCGACACTTTTGGAATCAAATATTGTTTCTAAGCCTTTAGGCAGTTCTCAAGTGCAGCTAAATTTAAAGCTAAATTTTAAAACACCTTTTGGGGGAAAGGAAAAAAAGGGGGAAACACTAACAAAACCACCATGCTGCGGGGCTTTGGACAAATTACAGGGTTTTCCAGGGGTTCTCATAGCTGTGGGACACTTCCTTGATTGTTTCCTATTGGAAATGAACTTCATATGTTGGAAATTGGACTCTTAGGACAGGCGCCTTCGAAGGTGCTATTGGATTTATCCAACATGAATGCGATAGAGTCCAACTCCCATTACATTAAGTTCATTTAACGTAAGAAGGAGTCAATAAAATGTCCCACAGCCTTAAGAACTCCTGGAAAAACCCTGTAAAGAGATTGTGTTCATGTTTTAATTTCCACCTCTTTCGTGTGTAATTAGCTTTGGCGAAGAAAAAGAGAGAAAATCAGAGAGAGAGAGAGAGAATGAGAAAAAAAAAAACACTACACACACCGGCCAAAAGATTAACTCATGTGCGAGATTTGTAATTAAACTGCGCTTACACGCTTTGCGGACAAACATTACAGTAGAAGCACCTATCATTCACCCCGCCGCTTTCCACGCATATTTGCAGCATGATGCTGTTTAATTTTGCCGCACGGAAGAATGAGTTGGCGGAATTTTCGCCACCAAGCACGAGCAAGGTGTCGCTTTTTTTGCTTTGTTTTTAATTCCAATTTTCGTTCTTAAAGGGGGAAGCAAGCGGCTAACCCAGTTCAGCCGAGGCAAAGCGTGACTGGGCGAAAGAGAGGAAACAAAAAAAAAAAAACAGACACGTCTCACATTGTAGCGAATAACAACATTTTTATGCTCACCCACGCGCTCACCTACGCCGGACACGGTGGGTGAACAAAATGAGCTAAAAGATCACGTTAATCGATCCATTAGGTTCGGGCCCGCGGGCTGTGCGAGATAGAGGCGGCCGATTATTTACATAACAGCAAAAAACCACTGTGTAATACACACACACACACACACACACACACACACACACACACACACACACACACACACACACACAAACTGATTAAGGACGCTTTGACGCCTGTACTTCCTAGTTCCGTGTCGAGCGAGCTTGAGTTGCGACAAGCATGATGCGGCTTATTAAGAGCACATAAACACCAGCAAGAAGCTGACCACTGGATTTTTTTTTCACTTTAATGGGAACAAAGTGATTTTCCTGTAGAAAAGAACACACCGCAGAAGTAGTTAAAAAAAACAAATAAAAATAACCAAACCACCGAAAATGAATTTAGTCCGGAAAGGCGCCGGGTGGCACGGTTCCCTCACTGCGGAATGGAAACCATCAATAAAACAAACCCCGCCGAAAACTGACCGGGCGGGAAATGACCATTGAAAAGCGAACGATTGCCCATCATTAGAAGCGAGCGCTCAGTCTGCGCGGGCGTTATTACCGCACGGAACACGATCGAATCCTTGACCCACTAGCGACTCCCGAAGCGCTGCACCGAAATTCGGTGGCCCGGGTGGCCGTTCCTAATGACCGTGTGTTTTCCTCTCCCCACACGGTACCGCACCGCGGGCATGCGGAAGAACCTCTGCCCGAGCGGAAGTCGTTCGTTTCACAGCGCACCGCCTTGCTCAGCCCAAACGGCGAATCGTTACATCCTGCGACCTGACCTCGATTCGGCTGAAACACGGCGGACATGCCGTCGGCCGACCCATCCTTGTGCAGTGTGGCGCGTGAAGTGCAGGTCGGGAGCGTGGGTCCTTAATGTAACCCACTTTCAATGGCCGCGGCGCACCGAAACATGACCCAAACGGAAAACAAACACACCAGGTTCGGTCCCCCATCCAAGCGATTTAGATGTAGATTTGCTCCGTGCTTTAAATTGTACAGTTTTATTTTGAGGGTTTGTAGTTATTCCCTTTTTTTTTAGCATTTCCCCACAAGACAGCAAACGAATGTTTCAAAGCGCATTCACGAGCAAATGGTAAACCGCACGCAATTCCACCATGGCACTGGGGGATAGTGACGTTGGAAGACAGTCAGGCGGTCGCACCCGAATATCGGTCACCATCTTTTCGCTCGCTATCGAGATAATGGCGCGATTGACCTTTGCGACCGATGTGGTTTTTCGGGGGCTGCAACCATTTTCGACCATAAGCCAGCTTGGCCGACACACTGGCCAATTGAGAGGCAATCGGTGTGGAAGGACAAAGCCATACTTGCGCCAAGGCTGGAGAGCAAGGTGCACTTCATTCGCACTTCCTTGGCGTTCATGAAAGCGGTGCACATGATAGTTAAGCCACTCAAGGGAGTTCGTTGTTTTTGTGTTTTTTCAGGGTAATTGCAGCAGATTCAATGTGCGTCCTTGTTGGTTTTATTTTGAGATCTCTTCTAAAACTGTTACTTTTTGTCTGACTTGGTGCGATCTGTTCAGTTTTTTTTTGTATGTTTTTAATACCAAAAAGACGCATAGATACGTGAAAGTAATGTAAGTAATGGTAAAAATATATAAAGATAATAAAACAAGAGACACAGATAATAAAACAAAAGAGAAAAAAGTAAAACAAAGGACTTCAAAAATTAACATTGGAAAGAATAAATGACAATAAATAACAAAAAGATTGATAGAACAACGTAGAAAATCGAAATTTAAAAGAACAGCAAACAAAAACAGACAATGAAAAGAAAACAGATGTAGAGAAGGAAATCCATATTTAAGCAAAAGAAATATAAATAAGTAAAATAAAAAAAAAACAGAATCAAACAGAATATAACAAACCTCTAGAACAAATAAACGTTATTAATACGTTTAAAATAAAAGTTTTATTCAAAAACAAAACACACACACAGCTGCACAAAACAACTCTTCCCATCGTAGTACACTGCCTAGACGTGGCCAATCGCGACATGCGACCATAAAAACTGATCATAAAATTAAGACAAATAAAACATCGCATAGCCCCTAATAAAGCGCCCGGTGCCACTCGCTTGACGCGCCGTTCGGCACAAGACGCTGATCTACATTACCTGCCACCGAGTGCCACCCACCCGAACACATCTCCCCCCCCCCTCCCCCCCGACTTCCAGCTGGGCTTGTATGCACTTTTCGAAACGCCGAGCCTCATTTGAATGCATAAAATAGCGAGCGGCGTCGTTATTTTTCCACCTTTAATCGCCTGGCGCCAGCCGGCTCTCGACAAACGATGACAACACGCTGTCACACACACACGCACGCGCTTATATTCATGAGAGAGCACCCTGTAGGGTAAAAACCTTGATCTTAAGGTGCCCCCCTTCATCTCCGCAAGCAGTGCTCGGGCGGCTTGAGGGGGGGGGGGACAATAAATAAGAACCAACAACGACCCGGCTGTTTAATAATAGTAGCCGCCCTGTCAGGCTATGCGAGTAATTACGGATTCGATCCGTAGCAATTCCGCACACTTGGAGCCACTGGGAGGGGGTTTGGGGGGGGGGGGGGGGTGATAGAGCGCAATTATGAGAAGGGGGCGAGAAAAAACAAACCCGCTTTCATAGCGATGCAGGTGGGATGTTTTGCTTTTGAGCAAGTATTAGACGCATACTTTTGCGCCGCCTCGCTGGAGTCATAACAACGACAACAACAAAAAACACGCAATAATCAAATTTTATCACACACATCATACACAGATAGACATTTTTTCTCTCTCACACACACACACACTCTCGCTCTGCCTCTTTGCGGAGGTCAAGGGTGGGAAGTTTGTTAGCCGAACGGTGGCTAGCAATTGCCGAAGACAAATATGCGTAATTGTGTTCGATTGTTTCAGGGTCAAGCGAAGTGAACAAATGGAGTGTAAACACCGTCCCCACACCGTCCCCCCACACGGCAAGCCGTTAGATGAAGGGTTTGAAAGGACCGCAATAAACAAAGCAAAAAAAACTACACGCACAAACACTCCGGCAGGCAAGCAGTTGGGAGATTGATTGGTTGGGAAACAAAATTAAAACGCTCCTCGCGCCCAAAGAGGATGGGAAGATAATCAAGCGCTGCTCAAAATAATCCCACTGCCTAGCCCTAATCCTTGTCCGCATTGCTTCGAGAAAGACTGTTCATCCACCTTTCGGCACTGCGAGGCGGGTTTTTTCTCTTCCCTTGTTGTGTCCCCGGGACTTTGTCAAACGCGTTAGAGTGTGTTGCCAAAAAAAAAATGGCCATTCGTCGCTCTATTCCGCTCGCCGTTCTATTCTTTCTTCTTCCACCGGGGGTGGGGGCTTGAGATTTTGGAATTTAGCTCCTCGCCTGCCTTCGGCAAACACCGTTCAGGCTCACGCGTCAGCGAACCGAGCAGCAACACGCGCAGGTGAAGGTCGATCGAGGCCGTCGCCGTCCCCGTCGCCATCGGTGAATGTTTATCTTTGCCGAACCCGCTCGCCCCGAGGCGGGTGCCCTCCGCCCGCAGGGTGCGTTGGGCGGTTGGGCCAAACCACTTAGCCGAACGGCACGCCGAAGCGAAAGGCCACTGTATCGGGTGCATGTGGGCGAAAAGCATCGCGCCCCTGCGCAGCCCTGCCAGATCGTGTGCGGACGACGATGGGGATGGTAGGTGACAGTGATTTCCATATTGTTGGCGCGCGAGCAGTGCCGCGCCACGATCACGGCTGGAATGGGGGTGGAGTGAGGGAGACAAGCGTTTTGAAAACGCATCGGAAAGGGCTTAAGTGCGTGCGTTTGTTTTTGTAGTGGATTCAAACATGTTTTGCTTCGATTGTAGCTTGAGCTTGAACTCAATGCAATATGCAGATTTGTGTTTTTAGGTATTTTAATTTTAATTTACATTGTAATGACTAAACCGCTTCCTCTTTTTTATCGATTGTCAGTCATTCAAAAAAGTCAGCAAAGCATTTTGAATCGCTGTCACCTTTTCCCTTGATTTGCTCGCCTTCTGCTCAGTTTTACTCTCCCGCCGAGCAAGCAAGCAACGAACCCCCAATAAAAAAACCGAAAACCGATAAACTATTTCCCGCTGTTTGTTGGGCGTTATCATATCATCGTTTCAACACCCGTTAGCTTAGGACGGTAAAACGACCCGAGGCGCTCCGAAAACCACAAAAAGGTGCCGTCATCGATCGGGGTCCCGCTATTATAATAATCATTTCCGATCGGATGACATTTCGCGTGTTGCACCCCGAAATGGTTGCGATCCGTGAAGCGTGATAAAACCATCACCCCATGTGTGGTGCTTGTTGCTTCGTTTTAGAGACATTCGCCCTTTGCTCGGTGAGTTTCAGGAGCTTTGTTTGAAATCAGTTTTTTAATTCGTACTGCTCTCCCGCCGTGTTCGTCCGACAGGCGGGGTGTCGATTTGTCAAATCGGTTCGCCCTGGCCAGTGGGGAGCATCGCGTCGACAGCTCCTAGGTCGCCGTGATAATGATGCAAGGTGAGTGGAGAAAAATAAGGAGGGAAGAAGAAAAACGAAAAAAACACCCCAAAACGCTTCCGTCCCGCGTTCCAAGGTTTTGGAGTAAATGCAGCAGGGGGGGTTTGCGCAACAGCACACTGCCTTCCTCCCAAATGCGACCTTTTCGCTTCCTCGTCCGGGACCTTTTATCGGGGTCCGTCCGTTGTTTGAATAATGCACGCCGACCAGGGAAGGGAAAATGCAGAGCTGATGGTGCTGTACGTTTGATATTTTCCCAAAATCGAATGTGTATGTGTGTGTTTGTGTTTATGCATACACTTATGCTCCCCAGCATGGGGAGGGGGGCAGCTTCAACCGGACTGGCATTTGATCTAATTGGATCGGAATGGACGTGAGCGCGAGCGCGCACGCGTGACGGCCGCATAAGCATATGGGCGCATAATTCATCAGGCACGACCTCGGCCTCTCGGCGAACCAAGCTTCAGGCTGCAAGCGCTTCGAGCGTGTAGGCTGGGAAAAGAAGAATAGGATGGCTGCTGATGGCGGTGGTGGTGGTGGTGGTGCACTGTTTATGATAAATGATTAATTTTTGACACATTCGGTTCCGACTTTGAGTGGGAAGACGTGAGTTTTGGGTTCGATACAGCCATTGGATCATGCCCGGGAAAGGAAATGGTTTGCCTAATAACAAACTAAAGCCTGAAAGAATTATTTGTAAAACATTTATAAGACATCTATGCAATGAAGTCTCTCTAAGGTAAACCTGGGTGAAGCTTGAGTGAAGCCTGAGTTGATTGAGATTATTTGAATGTTGAGTCTTCAATAATTCGATCTCCACGAACCCAACTTAAGATCTCAATGGTTCAATCAAGAAGAACAAGATGCGTTAGGTACAGGTAATAACAAGAACCTACCAAGATCTGATCCGCCAAAGCCCGTTCTTGTTATGTGCGCTTCCCAGTCTTGTTAGGTGCGTGCGCTCTCGCAACCCAATATCAACCGATGACACGAAAATTGCATACCCCGTGTCACCAGCCCGAAATTGCTCACTCAATTTCTTACCGCACCGTATGTGTGTGTGTATGCGGCTGAACAAAGTGGCAATTTGCGGTGCCGATTGACCGATCGAACGAGGGCGCTCCCTCCCCCTCCAAAATGATGAGCAACGGGGTCGGCCGGGCCCGCTCGCTCAATGATGGGGATGTGTCAAATTAAGGTGCTGCCCGAACCCGATTACAATCACAGACAGCGAGCAAATAGTGGCCGCATATTAACTTTCTATCTGACGTAACCTTCTCAAAACCCAGCCACGCAGCAGCAGTAAAAAAAAACCGAAACCATGCGCAGGCCTGTTGCGGGGAGAGAGAGGGAGCTACCTAATTTCCTGTCGTTAAATGATCACCGACTTCAAAACCAATCCAGTTGCGAGAGTTCATGCCTCAAAGAGTTTGCCAAAAGCCGAGCGCAACCGAGCGGGTTTTAATCATCGGCGCGAGATGGCGCTAGGGGGAATTGGACCTATTCGGACTGTGCTGCAACCAGCGGCCTCTCCAGTTGGGGATTTTAATGAGGCTCTAGACACACAGACGCACACACACATGCAGCATCCGGCTGGGTTGAGAGATGTTGGTGCGCGAGTATTTGCCGCGCCAGAGAACCTCAGGAAAGCCGCAGCAGCCATTGACACATGACCATTCCCTGCATTCTTGTCGCTTCAATCAATGGTGTGTATTGATGTGGACAGCACTTCTCCTCGGGGAGTTCGTTCTTTGCCGTCGTCGCCGGGTAGGCGAGGCGGGACTTTATTCCCCAATGACCTTTGGAGTGTGTCCGAGCCAATCGGGTTCGATGAACTGGCAGTTGCGAATGTCTGAGTTTATCTTCCTGGATTTGAATGAACAAGACCCCAACAAACGCCGGCTCTCGAAAGGAAGGATTGCAGCAACATGTCAGAGGTTTTGATTTCAACTCGGCTTTGAAAAGAGTCTTCGTAACCGTAACCATAACTAGTTCTGCAGTCGAAATAACTTTGTAAACTAACCACTCCTAATCAACCATTTTGCAACACACCCAGCAAGCAAAGAGGCTGTTGAAAGGGATATGTTTAAAGCGCATCTTCACAGGTCGTACAGACAAGGCTCCAGCTGAAGCCTGTTGGGCTGAAATTAGCATTTAGGGAAGCGTTAAGCGTTCTCTGCCATAAGTAGCTGTCCGTCAAAAGCGACTCCCCGTGCAGGCTGGTACAACACTGAACGCATGGAGCAAATCCAAACAGAAGAACAAAACAACTCCAAGGCAAATCATCGCCCCAGGCTGTGAGGGGTTAATCGGGAGCGGCTCAACACTGCTGCTGCTGCTGCTGCTGCTGCTGCTCGTGCTTATGCATAATTTTTCAAAAACATTCACTCGCCCCACCGGGAGCAGCTTTTGGTTTTGATATTGGCAACATTCATCGCCGAGGCGACGGGCTGACCTGGAAGGTGAACAGGGAGCTGAGCGGTGCTGTGTTTGCGGATATGTATATTCTAAGCAGGCAGGCTCCAACTGCCTTTTCAAAAACGACCCGTTTGTGCTGCAGTTTTTCGAAACATCTTCACCACTTTTGGGCCGGCCACTTTAGGTAGCGATAATGTATTACTTCCGCTTTGCCGAGGCACTCCAACCTGGAAGCCCTTAGTGTGCTTTGCCAGTGTGTCGTCGCTTTGCTTCAGCAGAATATGAAAAAAGCCTTCGGAGGAAAAACTCCAATACCACTCCGCGCTACGAAAATGAGGAACTTGGTTGAAATTTCCATTTCTATGGCAATCGACGGCAAAGACGCAACACTCAACTGTCTTCCCCGCCCCATTAGCGGAGGTCAATCAACCTTTGCCCTGCCCCAGCTCCCTGCAGGCCAGTACTTCTAGGCGGGGAGGGTTTCCTAAAAGGTTCTTTATGAGTTTCTTGACTCAGCGGTTCGATCTTCAGCGCCCATCAGCAGCGCCCCGGCCTAAACGATTCTCTCTGTTCTCTCGTTCTTCGCCGGGCTGGGCTGTGCCTTTTGAGGTCAGTTATAGGGTGAGCATAACAAATCCGTGCAACTACTGGCGCGTGTGCTTCCTTCTTTGTGAGCCTGGCGCTTACGAAACCCCTCATGCAGGCTTATCGATATTTTATTCGCAAGCGCTAGCTGCCTGAGCCGGTTGGAAAAGCTAGTTTTATTATTTGTTTTCGACACGCACAGTCTTCATTTTTTTTTTTGGCAAGAAAAAGCGACTGTTTTTCCCTGGGCACGTCTTCATTAGCGCAGGTGAAAGCCGAGCTAACTGTGTTGTTAATTACAGATGAAAATGAAATTAATTTGCCATGAAAATACAAAACCAACGCGTCAGCGAGCGGCTGATGGGCGATTAAGCAAAAAACGATAGTGTCACGAGTTTATCGCACCGCAACAAGCTTGAAACGTTTTCCTGTTGAAAAATGAAACCGAAATGAAATCTTTAAGCCGCTTTACAATACCATCTCTCCACCTACGGGAGTGCCATTTTGCGAGGTTTTAAAGCATCATCCAATTGCTGCTACCAGCTGCTGCGCTGAAGCACCTTTCAAACATTGGAGTAGATTTTCCCCTCAGAATCGGTGGTACACCGCCGTTCCATTCGATTAGCTCGAAAAGATTAGACACCCGGCGAGACAGGCAGGCAGGCAGATAGCGCTACCTGATTCGCCCATTAGGGTGGGAGAATTTATTGTCCCAACGCTCTAACCGTCCGGTTTTGACAATCTCTTAGCGCACCGGCAAGAAAACAAAAGAGCAACCTGTGACGGAACTAAGCGGGAAAAAAAGGGGGGAGGGGGAATCACACCGGACATGTCACTGGACCTTATCAGCCTTTGGGGAGGACTTGACGGCCAGGTGGTTTTTAAATCCCATTAGGCACTACTTTGTCTCAACACGCTCGATGAAAGTTCAGGTGCAAGAAGGCTCAGCGTCATCGCGCAGAGCTTGAAAGACAGATACTCCACGGTAGCTGAACGCTTCTGGAAAAGCGTGTGTCCCCTTCTCAAGAGGGCCTACGAGATTCCCACCACTGATTGTCTTTTGTTATTTGGTTGAGCACGTTTCACCGTAAGGTGACAACATACAGTGGTGCAGCAGCGTTCTGAATGCGATGCGGAAGTACACCACGCACACTTGAGAGTGCGCGATTCTCATCTTGATATGCCCGTGCATCATGTGTGCCTTCCACTCTGCATCATCGCCGAATGTCACACACTGGCGGGCTGCTGTTGCACCGCGTTGATTGTGATCTTGACCGTTTGATGAACTGTGAGAGACTTTGAGAAAGAACGACACCATCTCAAGAATGACGCGCGTAGAAAGAAACTGCAGCCGAGTAAAGGCAGGTTTGGAGGAGAGTTCACACACCGTCATCTTGAAGAAGTATCTGCTTGAGGTAGAAAACACAACGCGCGGAATATGACGGGCGAACTTGAGAGAGAGAGATCGTGATTGAATGACATGAGAAGAATGCGCACAATGCTAAGAGAAATGATAAATCCAGAACAGCCCACTTTGTTGTTTGGGTAGGAAAGAGATTTTGTCCTCGTGCTACTCACTCCTAGACCACCGTTTTATCGATACGGTCATATAAGCTCGTTGATTGAGACATGCTAATAGGCCATAAAAAAACGGCAGCAATGGAAAGAAGAGATAACCACTGGTTACATTCATGGGCGGTAAAAGATACAGCGGTGCAATACGTTCATGATTACAATCACAACCAGTGATGTCTCTGTTCGGCCTTGTTCGAGCGTCAACGGGTGTAAAATTATCCATCAACTGAAGCCACTAATCGAGACATTCCTTCAACAGATGGGGACGGATTTAACTCACTTCCTTCACTCTCTCTCTCTCACCGCTGTCTCGCATTTGAATCATATGTTAATTATTTTTACTGCTACCGCAGCTCCACCTAGGCGAGCAAGTATCCTTCCCAGGTCGTAAAACAGAATACGTTCTCCCTCGTTACGTGATGACAGCTTACCGAGCCTCTGCACCCACCCACTCCCACACAAACACACCTGGGCTGGGCAGTTCATCGCTACTCTCATCGTAAGGGTTTTATCCGCATCATAAAGCGTCACGCCAGCAGAGAGAAACAAACCACACCATCATCCTGGTTGCACCTTACGGCGTGCCCGTTGCCAGTGCACTCGTCACGTTCGTGTAATTGCACGAGAAGGGTGGCTAGGGCAATAAAACGGTTAACATATTCCACGGTAGTGCGCGCTAAACCTGACGCTACTGGAAACCGCCTGCTTGGCGTGGGAACTCGAACGGGAACCGAAAATTGTTCTGAAGTGTTGAGGCAAAAAACATAAATTCTGTCCACGGTTTTTGCAAAATCTCCTCCAAACAGGACACAAACTTAATTCTGGGCAAAGGCCACGGGTATCCGTTTTATGTGTGTGTGTGTGTGTGTATGTGTTTATCTATTCGGTCAATTAATCTTCGTCAAACGCGCCCCCGTTGCTCACCCAGGCCAAGTCCGGAAACAGATGTTTTAAGTCCGCCAAGTGTCGTGATGATTAATTTTGCAAGGTGTCGGGAAGTGGATGGTTTTTGCTCACCAGTTCGGCTTCTACGCTAAGCGCAATGTGATGGATTTTAGACCTTTTGTTTTCTTTTTATTAAATGACAAAGCTCAACACGGTTTGAAGGATACCATTGTGCGTAGTATCGATTCATAGTGGCTTAATATCATCCTGTTTTCTTCAAACCAGTGACCACAACATCCAATCCTAGTTAACACACATGGGACGAGGTACGGCCCTCAGCACAACGGCAGATAATCACTCGTTAACCTTCCATCGGCACCACGGCCAGGCAGGACGCTTCACTGATCACCCAAGAGTATCTCGATGGCTCCTAGAATGGGCAATCCTAGAATGTCTAACACACGCTAGGCCCTTATTCCCCTCTCTATCCCTCTGCCCTTTCTGTAGCGTGTAAGCACGGCGGCATTTTGCGCCGGGACCGAACAAATCGCCAACCGCACATAAAGCAAAATAAATGACATACGGCCGCGCGGGCGGCTTGGCAGGGTGAGCCGAGATTTATGACAGTCGTTCTCACCCTGTCCGACCCCCTCTTTGCGGTTCGGTTTTGCGTGGCGCTCTGGCGGACACGAAGACGAAGGTCTTGGGCCCACGCTCGGCTGCTTAAAGGTTAGAGATTAGCGGACTGTCCCGGAGCGGAGCAGACGCTTCGCCCCAAAAGGAAGAGGGCGCGGAAGGGTCTTTCTAAGCCAAAACCGGTACGACTCGCTCGAACTGTGTGGCTTTTCCTCTTCTTCTCCTGAGCACATTGCCGATGTTAGGTCGGAATTGCCAAAGATTTTCAAAGCCCAAATTTCCCAGTCCCCGACCTGGCGCGGTCCAGCCACGTCCAGCCTGCACGCGAAATCTAGTGCACCCGAAGCCGGCTGCGAGGCGGTGGTGCACCCAAGGTGTACCGGCGCACCGTGCATAAGGTCAACCGGGTGTGGGTGTGGTGCCGGGGTGACGATCCGTGACCAACCACGACCGGCACCGTACCCAGGGATGAAGCAGGAGGAGAAAGAAGGAAGAGACGGGGGAAGTGCAATAGGTTAGTCACGACTCTTTGGCTCCAGTCCCGGAAGCGAAATGGGTCCACTGGGGCGTTTCTTTTTGTCGTTGCAACAGGCCAGCCTCAATCGAACGCTGGATCGATTGGCTCGGCCAAGCTGGCGATCGAGCGGGAGGGGAAGGAGAAGAGCGAGAAAAGAGCAGTAGCCGGCGCGGTGGACGGAGCGATGGGCCAGGCGCAAAGAAAACATGGGAAAAATAGTTTACCGTCCGCATTAGGGCGAGTAACACGAGACGTCCGTCGCAATTGGGGAGGGCAGTCTGCGCCGGAGACAATGTGGTTAAAACGGTTAAGGCATCGGAGGCGACTAGGGAGGCATCAGCATGGGTGGATAAGAGATGGAATTGGGTTTCAGGTACACATGTGGATGTGGAAGAATCATCTGCGCTCTTACGAAATAGTTCGAGGTTCCGAAAATTGGAACACTCGCCGGGACGGTGGTATCTGAGAATCTAGGACGCTTCATTGATGGCCGAATGGAAACTGATCACGCTGTCCGAGGTTCCCATAGCTCTTGAGAAGCAGTGTCGCTTGTCAGATACACGTATCTGCATGCCAGAGCATCGTCGTAGTTCATCGCAGTTCTTCAAGAATGCAACCAGAGCTATATCAATCTTCATCTTTCTGAACT
This sequence comes from Anopheles merus, assembly GCF_017562075.2. Lineage (NCBI taxonomy): Eukaryota > Metazoa > Arthropoda > Insecta > Diptera > Culicidae > Anopheles > Anopheles merus. The sequence continues at coordinate 2,362,279 of NC_054081.1, read as the reverse complement.
CGGGAGCTGTTGATGCTGACACCTGTCAAAATACTTGTTTTATATTCAAAACTAACACTCAGAGCAAGTCATTTAACACTCATTTCGTGTGACGTAATGTTTTGTGTGGTTCTTTTAAAGCAAGATGCACATAACCTTAAATTGATGTCATTAGTTCACTTTGGTGCTGCGCTGTATACCACTCTTGGTACATTTCTTGATCTTTCTTTATCTCACTTTCTCTCTATCTTTCTCTCTCTCTCTCTTTCTCTCTCTCTCCCATACCCCGCTACGTAACCGAGCATGGGAAAAATGTGTCACCGTACGGCCGGCAAGTGCGTGCACTGCTCATACCAGTTCGGGCCCGTCAAATCGCCAACGATGACAAGCGGCGCAGCTTATCTACGCAAGAGCAACGTGGCGGTACCATTTCGTCGCACATATCACCCCAAACCCAAGCAGGAAGGGAGGGAGTGGATATTGTGGGGCAACACGAAATGGACGCCGACGTTTCACAAGTTACGCCAATTCTCACGCCACCGAGCATGCTGCAGGCCGTGCTGTGCGCGCACACGGTGGAATCTGCGGAATCTCCAGTGCAGCAAACGACAACTGCCACTCGTCATTGCGCACACAGCGGTTGGACAGCGGTCGTAATGTGGTGAAAAAAAAAAAACAGGTGACCAAGAAAAGCACAACCGGAAGCCCACAAGTGCGGCCCAGCAGCTCCGGTGGCGAATCGATTCGAGCGCAGCTTTGGCATTACCTGCCGTTGGCCCATCTCGGTAACAGGTTCGTCGCTTCGCGCGTGTTACTCTCATTCGAGAATGACCCAGTTTTTTTTTTTCTGCGTGCGTGCGTGCATGTCCGATGGCGTAACCGGTGGTTGGGTTGGCAGCGTACTTAATGCGGCTACTATTTAGCAGAAACCATCTAAAATGTGTTGTATTCTGATCGGTTCGTTACCTGACCCGTTCCAGGTGAAGAAGTGTGACGTGTGTCCCAGCTGGCAAGAGGTGTGATGGAGTTCACTGCTTACCTGTAGAAAATGAAAGAAAAACAAAGATTGGAGCATTAGATACCTTAGCGTTGTACTTGAAATGAGAATTCTCATTCATAATGTTTTGTTTGGGCGAATATGGGTAAATGCTCAGAGATTTCAAACTTATATCGTTTTCCAATGTATCCCACAAATGAACATGACCCAGTAAACTTCAAGTATCTTTTTCTAGAAATAGAACAAATGTCACCGTCTGGAACCTTTATCAGTTTTTTTTCCAAATCTCCAAGCTACATTAAGGTTCTTGACTAAAAACTTTCTTATTGCAATGATGCTCTAAGTTACCTTTATTAACCATATAACCATATAACATTGGCCAAGGCGTAGCTAAGCCACTGCTATGGACTTAGCTGTTAGTGATGCCTATAGACGTCTAAGAAGCTTTGAACCTATGACAGTCATGTTGTTTGGACCCAAGACTTTACCACGAGAATCCCTTGAAGGTTCCAGCTAAAAATGCAACAATTAAAACGTTTCACCAACAGGTTAACCTAGTTCTAATTACACATGTCAAGAACTCTTGCACATCTTCCGTAGGAATTGCTAAAATGTACTACTGCTCTGTTCTTGTATTGGAAATGGCTAAGAGAGCTTTCCAGAACGAAGACCTTGGTTGCTGGTGCTCAAGAAGTAAGCTTAACAACAATCTGTTTTTAATGTCCTGGAAAAACATGTAGTGCAAAAACGAGCTAAAGATGCAATCAATGCCATTACCAGCGGCCCAGCCGAACCCGAACGCTCTCGCTAATGACTTTCCCAAGGATTGCATCTGCCTTGAAAGCGGTTTAATTGTCAGGTAACAACGGCGAGTAAAAAAACACACCTTAACCTCTCCACAGAACCTTAACACGCACGAAGAGATAAGCCGTTTTTTTAGCTCAAATCAGGATAATCACCCCAGCAAGCTGTCCGTGTCCTGGCACCAATGGAAAAAAAAGCACAACTCCCGTGAGAAATTATCGGCTAGCGGTGACGTGGCGGTAAGAAAAGACGGGCTGTTATTTGCCGTTTCGGCTCCGGTCGTACAAATTAGAGGGCAAACACGGTGGACCTCCCTCCGAAGGGTGATTGCCCACGAGCCCTGGAGCAATCGCTCGCGGGAGCGATGGGACCGGTTCGGCAATTTTTGTTTGTCATTCTTGGCACTCGCGCTCGGCCACACGGGACCCTGCGCGGATTGATGGATGTCTATGGTTGATGGAGCGTTCGCTTTGGCTGATTGGTTGCTGATTGAACGTGTACGATGGGAAAACCGCACGCCACTGGTGCAGTTTCCCTAACGGCGGGGCGTACCTGCGCGCTGTATTCGATCACACCTATCACAGAACCCACCACGCATAATCGCTTCACTGGATGGCACTGATTTCTTGCGTAAAACTGTCCCCCCCCGGAACGACAAAGGCGAAACTATTGTTCCACCGCGAGCGCGATTAATTCGATTGCCTTGCGCACACGATCCATCGGCTGGCAGGAACCGTGCGCAACTGAACTTTCCTGCGCCGTGCGTACTAACTTTTAATAGTGCAATCCTTGCGATTGGCCGCCGCTGCCACGTTCGTCCCCTTTTAATAAGCAGCTCGTAACATTTAATTGATCCACCCGATCGGCGGTCGGTCGGGTTATAGATTTTATTTTCCCCCATTGCTCACACGCGCATGCCAATCTGCATCCTCCGTTGGTAAATATTGCGGCAAACCGGCGTAATCTCATTAATCGGTCGTAAAAACAGAACCGATCGGTGTTGTCTGTACAGGCGGTTCAGCCGTGTCTGGTTTGCAAGAAGAAGAAAAAAACGCCCCGACGTAAGTAAACGCATGCAGATAATGTACGGCAGAGGAAAAAGAGCGGCACCAAACTGCAGGCACACAGTAGAATGCACCTCGAGAATCAAGTCAGAGAAGAGGAAGACGATCAACAACAACAAAAACGGTTCATCAGCAGCATCGATCCATTGCGCCTTTTCATAGGTCACGGTTGTGGGACGCGCAGAACGTGTGTGCATCTGGGCGAAGGAAGGCGGGCTTGCAGGCAGGTGTTGCCAATTGGGTCGTAAAATTCTTATCCTCCAGTTTTACGAGCGTTTTTTTTTCGTACCTCCACCAGGAAAATTTTTGCCATTCTGATACGTAGGCAGGGGGGAATGGGGAGGGAAAGGGAAGGCGTGGTAGGGGTTCGTTTATCAAGTTATAGTTCAAAACAGCACATCAATCTAGACGAGTTATGGAAAGTCGTAAAAAGTTCCACGTCTAAAACGGCAAAGTTAAAGCCTTTGTGCTGTGGCACTTACCACGGGTGCATCATTGGCAGGCCTTGCAAAAAAAAGCAACACAAACCAACAGCCAAAACGCTCCCAAAGTGTATAACTCGAGTATCATATCAATGAGGATTATGGATGGCATTAGCAATCAGAGTAATCATTCGGAAAAAAGGAACCCAACAAAGATATAAGAGCATTAAAAACGAGGAATAAAATGTGAAAACTCAGCAAAGCAATTAAAAATGACATTGATGACACAAGAAGAAACAAAAATAGCTATACGATTAAAAACATGAAATTAAGTAACCAATAAAACACATTATTAAACACGAACAGAGGGATAGTAATAATAAAATACTTATCCATCGAAATCCAACACACTCAACTCAGATGTGTCAAATGAACGAAAAATAAGAAAACAACCTAATAAGAAAATAAGATGTAAAATCGAATCGGTATAATAAAACGACCAGTAAAATCAATTGCTGAATAAATTACATTCGCTCTTGAGCAGCTCAGAATAGTGTTCAATTAATATTCTGAACCTATAACCCAGCGCGATTAAAAGTAAACCGCTCCGAGTATTGGAACGCTCCGAAAGACTCTAGTGCACTGCATCTAGCCTCAATCCACATGCGCACAGTTTTACGTCGCTCTGTACACGTAAATTCTATTTGCAGACACCTTTTTAATTGTTCGCTGGTTAGCACAAACCCGCCGGAACGCACACGAGGGAGGGATGGTGGCTCGTAATATCGCATTATCTACCATTAGACGGCCCCTGAGCCGTAGCGGTTCGTGTAAACCTAATTTGTACCTACATACACACGTTTCTCCTTTCCCCGTTGTTTGCCTCCCACCTTCACTACCGGCTACGGTGATTAGCCACATTCCGAGACGGATTAGGTGGCCGCATGTCCGCGTGTCCGCGCGTCCTTTACCGCCTGCCGGCTGCGCAACCCGATACGCCGCGACCGAGCGGGACACCAGATTAGACCACATTTCTCCTCACCTTCGACACCACGCACGGGCTCACACGGGGCATGCATGTGTGTGCGAGCGTCAAGAAGCCAGAAAAAATGTATGCGCACACCTTTACGCACCTCCACACCTCGGCCAAATTAATACGCTTCGTGTAGTAAAGATTCGAAATGGGTACCCGGTGCACCAGGGGCGGCTTAGCGTCGGTGACATTTCCCGACGGCTGCGGGCGGCGGGTGGAGGATTGGCGAGCGGTATTGCTCACTACGGGGTGCCGCTTATTAGTGATAGGGGTTTGATTTATAGCCCACATCCCGGATGCGGTGCTCGATGATTGGCTCGTTTCAAACGGCAAAATTTATGTGCAGGACCGTCTGGGGATTTACAACAATTATGATTGCACGTTAATCGTGTTGACCGGTGCCTTCGGTTAGAGCAGGAAAATTCCTTGCAAACATTTTACAGCGCCAAAGACTAACATCACTTTTGCATTTGACGAAAGCGAATAAATTCTTCCCCAAAATGAACGAAGAAAACCGTCTTGAGGATGTGGCTGTAAACGCACCGAAAACAAAATGCACACTCGCTCGCCGATGCGTCCGGACGACCTTCCTTCGGGGACCGGTTTCGTCTTTTTATTTCGGCCCGCATCGCTCCAAATTTGGCACTGGGCCCGAAGTTCCAGTTTCTTTTCGTATATGGTTTGCGCCTCCTTTTTGCGCCACATTTTCAAGGCTAGCACGACCGAACTGGATGCACCCAGGGGCGAGGAGAGAGCGGGAGAGTGGTGAGAAAGGTTTTTTTTATAACCTGCCCGATTGAGCTCACGTTGTGGGGTTGCGAGCTGGGTGAGATACACGTTCTTGAATGATTTCTAGTGAATGATTCTTGTTTGCGAGACTCAAAACGCGTCTTGGGCAAGAAAGTAATTAGACAACACACTCACACACACACACACACACACACACACACACACACACACACACACACACACACACACACACACACACACATACTTAGCACGAAATAATACCTCGGGAGCAGCATTCCATTGCACGTTCGCATGCATTTCTGGTGCCGTGACTAGGATGCGAGCGCCATTGTGCGGTTTTTTAATCATTTGCCGTACCTTAAAAATGCCATCGTCCGAAATGAACGTATTATGTTACGGCATGGAAACAGCAGTTCTGTCGAGCCAATTCCAGAACAGCTGGGAAAAGTGCGGAAGAGGTCACCGGATCGCTGTCAACTGGCCGAAGAGCGATCCCCAAAGCACTCTGTGAAGGTTTGCGTGGGACCAACGGCCGCCAGGGGGCAAAGGATACATTACGTCTCGAAGCCACCAAACTGCCGAAACACAAAGGCAGCGGATGGCAAGGTTGATGTACTCACGGTACTGTGGGAAACATTTTTTCGGACGTGTACCAAACATAACACAACTGGCCGGTTGCTGCTGCGGAGCCAGGGCACAGGATACTCGGTCGTGCGCCCGTTTTCTTCCGATTCGCTGTCGCTAGTTGCGGCGGAGCTGCGGCACGGTAACTCGGCAACGAAAATCACTTTCTCTTCGTGCTTTGCATTTATTTCGATGACGCCCTTCACCCTGTGGTACGACGCCGAAGGAGCGCATCACCGACGAGAAGGCGAAACGTAGGGGGAAAACAGTGCATGATGAGATAATTTGGCGTGGGCCACAGAGTGACGAATTAATTTCTATCAACCGCGCGCTTGCCACTTTCGTTCCCAGATGTGCAATGCTCGATCGATTTGTTTCAATCCATCGCCTGTTGTATTGCTTTTAGTTTGTTTTTTTTTCACCCCTTACCCCCATCGACGATTAATTTCAACAAGATCGATCTTTGGGACGCGCTGCAGCCATTTGTGTCGCGTCGTGCTTTCCAGGCTGGTGGGGTAAATGGGGGGAGAATAACAGTCGCGTTTTTATTCCATTTCGAAAGCAGCTACACTGCGCCCCGTTTCGCTGGACTCACAGCTGCATTCGCTGGTGCGAACATCTCCCGCCGACGCAAACGCCTGGCCGGCTCGTGCAGTGTGTGTGTGTAGGGGGGGTTTTACTTTTAGTTGCTTTGCTCGCTTCCCTTCGTCTTTTTGATTGATGACGAACGACAGCACCGACGAACCGGCGCGTGATCGTGATCTGGATGCAAATTTTCGCTCAGCAAGGGTCGGGGTCGGTTTCCCCCCGTGTCGATCGACTTTCGAAAATGGGGCCCCCGGGTGCGTTCACCTCACTGGGCACATCTTCATCTGCGAACCGAGACCGAGCGAACGTTCACAGGCATTTTACGTAAACAATTGTCTCTTTTCGTTACAGGAGCACACATTGTGCTGCTGTACTTTCTTCCGTTAAAATGTGCATTTCTTGCATAGAACACTTTCGATTTTAAGCAAGAATAGTCCACACTACCAAAAAATCCGGTTCGAAGGACCAAAGTGCTTCTAGCGATCAGCTTTATTCGTATTATGTAAAGATTAACTGCTGTTTTTGAGTTGTGTGTCGTCTAGCTTTAAAGCATGGTCGAACCATTACATCCTCTGCTTTTGAGAGTCCATTAAGTGTTTCTCCTCTTAAAAAAACGAAAAAAAACCCTCATGAATCGTGACCGTAGCACTCGTACACCGGTCGAACACGATCCTCTTGTTCGGACGGTCAAGATGGCTCACCGCATGCAGTTCGTACCACAGCATACCCTTCACTACCACATCAGCAACAACCACGGAAAGCGGGCCGACAAAACAGGAGTATCTTCAACCCCCCCCCTCCCCACCAACACCTCCTTCCATCCTCCCTTCCCATCACACGAGACAGACAGGAAGGAATGCCCGACCAGAATACCACGCTGGGAGAGCAAAAGAAAACAGCTACGAGCCAACCGGGAAAGGATTCACGAAAGTGAAAGTGAATTTTGTGCCACCTCCATACCAACCGTCCGCCCCCTTCCCCCGTCAGCCAGACGGGGTGTGTCCCTCACACGCCACCCACACAAACAGACACACCAGAGCAAGGGATTACGTGCACCACGCCCGTTCCGCCGTACAACGCCAACCGGGTGGAGAAAGGGAGATTCCTTTTCCCCCCTTTGCTTTTGCTGCCTCCCCCCCCCCCCCCATCGTTTGCGTTTCGGTCGCGACGTGAAAAACAATCCTGCAAAGAACGCCAACCGTGTAATGCTGATTTGTTGGCCGATGTCAAGCCACGGGGACCGGTCGTACTGTCCCGTGCCAGTGATACCCTGTCCACTGCCACTTCCAGCCCCACCTGACTCCCCCGCGGCCACAAGTCGAGGGTCGAGCTCCAGCCGCGAATATTGATTGAATTGAGAGGGGCCGAGGAATGAACTGGAAAATAAAACACCTCCCCGGGAATGGGGGGAAGGGAGAGAATAGGGGGTGCGGGGGAGTATGGTAAGGCAAAATAAATTTGTGCCATATTAAATCGACACTCTGGGCCCGATCGCACGACGCGCATGCGAGCGAAAGACTCGAGCGCTCCGCAGGCGACGAACCCCACGAACTCAGTATTTGCTCTGTTGAACTTTCTCGGACGGGAGTAGTTTGCCTTTTTTTTTTTGCTCGCCGTGCTGGTTGACAGCATCATGTGTCGTGAGATCATATAGCACCCCCTCCAAACAAACACACGCACCTATATCCACATAAGAGACGGACGGTGGATACGCAGAAAAAGGGATCGATCGACAGCCGCCGAAACCGTTTGTAGGTTTACAAAAAAGCAGAATCGCAAGCTTGGCGTGCGAAATATGGCTTTACGTGCCGCTTAACGTATGGATCGATGATAAAGTTTCAAACCTTACACACCTTTTCCCGGGAGTGAAATAAAAATCCCCCGAACCCAGGGCAAAATCGATGTCGGCCCTCGCCTTGATGGACCGGCGGTGATCGGCACACGGCGGCTATTGCGTGCCGGCAAGCTTGCCACATACAGCAACGCTGCGCTGCATACTAAGCGCTGTTTGGTCATTGGCCGGCCCAGGGCGCACTGGCCAATCGTACTGCGGATACGCGGAACCGAACACGGTACGCAAGCGAGCGAGCGAACGGGTGCGCGCGCGCGCGTCTTATGACAAATAAAATGAGTTTTGCGTCCTCCCTTTCGCCGGGCCTGCTAAGGGCGTATGTTGACTGGGACCGGTTGCAATATCCCACTCCCCTTGTCCTCCGCCCGCCAAAAGCAGCGGCAGGACCGTTTTTCCTAAACAGACTGTTTATCTTATCTGCTGTGTATGATGTTCGTGTGTATGGTGATTTTTTTTTTAATGTACTTTTGCTTCACTAGACCCGCTTACATTAGTTTCATCTTGCCACTAGCACTGGGAGGTGCAGCTGCACGGCTAGGGCTGCCCATTTTCGCCCGGCAATAGCCAACCAGTATCGGTTTCACTTGTAGTTTTCGTGAACCGGCAGCTGATCGAGCTGCGAAGATGCAAATCGATCTGGCGTGTCACTTTCATTTGACACTTCCTTTGGTGCACTAATCTCATGTGCAGTGTCCACCGTTTATTTGGTGGATGCGGCAGATCCTCTGCCTGCAATTACAAGCAGTGGAAAAAGGCTTATCTGCGCTCTCGGTGCTATAAAATAATAAAGCAAATGTGCGACACGGTGCCGATTGGTACGGAATCACCGTTCGGCTTGGACGCTGCACCGAAATGCCGTAATCATGCGCGAATGATAGGCTGGGGTGTTGTTCCACCCCATTCAACTCCAGTGCGCTGCGACCGGAAATTACGCGGCAAACGCGTTCCCCCCCACAGTGCACGCTGAATGCAGTCCACATCAAGATAGTGGTGCCATTAAACTTTTATGGCCAGTTGCGCTAACCTTCCGCAGCCTTCCCGCCGCCCCCAGCAAGGCGTTAAAGGAGATTCAGATTATTAACAGGCGCTCCGAACTTATTCAGCCGCGTACCAAGGCGTGATGCGAATGAGAGGATTGTAAATTGTCCAGCGAGTTAAAATGACAGTTATGTTATTTGCTTTATAAAACTGTTTTCGCCACACGGCAGTAAAACCAGCCCATTTGGCAATCATTAGCAGCAAGCGGATTTGCATTCCATTGGTAGGCATTAAAAGCGCGGTATTTTTTTTTTTTTTTGAAATATTGTAATCAAATATTCCTTTCAGCGCATGCTAGACTCTTTTGCTTTCATCATTTTTATTTGAATTTATCAATCCAAAAGCATAAGGCTAGAACGCTGTTAGCCATTACAGGGTATCCCAGGAGTTCGCATAGCTGTGGGACACTTTATTCACTCTTTGTTACGTGAAATGAACTAAATGTAATGGGAATTGGACTCTCTTGCATCCTTGTTGGACCAATCCAATAAGAATATCCAACGAGGCTGTTCAAAAAGGGTGCCATACAGTCCAATGTCCAATTTTTTCATATGAAGTTCAATTCCCATTGGAAAGAGTCAAGGAAGTGTACCACAACTATGAGAACCCCCGGAAAACCCTGTATGTTTGCGGGTCTTTAAACATTGCAACGTAAAATCCTAAAACTACAAATTTCTATGCCAAAAAAAAACCAAATGCTCCAAACAAGATTGCTCGCGAGCGACAAAAGCTCCCTACTCTTATCCTCTAATGCTCAAACGACAACACATCTTGCCTCAAAAAAAAAAAAAAAAAACATGTACCGCAGGGGCAGCGGGGAAAGCGAACAGGGTGGCAATGGTTTTGCAAACCGAAACCCAGGAGAAGACCAGGTGAGCGGACTCTCGTTGGGGCGCAAATAAATGCTCACCCCGTTTGGAAACATGGCCTGCCCTTCCCCCGACCCGTCCGGTCCTGGTTTGGGGTGGGGCACGCTCCACGCGGTGCAGTGTACCATTGTGCGGTTGGTACAGTTTTTGCTTTTGGGGTGTACGTACACGTTTGGTGGGTATGTGTGTGAGCATATTTTGATTTGCTTTCGGTTCGCTTTAAATGTTAGAAGTCAACCAGCCAACCTTTCCCTTTTCGTGGGGACGGGGAGTGGATACAGACCATACAGACAGTTCCACCAATCCATTAGTGAATGCGAAATGCGATCACCACAAGCTGTGTGTGTGTGTACTTGTCTCCCAAGGGCAGCCAGAAAGGATCATCTTGTTGGGCATCTTTTTTACAAAAAATATCAACAAAACTCCTATTTTCAGTAGTAAAAAGCTCTTACATTGCTAATGAAATCAACGTTTGGGGCGGTGCGATGATTGTGCTGCTTACTATTGCTCCCTTCGCTTGCCGGTGGCACTACCGCACCACCCCCCTTTGGGCGCAATAACTCACACCGCCACCGTACGCTGCAACAGGCTCGGCCCGTACACGCGAAACAAGCGCGCTGGCCGGTCGGCCGATATCGGCAACGGCATCGCAAACGGCAAAACACCCTCCCAGCAAGGGAAAGGCACACGGATCCCCGCAACCGTTAGCCACCCCCTCCACCCCCAAGACGAAGATAGTGGGGCAGAACTGGACCGTCCGCAGCTGCACGCCATCGTGACGGGCGCATGGTTGTTGCTGCTGCTGCTGCTGCGGCTGTTTCTATTCCAACCACAAACCAGCCACTCACTCCCATCCTCCTCCACCTTCTGTTTGTGTTGCAGTTTCCTTTTTGCCGAATGCAAGCCCGCTTTTCTTAATCTTGCAATTCGCATCTTTTGCGCCCTCCCCGTTTTGTTTGGTTTGGGGTTTTGCTGCATGTTTTTTTTGTGTCTATTCCTGGCAGTGTCACACACCCTTTCGCCCGAGGATGGAGTTGGAGGGTGTCGATGATGATGATGTGTGTGTGTGTGTGGAGCGGGGAGCAAGGCGGTGTTGAGAGTTGAGTGATGTTTTCCACTACAAAGTTGTACGGCTCGTGTTTTGTGCTGTAGTTGTGTGGTTATTTCTTCTTAATTGCATGATTCATGATTTTATTTTATTTTCTTGTTCAAATAATTATTTCTTTTATTTTCCCACTAAATTATTGCTTTTTGAATGACTAGCTGCTTATTTAAACTATTTTTAAATCATTTTTAATCATCCAAATAATAAAAAGTTCTACCGTGACCAGCTGAAGGACAGTGACATAATCATGGAGACTGTCGAAAAGAAAATGATCCCAACGGTCCGCACCACACCCAGACACGGCCAGCCCGAGAGCACGGCTCCTTCGTGTGCCGATGGTCCGCCGGGGCGCGCTGGTAAATGTCGTTCGGTTCTATTTTTCGCTAATCACCGGCAAGCATCGGGTTTTCCGAATCCGATAATCGCACCTTCCCGCCCGCGAAGAAAGGCGAGCGAGTGCCGGCTACCTAATGCCGAGAGACGTACGATAAACGCTAGTACATCGACCTCCATCATTTCCTCTTTCGAGTTTTCCAGTACCAATAAACACACACACACACACCGATCGGGAGAGCGAGAGGGAGCGCTGTGTAGAGCGGGCAAAGAAGACCTTTACCCTTTTGCTCCCCTAGTTTCTTCTATTTTATATATACATCTCCGCTCTCTCTCACTCCCCCGAATCTAAAACGAAAAAAAAACACCTCAGCACACACATGGCAGGGCGGTCGGGCAATGGGCGATACGTTATGTGTCCGCGGGCATAAATTATGCACCCAGCAACCCCCCCCCCCCCCACCCATTCTCCCTCACTGTGAAGACTTCTGGTGAACTTTTCCATCATCCCCGGCGGTACGCAAAAATACCAGCACGGCGAACGACACACCACGTACGTTCGTTCTTCGAAAATCGAATTCATATGCATGGAACACCCCTACCCCCGCTCTCCCAGCCAGACAAACCGTTGGGTGTGCGTGTCCGTGTGTCCGCAAGGGGAATTAATTTCACTCGGCGTGGCCTGCGGGGCGCTTCGAGCGCTTCCAGCTTCCAGACGGATTAAATTATAGCGAGACGAAACGGAGCGCCCATTCGAAACCCCCACGGGGAGGGCCGGGGGCTCGGGATGCGGCGGCGAGACTTATTGGTATTGCATAACGTGGGCTAGCCCTTGATCGGATGGGCTTTGCAGCAACAACAAAAAAAAGACAAATGCGTCAAAAAAAGTTAAAGAATAGCGAATTAAATGTTTACATTTTTTAGTGAAAAGCTTTTCCAATTACATTTGATGTGGCTACTATTTTTCTTACAAGAAACGGTTTTACTCGTTAGCTCTGCTTAGAACAGCTTTAGACAGATTTAGACAGAACACATAACTGTTACAAATCTTACAGGATTAATTATTCATTTACATAATTTAAAACAACACCAGATGTAATGTTCATATTCACCAGTTGAACCGCAATTTGGTCACATAATATAACTATATCGTATGTTAATAGCTATCTAATTTACATTATTTTATTTTTTAACCATATCACTCATTTAGCTCCAATGCATAGGCTTCTAAATTAAGACAAAATTTCCCTATCGAAGCCAAAAACGATTAAAAAATATCTCCTTTGAGATATTCTACCACAGCTCACTTTTTGCCCGATTTGCTGCTTAAACCTCTTCAAAATAATCATTTCCATGTTTTTTCGCGAACAAAAATGATCCGTTGCCTCTCTACCGCAGCCCGGCGATGGATAATAATGATGGCTCGAAAAGGGTGCATTACTGCCGAGCATGGCGTGGCGTTCTGCTCAAACTGTTACGGCAGAGCAACGGTGGGCAGCCAACGCGTGTAGGCGTTTAGAATTTTTGCCGCATCGCACCGGGAGAGCACGAAAAAAGCATAAAGTGTATTATGCAAAGTAAGTCCAGGCAGTGCCTTCAGGCTCGCGCGCTCGCAAACGGAAGATGGATGCGAGAGCTGCTGGAGGTACGGGGGGCCTCACGCCCCAAACCACGGCTTGGCACTTGGGAGTTATTTTTTGTTTTTGTTTCTAAAACAGCCCCAAAACAGCCCTTACCCCTTGGCGAAACGATACACAGCAGGGCCAAACTTCCTGTTACATCGGGCACGACTTCGCAACGTTCCTGGCAAAGGAAATAGGAACTAAATTGCAACAAACTGTACTTTACTGGAAGAGGCCAGCGACAGCAACTGCAATACAACCACAGATCAATTTTTGTGTGCTAATGCCGAGTGACAAGCACATTAACCTAAAGAATGTCTTCCTGTCGCTTCCCTCCCTGCTTGTTTGCTCACGGTCCCGCGGTGAGAAGCGATAGAAATGCGGGGAAAGAAGTTAGCTCCCCCCCCCCCACCCCCCATCCCTTCCACCACCCAACGAAGGATGGCAGGAAGAAAAGTGGTCATAATTCTCCAAACTACCACCCTTCTTGAAGAGCGTACGGGCAACAACAAACGCTTCAGGGGACACACGCGAGGAACGAAAAGCGTTAAAGCGCAAGCATTCGAAGAATAGTTTCGATGCTGGAGGGGCTGGAGGGAAGAGAAGCGGGGGGAAGAAAGAAATGCTGCCACGCTGCCGGGATGCAAAACTGTCCATAGTAATCCGAACGGTGTGTGTATGTGTGTGTGTGTGTAGTCTTGCAATTGTTGCACATCGCCAAGACAGAACGAAAATTGCATACAAATGCATTCATCTCCGCGGGAACCTCGATTCTCGACATTACATTGTGTTTTCGATCTTCCTGGCAGGCGGTTAAAGGAAGAATAGGGAAGAAAGAAAGCATTTGTGTATGCGCACCACCGCTCCACCATCACCTCAGAGAGACGGGGGGAAAACGAGCGAAGCGGAATTGGCGTTCGTCGCTGTACGGCTCGTTGTATTCCCTTTTTGTTCCGCTCTCCCCCTTTGCCTTGTCACAAACGCTCGTCAAAATGAGCTGATGAACTTTCCAGGCACATTACAACTGCAGCATACACACACACGTGAGCCACTCACGGTCGGTAAAATATGTGCACATTCTCCCGGGACTCATTATGCCAGCAGTGGCTTTTGAAATCAGAGGGAAAATGTGCAAACGGCGAACCTTGCAGTCGTAGCGTTTCCCAGCCGTGGCCAGAGGTTAGACAGTTTCTTGTGTCCTTCCCCCTTTTGTGTCTGTGTGTCTATGTCGGTGCATTGCGATGCAATTGCCTCCGCACATACTCGTTTTTAGATTTTCAAACCCCCCGCTACTTCAAGCCAAGCCACTCCGTCGATGGCTTGTGGTTTGGCTTTCTTTGCCCACGAATGTGCATATTCATGGGGATTGCCTCCAGTTCATGTGTGTAGGATGCGTCCGCCTTGGTGCTTGTTCTGTACCTCAGTACCTCATTAGATTTGTGGACCATGGGATGGGCAGCCCGGAGTGATAGTGATGGGTGGTTAGAACCGTGCCGGCAGTACGTCAAATATCGCGCTTCGATAATGCGAAAGATGGTTGGTCATGCTTTCGAGCAGCCAGAAGACTAGCAATCCACTAACAAAGCACACAGCACTTCATTCGAGTAAGCAAAAAAAATGACTCGATGTACAAAAAAGAGCAACGTTAAGAAAGAGCTCGCTACATCAAAACCGCCATATTTGACCCAAATTTCGGTCCTTCGAACCGGATCGGGAAGCGTTTCACATCAAAACTTCAAAGCGTCATTTGCGCCTCCAAACACTGACCCAAAAACCTATCCTACTGGTGTACAGCTAAGGTGTACCGCGCGATTGCAAGCGGGGTGAGATATTATTTATGCATTTGAACACCGCCCACCCCCCCCCCCCCCCCTGAAACGTGGCAGCGAAGGATAACGTCGCAACAACATATTTTGCAACAGGAAGCAGTGGCGTGTCGTTGCACCACCACACCGCAAGCTTCGGTCAAGCGTGCAAGGGGCCGCTATAGAAGACGGTAATTCATAGTGACCTCACCCCTCGGTCGCTAATGCTAGGGAAGAGGTACCGAATGAAGTATTGATTTTTGTCCATAAAGCACCAAAGCGAATGTGCCACGGGAGCAGGAAGACTACCTCAACCTCAAGCCGTGCATCCTTGGGCTGACCCATTTTCGTGGGTCGTCGTCGCCGTCGTCGTCGAGCTCACACCCTGTCTGTCGTAATCGCATCGAGGGCAATCAATCAAACAGGGCACACGCAGGAAGGCATAAATATCGATGACGTACATGCCCTGGCTTGCCGGAATGGAGCGCGAATGTGGGTTAAGTCCACCGGCTGGAACTGTGCGGGCTATGTTTTTGTTGTTTTATTATTTCATCGGGACATCAACTGGATTACTTCTCCATTGTTACTCGTGTTGGTGGAAATTCCTGTACAAACAGCAATTTGGATGAAATGTCATCACAGTTGAAGTTCTTCAGCACACATTCTGGGTTAAAAGACCATCCCTTATACATTGTGCCTCATATTTAGCCAGATGATTATTAGTTCTCAATATGAGCAGTAGAACTTGGAACAAAACAAGAACTTACTGCTACATCGTAGGGCTTGCAGACTACTTCGTTCTGAAACTTACATCTTGAGATCTTCAGTTTTCTTGAATGCACTTGTACCTGTTAATACCTGATTTCTGAACATGATTCTTATTTGAGATCTGAATCTGAATGTCCTGAATGGTCTACTATAACTCTCAATACTCAATTCCAATGAAACTTGTCAAAGATATAGATATCTTCATGACTTCAGGATATATCAGCACTTGCAAAGTGCTTAATGTACGTTAACTTCAATGTCTTTCTCAACCCTTATTTCTCTGCATGATCTTAACTGTCACAGAGACATCAAATGTCGGCACTATCAGGCCATATTGACGTTTAAGACTTCAAGCCTCAATATAAATAAAAAAGAACCAAGCGAAAAGGAACAAAATAGCAAGATGTAAAACATTTCCTTAGGCGTAGACGTGCGGACACAGAACCATAGGCATCAACTTTGCATTACGATGTGCACAGTTTCCCTGCCGCATTATGCTTTTCAAAGCCAACCCTAACAAAGGGCCGATGGCAAACGCGCACATCCCGTTAGGCTCGTGGATTCCGGCGGGCAAGGAAGACTGACCCCATTTCCGTAAATCGACTCGCGGCTCGGTTGCGCAACGCAACGATCGGTATGCCCAATTTTGGTCGGTTTGGTGGACCTACCCTAACCTGGAACGTGTCCTCGGCAAGATCGTCGCCGTACGTGCGCGTTCTAGCATTGGGAATTCGTTTTTGTATCATTTAATTCCCCCATTCACCCTCACCCGGGCTTCTTTTAGTGCGTGGAAATTATTCAATATGCGGAGCAAGAAGAGACTTACGCTGCTACCATTAAAGAAAAAAGAAAGAACCAACATATCTGTCCCGCTGGGCGAAAAGCCTGACCCCGAAACAGGATCCTTCGCTGCCCGGGACCGAATTGTGAGTTCGTTCCAGTCCTTATACGGAACGAACCCGTCTGCCTCGACGGAAAACGGCGACCCGTCGCAAAACAGCAAACAACAAAAAGCGACCAGCAAACCAGTTTTCCCGAACAGCGTGGCCTCGTTTTGGGTGCCAGAAGGGCAGAGCCGCCCGACGCGACATCTTCAGTGTCAGTGAGGTACAAAGGCAAGGAGGCAGCTACAAAGACGCGAGAGCGCACAGCAACAACAACAAAAATTACCGCACTGAACCAAACTTTCGCGGCTTTCGTTGCACTCGGCTGCACTTATCTTTACTGTAGCTATTTCGTTTCGGAATTTTGCAGACTGGTTCCCACCAGTGACGCTCTTCTCGGCCGGTCGTCCTTCACGGGCGCACAGTAAGGCACACGCGATATCGTGCAAAAGGTAAAGGATGGGCAAGTGCTGCGGATGACCATCTGCGCGTTATCTGCGGGAATGGCATCTGGAACGGCCTTGAGCATAATTGTTTCGTCTCGGTGTTTTGTTACGCCGTCTCGAAAATGTGCCGGCTGGTAAGGAGTTTTGACTGCGTTTAAGCATGTTTAAGGAGTCAAATAAGACTGCTTGCTGGTTGTGTTCATTATGAAAGTGTAGGTTATGTGAAACTACGTGGGATTTTCAGCCATCTTGAGACACCTCTTGGCTCGAAACGAAGCTGCAATGCTTATGAAAGCTCTGAAAGCACTGTAAAGCAGCAGGTATATGAGTTTAACACTTCAAAGAACTTTAATTATTTTGTTTTTAAATAAAGGAAAGGAAAAGCGAACCGTAAACTATGTTAAAAGCAGTATTACAGGGTTTTCCAGGGGTTCTCATAGTTGTGGGACACTTCCTTGATTCTTTCCTATTGGAAGAGAACTTCATATGTTGGAAATTAGACAGGCTCCACAGAAAATCCATTCCTCCATTGGATTTGTCGAACAAGTGTGCTATAGACTCTAATTCCCATTAGATTAAGTTCATTTCACGTAAGAAGGAGTCAATAAAATGTCTCACAGTTATGAAAACTCCTGGAAAACCCTGTAACGTGCAATTGTTTCCCTGTCTATGTTTTGTAGTACATCTAGCAAACCTTTCTCGCATCCCGTGTGATTGCTGTGCTGTTTGGAATAAATTACCACCTAAACCGTGCAGCCCTCTATCCAACCATCCGCGTTTTCCCACTCACATTGCCCGCTTCGATATTGCACGCAACCCCCGCGGGCGCCCAAACCAACGAAAAATCCACCAACTCATCTTCCAGCGGTGCGCGAAATGGGCCAATTTTCCCTTCCCCATTCTAAACGACCCGATCCCGTTAGGCTGCTTCCATTTTGAGCGGCCGCGCGCGCGCCCACCCGCCGTATGCTTTTAACATTCCACAGACCACAGGCCAGAACTCGCCTGCACACACACACACACACCCGGCTCAAAGGATCCTACCACCCATGTGCCTACCGATATGCGGTGTACAAATGGACTCCCTCGAACGAAGCGGCAAGAGCCTAAATTGGTTCGACCCGGAGGCACAATACGGGGCACGTAGAACCCAGCAGCAGACCTCTTCTCTTACTGCGCAACAAGAGGCTGATTGCGGAGGCTGATGGCGACGGTGGCAGTGGATGCTGTGTGTTCGCGCTCATAATGTACGCCGGACAAGGCAGGCCACAGGAAAATTGCATCCACCGCGAGCGGGAGTAGCGAGAAGAGGAAAATAAACGACGCGCTGGAGAAGGGACGACGTGTGTAAAAACCGACCCAAACATAAAGGCTGCTGCACGATGAAGAGGTTAATGGTGACCTTGCAAGATCCGGGCCCTCACACGACGGCTGGAAAGGGCTGAGCGAGGAAAGGAAAGCAACTACAGCTCGTAATCATCATCAGCCGAGGCATTGTGGGGTGGGATTGCGATGGGCAATGTTTCCCTGACCATGTCTCCCCAGCACTCTATGTGTGTGTGTGTATTTTTCGGAGGAAAACGAAGCAAAAACACAGCGTAATAGCAATCGATGGCCCCAACATGGCGCTCTCGGGAGAGTGGATAGCCAAAGCACTAGGAGTTCCTCCTAATCATCCCTTGGCAGTACACGCGCGGTGCGTTGCCGTTACCGCTGGCCAGAACCATCATTTGCGCGGGAAGCGGGAAGACCGTACCAACATCGTTCGGTAAAATGCTCCACACTGCCTGCCAGCCAGTAAAATCAATCAGATTAGTATGTTTACGAGTTTGTATATGTGTGTGTGTGTGTGCTTCTGCCTGTCTGTGTTTGAAGCGAATACCAAATGGACCGATGAGTCGTCACATTTCAAGTGTCCGTTAGACGTCCACGTACTGTTGTTTGAAGCACGCCCGAAAGCATTACGTTGCTCAGCATATGAGATACATGAAATAACACATAAATATGAGGTCCTAATCGAGTTCTGAAATTTTATTTGTGATATCCACAATGTAACATCAACAACTCAATGCTTCTCCAATACTTTATATCTCGCCTACGAGTAGTTTCAAAGTGATTGTGCTGTAATCTCCTTTTAGATGTCTTCTATAACTCTCAGGCCGCAACGAGATCTTTGAGAATTGAGCTCAATAAGAACTCTCAGGCCTCCACGAGATCTTACAGATTTGAGTTCAGTGAGAACAGTAGTACTAAAGTCCGAGTTATACATAACATGATTGATAAATAAAGAATCGCATCAAATCTAACATCACTTCCAGACATGATCTATTCTGTAGATTCTTACTAAGTCTTACAAAGATCTTACTAAGTTCTTCTTCGAATCAATTATCAGTAATGCTCTGAAACCTTTCCTGGTACCAAAAAGACGTCAAAAGGCTTAAAGTATTGGGAGCTCTGTATTTCCCATGAGTCCTGAGGTATCAATTCCAGCTAAGATCTTACTCCAAACAAAGCTGTGCATTCTTGTTGAGCTCTCAGCCCCTTGGTGGGCCACGAAGCCTCCAAACCATTACGCGGCAGGCCGCATTTGCCAAAACGAGCCGTCCAACGACGGCCGCAGCAGTCGCTGACAGAGGCCGCCGTCCAGAAACTATTACGCTCAAGATCACGCCCCACTTGAAAGGGTCAGTGACACGCACATTATACCGCGTGCTGCGTTCAGCTTCCACTTCCTTCGGCGTGCTGTAATTTAAAAAAAAAAACAAAACGTTCCGAACACTGGTTGATACGGAATCCATTCCCAAGCAGGCCCAACCCGGCGTACACATTTTGACCAATTCCAAAGGTGTGTCCGTTGGGCTGCCCGTAGCACAAAACGGCCGACCAGCTCGGTGGTGAACGGAGATGCTAAGTGAGAAGAGTTCAAGCATAAGTGCAATCATTATCGCTCGCGAGTTGAAGAATATTATTGCCCTTTTTTTTGCTTCTTAGCCAGCTCTCCCTCCCGGTTCGATAATTGCACCGATTGGAACTGCTAAAACGAGAAGCAAAACAAGGGCTTAATAGGGTTGTACCGGTTCGGGATGCCTTCCATTCCATGTGCGAAAGAAACACGTTACGTGGCAGAACAAAATCGGCCGAAAGTTATTATTCTAACTATTGCGATGTAATGCTATAAACAATAAAGAAACAAAAAGCATGGAAATTAGTTACAAGTGAGCATTCGTGGGGTACAGGATAGGGAGCCGCGCTGAAGGATCACTTCAGGACCACACAAAACAAAGCTTCTGGTTTTTGTTATGTCCCTCTCGGCCAATCGGTTTATAAATGCAGTCCCGACCTCGTCCCGATGAGGTAATAATGCTTTAAAAAAAAAAAACAATAAAACTCACTAACCCCCACACAAAACTGGAGCAGGTCAGCGGTGCACATTTTCGCAGTGCATGCAATATGCATAAATATCCGCCAGCACCAAAACCGTGACACGTCCGACGGCGAACGCTGCCCGGGGGCCCTCTCCGGAAGTGGGCAATATTTTCTCTGCCGCCACCGTTAATCAGATGTGGATTTTAAATTCGCAAAATGAATTTTAAAAGCTTCCGTGCGGGTGCACCTTCGTCCATAATGGCATTCCAGCGCACACAAACACGCGCGTACTACCCAGCATTGTGTGAGCGTGCATTCTGGCCGGCGCGGCAGGAGAAAGTGAAAGTTGCAACGCTTTACAAAAAACACAATACCATTAAGAAAGAAAAATGCAAATCCCACCCGCAGCGGTTGAAAGTGCATACGGGCTGGCCACGCCACACGGCACAGTTTCCCTTGAACTAAAAGCCCGAGAAATCATAAAAAAACCCCCCCGAACGCGCCACGCAAGGATAACGGCAAGGAGTGCCAAAATGAGGACAGGAACAAAGGCTGTTTTCCATACCTGCTGAAGGCACCAGGACACGGCCGGACTGGCCGCGTGCACGCAACACCCAAACCGCCCAGGCGCGGGTAGAAAAAAGTGCGGGCTGGACAGCAAGCAAAAGCGAAAAATAAAGCCGCCGGAAAACCTTCATGACGCAACAAATGGGCTCGGCACGCGGACGGAAACCTAGTTCGGTGCTGTCCCGAAAACAAAAAACGGAAAACAGGGAAGCTCAACAAGGTAAATTGGCCCCGCTACATTGTTGCAGCTCGACCACAGGGGGAAATAATGTAAAATTATTGGATGTAAACGGCTTGCCAAGCATCGGAATGAAGTTTTGCATTTTAAAACTGAAGCAAATCGAATTCCTACTGTCTCGTAAGCCTAGTGCCACACTTACCTTTGGTTTATGCTGCTCGGTACGATGCTGCGGCAGTGCACGTAGCGGTCTAATCGATGCGGACGCTGCTCCGTCATGGTTTGTTTGCCCCCTTTCTGCTCTTCACACACTCGTTTCACGCTACTCTACGAACAAGTTGCTTAACGTTTTCCAACTACTTACAAGGACACTCACGCCGGTTGCACTATCGAAAAGTGTTTATGATTTGGTTGATAATTTGTACACTTAGTCACACATACACACACGCGCGCACTTAAGTCATTACTTTGTGTACACTTTGCTGCCCAGTGTTTTGTTTGTTTTACTGACGAATGAACGGACGCGAACGGAGTCGCATTTTTTTGTTTAAACACACAAACACAAACGTGCTCCAACATTCAACCCATTTTTAGCAGGCACTAGCGGGCAAAGTGAAACTGGTAGAAAAAAAATAATGAACGATTGCAATCGATGGCAAGCGACGAACCTTTAGGTTGATTTTATTGTTTCCCTACTTTTGGCTGCTTGTCGCGGGGCTCGCCGCGTGTTGGCCGGGCTGACAGGGCTTACGGAGATCGTCAGCTCACCCGGGGCCGCACCAGCTTAGGCAGTGTTGGTGCTGTAAAGAGGGCAAACAAGAACAAGAAAAAGGCGTCAATGTTAACAGGTGATCAAGCCGTTCCTACAGGCAAGGCAGTCGAACAAAACATTCTGGAAAGTGTACAACAAGTGCGCAGACAAGGTGGATACTTCCTAGTCAATGTTTTGGTACAGTTGTGTGATTTTTTTAGAGCGCTCTCATGCATCTTGGACTGTGCTGTCCCGCTGTCCCACAGAAAAGCGGAGTGGGAAATTTTGTGCTCCAGTTTTCACCCCGATCATGTACACCAAAGCACAGCGTCGCGATGCGATGTTTTATGCTAATCGAGCAGCGAGAAGGCGACAGCATTGCTAGAGCCGCAACAACAGAGCTTTTTTTTTGGTACTAACCGACGTACACCAGCAACGCTGGACGGGCCGGAACGAAACACTTCGCTACATGCAGAAACACACGAGAAGGCCTTTCTTTTGAAATTGATTTTGACACGCTCGGAATGGTTCTCGTACAACAACTGATCCTAGATGCAATGTAGGAATCAACATCCCACCCCTCTCCCTTCTCTCCACACCATGGTTCAATGTTTGGGATCGCAATCGATGTATGAGAGAGGGAGTAAGAAGGTTTACTTTAAAACAACAATGTAGTGTGAATTCAAAGTAAGCCAAAGCATAGGTTAATATTTTCCAAAACACAAGAGGATAACAACGTTGTTTATTACAAATTAACATTTTAGATACATTTTTCTCTCGAAACAATAATTCTCATTGCAATTGTTGCATGAGAACAGATGTTTGCATGAGCTTCGATGACGAGATTCGAACTCAGATTGTCGAGCGTTGCGGTACTGCGCGCATTCACATAAGCCACCGAGCGTGCGCAGTAATGAGGCGTTCACGCGAGACCGGTATCATACACCGCAAGCAAATATTTGTTCCTTATCGTCGATTTCCTCACTGTGTGCGGGAAAAGTCAACGCTTGACGGCAAATATTAACTGTCGTTGCTTTCATAATAATACAAATAAATTATGTTTATTCTACCTGCAACCAGGCACGGATCAAAACTGCTCTGGGCTATATAAGAACACTCTCGCAACGCTCCACAAAGCTAGTCTGCGATCATTCTCTCTGTCTGTGTCTTTTTCTTAGCACCCCGAAAAGCTCGCCTATATTCAACATGGCCATTCGTGTGGAGTTGCTGCTGGCGATGGTACTGTTACCGCTGCTGCTGCTCGAATCCGTCGTCCCGTACGCGGCGGCCGAAAAGGTTTGGGTCGACCGGGACAACGTGTACTGTGGCCATCTCGACTGCACCAAGGTGGCGACGTTCAAAGGCGAACGGTTCTGCACCCTGTGCGATACGCGCCACTTCTGCGAGTGCAAGGAAACGCGCGAGCCGCTGCCGTACATGTACGCCTGCCCGGGCACGGAACCGTGCCAGTCGAGCGATCGGCTCGGTTCGTGCCGCAAAACGATGCACGATGAGCTGTGCAACCGAATCGATCAGGCCTTCCTGGAGCAGTAAGGGTAGAGAAGCTACAGTTTCTGAGAGACGGTCCCATAGTACGGTAGTTTAAAAAATATCACAAAATAGAAGCAAATAATTGGTTGCGAATAAAGAGGTTCTGGCTGAGAGAGAGAAGAAAAAAAAAACAAACAAAATTATAGATATAGTTTTTTACCCTTTGCATGTTTGCACAAATATTTCAGCTTGATGGGAAGAAACTTCTAGGAATTTGTTTAATTCTGCTAAACGTTATTTTTATTCCGAATACCCTTCCAAGACCAAACCGCGCTCACACAATTCCGTTTCGTTCTTGGCATTCTTTTTTTAAGCCTCATTTCACTGGCACGCACAGCCACAGGTAGCAAGGCAAAAAAACTCGTCCTCAAGCGGTCCGTACAAAATGAAAACGAGAGGAACAGCGAACGCAGAGAAAATTGGTGCAAAAAAAGTATAAGCGTTTTTTTTTCATTCATTTTGTTCTTTCATTTTCCTCGCCAACAATTTGTCCCTGGGTATCATGCTACAGAGAAACACATGCGAAAACAGCGCAAGAAATGCATCGCAGTTGTGTAACGCACTGGTACATTGTACGGTCGCATGGTGCACTGCTCGGTTGCTGTGCTGCGCTACATGCACGGCGGTATTGCAACAGCAAACTCCAATGTTTCGGTGCACTTTACTAAAGCTTGTTTTGCTTCATTTGTCAAACGGAAAACAAAACAACCACCCGGTGATGGAAATGGTTCGCTCTGTGCAACTGGGGAAGCTGTCCGCGTAAAAGTAATTATTTACCAGATGCTGACCGATGCGGCGGTAGTTGATCGATGGCACTAAATATAACACCAGCCCCAGTGTGCGAAAATATAGAAAAAAAACCTTTTTTTACATTTATTTTTTCTTTGCGCCGATGGCTCAATGCTAAACTGAATAAATAAATATCGCTGCTCAGGAAAATGAAAAATAATAAACCGCTGCTGCAGACCACGATAAGAGTCTCTCGTGCCGCAACTGCGTTTGCCAGCCTCCAGCATTAGTTTCTGCGTCGGCAAAAATGGTTACCCTTTTTTTTGGTCAGTGCATTTTTTGCGTGACGGGCCAACGGGTTTGATGGGTGTGCCTCATAAAACAGACACACGAGTTACCATCCGCCTGGACGCCCCAAACAGGATACGGCAGACGAGGCAGTCCTGCACCGAAACCGGCTCGTGAAGGCCGTTCAGAGCAAATGATGCCTAAGCTACAGAGAACGATGAAAAAAAAACGAACCAAAATGCTTCCACCTCATAAAATGTTCCAAAAACTAAGGACTTTTACGACAAGGTAGAGAATGGAAAAACCGAACCCAGAGGACGAGAATGCAAACAAAACAAAAAGAAGAAAAAAACATCGTTTGGGGCGCACTGAAAGAATTTCGAAAAAGGGCAGTCAACAATTTGATGCCAACAAATGGGCCGTTGTTTCGCCGAAATGATCCGAGCATCCTAAAAAAAAATATTCTCCATTTTCCGCACGCCATTTTTATGGAACTGCCCCAAAAAAAGCGCCTTCCTCAAGAACGGACAGTGAAGAAAAGCAATCAATCTCTAGGCGTCGAGATTTGCGAGTGACGCGCTATAAAACGTTTGGAAGTTGCAATTTTTTACCAGGAAAGCTTCCCAGTGCTCCCGTCTGTGGGTGTGTGTGTGCATGTGCGGGATAAATGCGTCCCGAAGCAGTATGGCTGGACGCTAGGAAAGGTTTTAATTTTTCAACCCCAGCTCCCCCAGCGCCTGCACCTCGCCACCTTCGCACTTCCAGCCCCATTTCGAAGGACTGTCTGACGCAGGGTGGTTTCGTCTTTCGTCTGCCTTCGAAGGTGGTGCACACAGGAATGTGCATCTTGATATGCTTGAAGAAAGAAAGAAAGAAAAAAAAACAAAAACAAAACCGACCGGCGTCCCCGCGCAACGAGCGCGCCCGTGCAAGAGCGAGGCCAGAGGGCAGAGATCAACCGACAGGCGGGTTCGTTTCTTGGCCGCCCGTTTCAGTTCTGTTGCAGTTCCCGGTCCCGTTCTTGGGCCGCGACTGTCCTGCGCGCCGGGACCGCTTCCCTGGCTGCCAACACCGCTGCACCCTTCCATCCTTCCATCCCTACCGCCGTCCCTCATCTCTTTTGTGTTGTTGTTTTGCTTTGCATCCACCGAATGCCATTCTTGATGGGATGCAATTTTCGCTCGCCTGCCCGGACAGCAGCACCATATTTAAACGAAACAGCCCATTCAGCGAACATCGGCCCACGGATGCAGAGCCGGGGGGGGGGGGGAGGGAGAGGGTGGGTTTCGCGTCGTGATCGCCGTTTTCTGCCCGTTACCTTGTTCCCTTTGCTCGGGCGGTTCGGGCGTACCGTGCGTTTTAATGCTGTGTTACGAACCTATGCGCCCTGTCATGGGGCGAGGAAAGATTGGATTTTTGTTTGCAAAAAAAAAACGAATAGGAGATACCGCTTTATTGGAAGCTCCTTTTCGGGGTAACACTGAGGGGGGGTGAGAAAGGGGGGATGGAGAGGAGGGTAAACGCATAAAATCGATTACCCGCTGGTTCTCGCATGGACCAGCGACATCTTCCCGGCCGCGGTCGGCAGCGAAGGAAGACAAAAGCCGGCGGGACACAACAGACCGCTCCCAAGCTCAAGGTTCGTGGTTATGCTTGAAGTGTCGCTTTTTTATGTTTTTAATTTTAAGTTAATTCTTTTACATAACAATTGCACAAATTGTTTGATCGTGTGAGCTCGAGTAATGTAAGGTTCGTCGCTTAGAGATTAAAAAAAATAAAAACACGACTCATGACGTCATTTTGTTACAGATATAAAGTAAAGAGCTAATTGTCAATTTACTCATTTAATTCTTCAATCCTGCTTAAACTAAATACGAGCAAACTAAAATTTAAACGAGAACTATAAACAACTAAACTAGCTTTATTTTACAATGTAATTAATTCCCTTTTTCAACGTGAATGACCTAAAAAAACACTCACACAAACAATGCCGCCCATCGCAATGACAGGCACGCGAGAAAGCTGTACAGTTTCGGCCCAATTTCAATGGCTCCTAAGACACTTCCGCCCCTTTCCATCACCGCCCGGCCATCTCACGGAAGTGTTCGGCTTTACAAGACACTCGTTACGGAGCACCATTTATCGTTTGGGGCACGTTAATTTCGCTCCCAAAAAAAACTCCCCACCCCCCCCCCCCCCCCCCCCCCCCCGGTGGACGTAACTGTTCCGAAGCGTAAAGATGTGATCATGCTGGCTGGCTGGAAATGCAGCTGTATCGATAACACTAATCTCTACCACAGCAGCGGTAATTTCCAATAGTCTTGAATTAAAAGTGTAGCCGTGGCTGTAGCCTCCGCCTGCCCCGAACTACCGAACAAACCGCCGAAATCAAACAACAACCCACCGCAGCCTCCTCAGTGACGATGGTGCTTGTGTCTTGCTTGCGGGGCCGTGAAGCAGAAAGTGAAACCGAAAGTTTTCAATCTTATTAGCGCCAAACGGCGAGACAGTACGGTTGGCTCGGAACGCTTCACGTTTCGCGTAATAGGCAGTGCCGCACGGGGCTGGATGAAACGTTACAAAGTTGTAATTTTCGACCGCCCCAATATGGGAGGGCGTTTTTGCTGCCGCGAGAAGGTGTTGAAGTTTCGCCCTGGCAGGAAAGTACGCACATCGCTGTGAGTGACGAAATTCGAACGAAGTGACGTCACGCTCACACCGCGGCCCCCATTTGTAGGACGTGCGAATTATCGATCCTGATTCCCCAGTCCCTGGAGCAGCGGAAAGCCAACCCGATTGGGGCTGCCATAAGCAGGCAGCTGCGAAGAAGAAAATAAGAAGTAGAAAAAAACGAGCATAACGATGGTGTATTGTAATTGATGGACACGAATGATACTTTGGCAGCTGTATCATTAGCCCACATACACGCACAAAGACCTGCTGTGCTGGGGTCCGGATGTTGCTCTAGCTAAGGGTTTGTTGTTTTTTTTTTTCTTTCAGAAAGTTTTCCCACCAACATCCACTCGGCGTGGGTGAAGGTGGTTGGCCGCCGCTTTCGTCAACTTTTTGAAAGGATCCCTATATTTTAACGGCTGACAATCCATTGCAGCGATAAGCGCGATCGGCGAACACTGGACGAAACAAAAGTTAACCTCAAATGTAAAACACTTTAAATTCAATTACTTGCCACACGCACCGCACCGCGTTCGAAGGCTATAAAAATCGTACCAAGCGGCGAATGTCGATGGTTCGATAACACTTCCAAATCCAAGCGCACCGTGGTGGTGGCGGTGGTGGTTGGTGCACTCCGCCGAGCGCCGAAGCGAAGCGGAAAGTGACACCGAATCGAAATCAAATCGATAGTGAACGGTTGTATTCTTGTTTTTTTTTTTGCTTTTTGCTCCATGTTTTGCATTTCAGTTGGTTTTGCTGCTCACTTGTGTGCTCCTTCGCAAACGAAGCGGAACAAAAAGGCGTTGCACGATCGCCAAACCTCTTTCAAATGTGGTCGTGTACCGCGACACGGCGGCTAAGAAGTGTGAAATATTCCCTAGTCAATCACAGACACGCGCACACACACACACACACACACACACACACACACACACACACACACACACACACACACACACAGCGACACACGTAAACCAGCGAGCGTATTACCTTGAAATGCAATTAATTCATGTTAGACGCGCACGCCTGGCAGCGAGACGGAGACGGAGCGCAAATGAGAGGATAAGTAACATTTTTCAAAACATAAGAAACACATTTTTCGGTGGTCTTTTTTCGTTTCGAGCCAATCGATATGCTGGGAAATGGGCGAATATTAATTTCGTGCATGATCCGCAGCGAAAAAATCCATTTTGGAGCAGCAAAAAAAAACAAATCGCTCGTACTCACCCGGGGCAGAAAGCGCGAGCGTATCGAACAAAAGACTTCAACGACAGTGAAGCGATTGAATAAGCGACGAACCCGCTCTTTTTTTTCTGCCTACCGCCCGGCCCAACACTAACGCGATAATCATGAGCGAATCGAAATCGATTGGCGTTAAATTGAAAGGAAGCGGTAATTAGAGAAGAAATGTAACACGGAATCACTCCCATCCGCCTCCTTCTGCCTTCTGGGATGTGGCTCCTAGTCAACCAATAATGATGATCGATCAGGCCGGTGTAATGGGAGGGAGGAAAAAAACGGCCGATCCGTCCTCAAAACGTGACTTTCTGTGTGACTGCAACCACAACCCTTTCCCCTCCCTTTCATCTTTTTGCAGCTCGAATATGACACACACACATCGGCCGTACATCTCATCTCGGTCGTGTACGCCGCAGCGGTCGCGTTCTCGCCATACCGGGCGTTTAATGATGACAGATTTATTATACCCAAAACCGGTCCCCGCATCCCCACCCGCGCGCGCGCGCGCGCTATTTGTGGCGTGATTTTGCTTTTCCCTTCTTCCTCTTCTTGTACTGCGTACTGCTTCACTGCTTGCTTTGAGGTTTCGAGAAAGGGAGCTTGTTGCGTAATACGCGCGCTCGCGCAATGACACCTTCGGTCGGCTAACGATTGCTGGAAGTAACAGGGGTTATGTTTTTCCTACCCTTTTTTTGTCTATCCATGTTTCGCTAGCACTCGTCTAGCCGCAGCGCAAACACACACACGCACGAAACACGTAGTTCTCCCTCCCAGAGGGATTCGGTGCACGTAATTAGCTAGGCAGGGAAGGAGCGAGACACACACGAATGGACAGAAAAAACGGTAAGGAAAATGAACCACTCCTTAGGGTGTCGACGCGGGAGGAGCTCTGTGGTGCGGTAGCTCGTGTCATGTGCTGCTACCGCCGTGTGGAGATCTTTCCTAGGCCGCTCGAGATTTACGCGTCACAGTGGGAAATCTAACGATCCACACGCATCGTTTGACAGAGGGGCGGGGAGGGCCCAAATGTATCACCACCAACCGTGCCGCAGCATGATTGGTATGGAAAATGTTGCAGCACCTTTACAGACGTTCACGATTGACAACCCGCCAGCAACGCCGAGCTCCATTCGGTGTGATTAAAACGTGATTTGAGAAGAAAAATGCAATTTACCTTCGAGCCCTCTGATGCCGGGCCGAAAAAAGGCAGCTGAAATGCTAATTCGATTTGGGATGTTTCTAACGGTGGTCCGATGTAATACATTTTGCTTTTGCTTCCTCTACCCACCCTTTGCTAGCGAGCCAGGCCGAAAAATGAGAACATTTATTAAACACACACACACAAACCCGCAACCAATCGGCCGACGAACCCTTCCCGGGACGGTAAAAATGGGACGGTAGAAATCGATCGATCGGAGGCTAAGTCGCTGTGCAGTCATTTCCGTTTGCTGTTCAGCACCGCCTAGCACGCTCACCACCCTTTTTCCCAAGGATGCCGTGCGGAAGGAAGCATGCGGACTTTAATTTATAATCATCGCGCGAAAGTAAGGACGAAATTTATACGACGCTAATTATACGCTGGGAAACAGTTATACTGCCGACCTTAACGGGCAGAGCCGGCCCGGAAAGGTGGTTCGGGACGAGAACGCTAGCAATTGGTTTATATTTTAATACACGTTCGATACAGCAACAACAAAAAACCCACGAGCACAATATGGCCGAGCCCTGTCCCAAATGATGTCCCATTTCGGTAAAATTTATCGCTTCAAATAGTTTGATAGAAATGTGTTTAAAACATCGTTCCGAGTAAAACATGCTAGAGGTTAGACTATTAAGTTGGAGTTTGTTGTATTTAACATCATCACTTTACAAATTGAGCTAAATTTCCAACGTTATTTCATGCTCTAATTCTTATAATAATGTATACACTAAATTAAGTCACAATTTCCTAAGCTGCACATGTATCGCCGTATTAGTGGACCAGCGGAATTAGTTACTCGATCGGAACCGGAACTTTATCGATTCCAGCTTCGGACCAGGTTCTACTTTCGTTCCGAATCTGGAACAGGATCCGATACAGTATTAGTGGACCAGCGGAGTTAGTTACTCGATCGGAACCGGAACTTTATCGATTCTAGTTTCGGACCAGGTTCTACTTTCGTTCCGAATCCGGAACAGGATCTGGTTCAGTATTAGTGGACCAGCGGAATTAGTTACTCGATCGGAACCGGAACTTTATCGATTTCAGTTTCGGAGCAGGTTCTACTTTCGTTCCGAATCCGGAGCAGGATCCGATACAGTATTAGTGGACCAGCGGAGTTAGTTACTCGATCGGAACCGGAACTTTATCGATTCCAGCTTCGGACCAGGTTCTACTTTCGTTCCGAATCTGGAACAGGATCCGGTACAGTATTAGTGGACCAGCGGAGTTAGTTACTCGATCGGAACCGGAACTTTATCGATTTCAGTTTCGGAGCAGGTTCTACTTTCGTTCCGAATCCGGAGCAGGATCCGGTACAGTATTAGTGGACCAGCGGAGTTAGTTACTCGATCGGAACCGGAACTTTATCGATTTCAGTTTCGGATCAGGTTCTACTTTCGTTCCGAATCCGGAACAGGATCCGGTACAGTTCCAGGAACGGAATAAAGCCAGAGCTGTTTCGGGACCTGGATGAATTCAGATTCAGTTCCTGGACCGGTATAGGTACATGATCAGTTCCTGGACCGGTATAGGTACATGATCAGTTCCTGGGCCAATATGAGTTCAGTATCCGGTCCAAGACCGATATGAGGTCATGACCAGTCTCAGAACCAGTATGAGTAATGCATCGGTTTGAGGACCGGTAAGGGTTTTGATCTCTTTTCGAATCAGTTCCTTATTTGAGCCAGGATTCGAAGCCAAAATTGCATTGAGCAGCCCTGTCACAGGGCCAAGTTAGCTAGTCACACAAAGGTTCGTACTCGTTGCGTGATACAGCTATAATGGCAGAGCGTTACCCAAGCCGTCGTATTTATTTTATTTTCCTCGCTAAACACCCATCTTCCCTCATTAGCATCTATTCGCTCGTTTTAACTAATGAGCTAACTGTGTGCCTGGAGTGTGCGCGACTCTTTCACTGTCTCCGTTTAAACAAAGCGACCGATTGTTACAGTAAACAGTTGACAAATAGAGAAAGGGATGCTCCGTTTTCCGAGCAATCTTGCTGCCTTCATCTGCTGCGATCATTCCGATGCCAATCCTAATTCATCGATCGCAGCAACACACCCCCTCCGGGAGAGGGATGGGAGACACTTTCACACGATGTAACGCGCGCAATACGGAAAAAAACCCGAGGTGAGGTGAAAACACGCGGAATTGAAATCGAAACATGCACCAAAGCCCATCCACGGTACAGAGGGACCATCGGGGCTTTGGGCGGAGTGATTGGTCCCCGCCGACAAGGATCGTTCCGACATCATACATTTCTCGCTGTTGCTCAGCCAGCATGGGGGAATTTCTCCCGTTTGGGCTCACACCAAGGCCCAGCGTTCCTTGGGCCAGCCTGTCCGCCGTGCTAACCTCCCTGGGAGAAGTTTAATTGGCGCACCCAGGTCCGTCGGGCGTCTGTTTGCATCGCTTCTGCAAATAAAAATTTACCAAACCAAACAAAAAACGCACGACGAAGAGGCAGGCAAAAAGCAGCATCAACAACAGCACCATCAGAGCGAACCGTTCTCCATCGCGTTTGGACTAGGTTCACTTTCACCCAGCAGCAGCAGCAGCAGCATGACGCCACTGTCGCTTTCAAGCTCGAAAGGCAAATGCAAGTACGCGCCCTTCAAATCGACCGGAGAGAAAACAACACCAACAAACAAATGCAGAGAAGGGGGGGAAAAAGGGGGAAAACGGGCTTGTTGCTACACTTCAATCAATGCAGACGATTGTCGATTGGTTTTTAGAGAAATTATTCTCGACAGCAGCAGCCGAAACCATCGCTCACGAACGGTGCGATACGATCCGGGGCAAAACCGTTTTGCCCGTCACGCCAACACGCCGCCGTCACGTTAATTGAGGAAGCGAAGGCGACGACTCTGGCAGCCCAAAAACAAAACCAACCCAAAAACTAACTTCAGATGAAGAGCGCTTTCGAGCTAGTGAATGTTTGGTAAACAAAAAAAAAACAGTTGATAAAAGCAATATTTTCCGGTCGTAATTGAAATACTCAACGTTCAACTGCTTTATTCGGAATTCGGAAAATTATTTTTTTTAAATTGATTTCATTTCCCCATTAATTCTACAACATAATTAACGATAGAACAAAAAAAACCACAATCACCCCTTACTGACTCCTCCTTTCCCCTTCCCTTCTCCCCCCACTGTCAAATCAAAACTGCATCCGCGCGTCGATGCAGTTTGGCTTCTCGCCCAGGCCTTCCCGCATGAGCCAAATTGCTCGGAAAAAAGTGCACAACACGTGTAATTAAGATTGCATCAATCCTGCGGGCGTCAAGCGACAAACCCCCGTCGCCGGCAGCCGCAAAAGCTGCACAAAACGAAGAAGAAGAAGAAGAAGAAGAAGAAGAAAAAAGCAGACACGGGTGGTAACATTTAAAGCAGACCCCGGGGTAATTATTTTCCATCAATAGTGAAATTGCCTTTCGGAGTGTCGGCTCGGTCGCGGTTGCGGTTAGCGCGCGATTCACCGCCAATCCGGGGGTTGCATTTTCTAATAAATTTTCAACGCTTGTTCGTTTATCTCTCTCTCTCCTTCCCTCGCTGGTGCTGGTGCATTAGCAAACGAAGGTAATTTCTAAGTTCCCGTTCGCCGCCAGCGCTCGTTGGAGTCACACTTTTGTCCGACGATGTGATGTGAATCAATTCAATGCGTCCGATTTCCGAGGACGTAAATTAGAGAAAGGCGATAAAGGGCGTCCCGTGGGGACGTGGGGAGGGTTTGCATTAAAACCGCGAGCGTACCCTCATCCACTCGTGCTGCCCACGAACACGGCTCACAGTTTCGCTAATCAAACCGGAA
Organism: Anopheles merus; assembly: GCF_017562075.2. Taxonomy (NCBI): domain Eukaryota; kingdom Metazoa; phylum Arthropoda; class Insecta; order Diptera; family Culicidae; genus Anopheles; species Anopheles merus. Next base: position 2,328,939 of record NC_054081.1, on the reverse strand, counting down.
AAGAAAAGTGATCACTGCCGACTCCCTGGTCGGAGTCAAGGAGAGACCAGCGTGTGTGTGTGTGAGGGGGGAGGGGGGCTTCGAGAAAAAAAACGACACCCCGTCAGATGCATTCGTTTGTGCCGGGGCTGGAAAATCAATTGAGAGAACAAATGATCGGAATGGGAAGGCAGCAGAAAAACCGCAGAAAGTGCCGCGCGTTCAATTGAATTAATCCGATTAGACGCGCACCGACCATCGGCTGTGTGGCTGTGTGTGTGTCGAATGGGAGGAGGAGAGAGGAGAGGAAAAAACACACGACAAACTGCAAAGCAGGATGCACACCAAGACTGCAAGCGGGTTGAAATTATGTCCCCATTTGCTTGTCGTCAGTCGTCACTGCAACGCTTTGGATGTTGGATTCTATTTTCCGGCCCGCTTTTTACGGCTATCAGGAAAACTCCAAATGCTCTTCCATATCAAGATTTGTATGTTTTTTTTTTGTGAACATCACCACGCATCGTCTGTGTTACGAATTTCCGCACGCTTTTCCACTTTCATTTTTAAGTTTTCCTCTCCGGTACCTCGGTAAATTAATTTCGCGCCTCTCTCTCTAAGCCCGTCTTTCCACTTTCCTCCATTTTCCAACCAGCCGGAGATAAACGACGAAAAACGTGATCGCCTCATAATTGCAGCACGTCTCGCGCGCGCGCGCGCTCGCTCGCTCATTTTACTCCGCCCGGAGTTCCTAGTTCCCGGTGCTGCGCTGTGCTAAATAATTGAAACAATATCCAGCACGCGGGCTGCACGGTTTCACGTCCATCAATTTTGTTCCGCCTTCGAACCTGCCCCCTTTCCTAAGCCACCCCTTTCTAATTGCTTTATTTCGGTTTGTTTTCCAGCTTCCCAATTCGTTTTAGATTTTTGGTTTTTTTTTTGCAGATTATGCTAGCGACGGGAAAAATCATATTTAAATACCAGTTCCTCTGCGCGGGGCCGTCTGAAGCATGTTTGGAGGAGGAAATTACTTTTCGTTACGTTTTTTTCTTCTCCATTTTCTTCCCTGCTCGTGTTTTTTTTTTGCATGCAAAAATTTTACAAGCTATAAGCTAATGAAGCGAATAATCATCGCAATTAAGTTCACCTCCCAAGGAATGTTTGTTAAACGCATCGCAAATTTTTATTTTTTATGTTTTGCACCACCAATTCCATGACATATATAGCATATTAATGATTTATTACATTTAGCTCTGAGCATGTTGGTATATAAAAGAGGCTTGAACACCGCCCAAGATTTCAAACAACGATAGAAGAGTGAACACAAAACGAAACAAAACAAAGAAAAGGATAAGGCTTGCAGCTATCAAGTTTACAAATTCTTCCGAAAGCTCTACCCCTCCTCGAACGTGTACAGCACACAAAGCACGGAAGCAAACCTACAGACGTTCTTGAAATCTTCGCAACCAAGCAAACAGCAACAGCAAAAAAGCAAGCAGCAAGTAGCGTCCTAAAAGTAACTTCATATCTTATCCTGTACTCCCTGTCGTTGTCTTCATCTCCAGCAGCCACTCGCAACAGACATTGAGAAATACGAACCAACGGCTGGACCCAACGGCATCCCCAAAAAAAACGGCCCAGCGAGCCCCGAAAGAGCAACCGATGCAATCGGGGTGGGAAATTAATTAGGGTTCTAGCTCGTGAGGGGATCCTGTCGGTCTTGTCCTGTTGGCTCTCCGGAGCTTGCTGGCTTGCTGGTGCGCCACAAAAACGGTAAGGTGAGCAGGTTTTAGCGAAACAAACACAGGAAATTGTCAATCAATCACAGGTACTAACTGCCCGCAAAAGGTTCAGAGTTTTGGCGCTCGGTCTTTCCACTTTATCGTGCACGGTCCGGTCCCAAAACTGTTGTAGTTTTAAAGTGTTTCTGCTGCTGCTGCTGCAAAGATGCTGACTTCCGAGAACGAACAAAATCGCTCAACACGAACACGGGAATGCATTGTGAGCGCGGAGCGAACATTTGATAGCCTCATAATTCTTTGCCCTTTGCTTGCATTGTGTTCAGATGCTTTGCTTGCAGTGTGTTTGTAGTTTGAATGGCCTTAGTCTTTGCAACAACATAATGCTGAAGCATTTTATTATGTTTAAAAGTTGTTTTTTTTCTCGCTCGCTCAAGTAATAAGTGAAATTAAGGCGCTAAATCTTCCAATTGTTGAATGTTGTAGCGTTTGGTGCCGTGACCAGGATGCAAAATACGACAATGCGCTGTTGAACGTCCGATTTTTTTCATCAATTTTTTTTTTCATTTTGCACAAACAAGAAAATCTCTACAACAGTGCGTTTGGAAGACGCACACCTTTCCAAACACGCTAACCTCGTATTGAAAGCCTGCAAACACTTCTCAAGTCGCGCTGCTCGTTCTTTTGTCCGTCGAGACGTCGAAACGTCGTGAGCGCACGATCGCCCCGGCTGAGTCCAGTCCGGGGCCCGGCCAGACAATCGAACCGGAACTCCTTCTTCTCCTTTTGAAGCCTCCCAACACTCAAAACCACCGAAAAAAAAAAACAATCCACCAAACAAAACAGACACCGATTTCCTTCGCGATCCCGGCAGCCGATTGCTGCGGGATAGGGCGCCGAAACGTGAGGGAACTTTCACACCAGCACCTTTCCGGGCGGCTAACGCCTACACTCACGATTTTGGGGTGAGCGGTGTGGTTCATTTTTTTTTACTACGTTGGGTGACTTGGTGCCCTCTTGGAACCGTAGGTGAGGGTCCTGAAAGATTCAGCTTTTTTTTTTTTGTTGAGACCTTAATTTCTGTGCCCTGTTCCTTGGGGGGATGCAATAAAAAAAGCCTGTCAAGTTGTGCATTGCGTCACACGGTCTAATTTGCGTTCGCCCCCCGGCGCTTGGCAGAGGGCGTATTGGGTGATGCTTGCCGCCTTCAACACCACCGTACCATCAGCAAGGTGAGGTCTGGGAGCGAGCGAGGAGCGATTGGCCACGAACGTTATAGCTCAGCAAAAGCATCACCAAACAAAAATCATATTCCAGCCAGGTGACACGGCGCACCGCATTTGGCCACCGCCGGCAAAGCCTCCCAACCACCGTTAAAGGGAAATGTGGAACACTGGCGGAAATTGAAGCGCGCGCTGTGCACCGTGGCCAGAAACATAACTCCCGTTGTAGGTGCCTCTGGGGGAAAACGGGCTTCAAAGGTTTGAAAGCTCGTTTTTTTTTTCGCTCCTTGCTGCCCCTTCACGTACCGACGACGACCGATGTCGAGCCGTACAGCTTTTTTTCTTCTCCTGCTTCTACTCCTATTGCGCAAGCGATGCAAGGGATGAAAAGGCACAGACAAACAAGCAGAGAGAGAGAGAGAGAGGAGAAAAAAACGCCATACAGAGCTATAAACAGGGCGTGATCTGGGCGGCCATCACCCGGGCGAATGTGGTGACGGTGCACGGACGGGGCAAACTGCTGCGAACAGGGCGCAAAAGCTAGCCTGTGGTCGGACGCATTTGGCGGGATCGTTCGGTGCGCGCTCCTAGCATGGGAGCTGTTGCATTAGGAGCACACACAAAAAAGAGGAAATAGACAATCGACTAGGGCATAGATAGAGAAAAGGTGTTTGCATAGTAACAGTACCGAAGGAGTAATTTCCTTTAACTGCCGAAAACAAACCATAAAACACAGTGTGTGCTGTATATTATTTAATTTACTTTGGTGCCGTGACTAGGATGAGAGCAATGTACATGTTTACCGCATTGATCAAATGAACCAAACTCAACGCTTTTTATGTGTTCTGTTTGAAAATATTCTTTCCGTATTCGTACTGGCATAAGTTGGTGCCATGACCAGGATATGAAAATATTATACAGAATATAATAGTAGGATACAAATATTGTTCTGATTTCATGCCGTTACAGAAATGAATAAAAAATCTTTTTTCCTACATTCAACTTATCCCCAAACGCTCCGTCTCTTTCTCTTCACTACCAGACAAAATCAAACACTCTCTTCTTCGCTCTTTCGCTGGGTGGAGTCAGTTCGCCGACAGCTTGGTGCAGCCTCGTACGGACACCCTCGGGAATATAGCAACCTTTTCGGAGGCACGCACGGTGTACGTACAGCACGCCAAAAAGGCACACACGGCCACCGAAGGCAACAGCCGACCATATGGTTCACGTTTGACGCTCGGCGTCGCCTTCCCTCTCTTCCCGAGCACAGCCATCCCCAGGTAATTCAACCGCTTTAAGGAGCTTTGCCACTGCCCGGTTTCAGAGCCAGCTCCAACACACACACAGACACTCGAAAAGGTTTCGAAAGGTTTCGAAAGCCTCACCAGGTCGGAGGCCCGTGTTTGGTACCCCGTGTAGGTTGGTATCCGCTACCGCTCCAATCGTCACAGCATCCAGCAGTCTCGCAGTATATGCGCCTCGCTCTCTGTGTGTTGCGTGCTCGCGCATGTGTTTGGGTTGCAGCTCGTTACTTTGTCTGCCGCGCGGATAGAATCGCGCATAGAACACACCTAAACCACGAAGAAGCTTGCACAGAAATGCAGCTCATGCCTGTATGTGTGTGTGTGTGTGTGTGTGTGTGGGTAAGGAAACGACCAAGACGGCAAGGCCGGAGGCGAACCTGCCTGAAAAAGGCTCACACTGCACAGCGAGGCACATAAAAGGCAAGCGCAAAACAAACGCTGCGCACACGATTCTTGCTGCCTGCGCTTTTGTTTCGCGCGGCTCGCGCTTCGCTCTGCCCGCGAGCGACGAATTGCGGACAAATTCAGGTTCGTGATGGGGTGACGGCGCGCGGGTCAGAGCGGTAAGGGCGGACTTGGTTCCAGCTTGATGGCCAGAGCGGAGCAGCCTAGGAGGGCAGGGTGGACGGGTGAGAGCAGGACGGTCTGATTTGTTTCACTTCGTGCTCGATTCCTCGGAGGTGTTGAAGGGTGTCTGCGAAATGGGTGTCCCCTGAAGGCTAGGATCTGCTCCAGGAAGTATTTAAAGGAAGCCGAAGGTTAAATAGCAGACAGGCAATGTTTGTGCGGTGGTTTGCAGCCAAGCAATGCAGTTCTTAACACCACTGAGGGGTTGTCAAAAGGGTAAAGGGTTTTTGTTGTAGGTAATATTCGTAGCGCACAGTTTTTAGTCATTCAAAGGTAAACTGCACTTCGTATTACACCTTTTATACATTCAAAGAATATATCACAAAAACAGTATTTACAATTGCATTCATTTTCTTCTTTATGACGCAAACATTACAGAGTGTAAAAAACCCTAAAATAACTTAGTTTCTGCGAAAATCAATTAAACACAAACTTCCCTGGCAAAGCTAAGGTATTCCATCGTTGCATTGCGGTGCTTCCACTGGAACCCGGGTCAGAAAAGTTAGTCACACATTCAATCATAAACCCTGATGCCTTGGGGCGCACTCTGCCAGCCACTCAGGGAGCATATCGAATCGGAAGGCACGCTCACAACTCGCCCGGAACAGAGGATATTTGCATGGCCCGCCGGCCCGCCGGCCCACCCCTACACGACGTCGTTTAAGATGCCGTTTTATTGAACGCAGCACACAGCCTTTGCAACGGGTCCCGCTTCCCCCCTACGGTATTCGGCCGCTACCCAATACCGAAACATTGTGTTCCTTTTTCGGACCCGTAATATGTAGGCCCGCGAGCGTACGCTTCGAACGACACTGCAGCCGGGCCAGGGTGATGAAGCAAAATAGTCACTCATCACGAAAACTCATCCCCCCCCTCCCCCTATCCCTCGTCCTTTCGCCTATCATGATTTTGCCCTGCCCATACGATCCATACCCCGGCGGTGCTTTGTATTGAGCAGCGAACGGGATTTCCGCTCCGTGATGAAGCAAAGGGCGGCAACCTTTTCGGCAAAGCCCATTCGAGGGAAGGATGTGCTGCCGGAGCGGGGCGATATTTATGGTGGCGGGGGGAGGGGGGCAAAAAAAGAAAGAAGAAACATGTACCCCGTGCGCATTTCTTCCCGGGCGTACACTCTTCACGTTCTGACGGAAGAGATATGACACCCGCCGGAGCATTAGGCGTTTGGGATCGTAGCGAGAAGGAATAGGAGGAGAGAAAAAAAATCACAAAAAACAAGGTTCGTCGCTTCTTTCGCATCGAAGTCTTTCGTTTGCAATTGCGCGTTTAGCGGCGGGGCGCACTGAGAGCGTTAGGGCATTCGCATTGGAGGTTAGTTTTTTTTGCTTTGCTTGCCTGACTTTTCAACCATATGTGTTTGTGTTTGGGAAAAAAGCTAGAATAGAAGGCGGTTAGTGGGGATATATTAATAAATGAGGAGCAGAAAAGAGAGAGAGACAGAGATACCGCCCTCCACCAACCGTAATGATGGGGATGACGCGATAAAGCCGATCAGAAAGTGAGCGAGTGACGGCGGTGTTACGGTACAGGCCCGGGCAAAGGTGTACACTCCCCCTTTGGTGTAACGGGTTTTCCACGGTTTCGTTCCGGGTGATCCCATTGTCATATCCTTACACCCTTACAAAAGGCAACCCGGTATGAAGAGGGCCAATTTACGGAAGCTAATCTGCTTGGCGGACACACGGGCCATGTAAAGAGCAACGAATAGAGCTAAAGTGAGAGAGAGACAGCGCGGCTTTGCTAGCGATTCGCTGCGCCACGTTGATAACAGTACCCCCATTCTATTATTGGGCCTGAATCCTGACTGACCTCATTTAACGTCACGGGTAGAGCTTTTCTTTTCTTTGCAGCTGGTTCGACACGCTGGAAATGTTGGCGTACTCATTGCCTAACCCTTTTTTTGGGGGCTAGAACACCTGAGATGTAACGGTCATGCGACGCTTCGCCTTTGGAAGATGGTCTAGTACGCAGCGTCGGGCGGTTAGGGTCAAGCTGATCTAAACCATGCTAAATTTACTTATTCAGCTAATGAGTTGGGATTTGTGGTCGGTTTTAATTAGTTTGCACACAACGTAACGAGACCAGAACGTCGTTAACTAGCCACGTGACCGATTTGCTAACAATCGGTGTATGATTAGATAGAGCTGTTGTTGATTTTGGGTGCAAGCAGCAAACAAAGCATTACATTTGGGCCACTTTCCAAGGGTTTGAAATGTTTTGAAACACGATCGGATGAAACATAGCTAAAGTTGAAAAGCATTGGTAGTGATCGAAATTATCATAACATTTTGCTCTTCCCGCTACCCAGCAAGGGGATGCACTACCTTCCAACCTTATCGCTCCCCAGTGGTGGCAGCAGTACAGCAGGCAGCGAGCGAAGAATAACGCTTATAAATATAGGCAGATAATCATCCCGGCAGCATTCAGCATCTCAGCCACGCAACAGCAACGGCCGTGATTTATATCAAACCGTGTAGCCCCCTTCCCGTCACCCAGCCCAAAGCCCGGCCCGGAGAAGAATTCGAGCAGCCGCTAGAAACCATCGGCGGAAAAGCGCATCGGACGGGCCACGGGACTCGGACGACAACGCCTTGGGTCCCTGTGGAGGGTGAGGAGGGGAGCGGGGGGGGGGGAGTGTGGAAACAATCATGATGAAGATGAACATCGCCTCCCTTTGAAAGGTTAGCCGATGGCGAACCCGGTGCCGAGGCGAACCAACCAGAAGGTGCGAGGCGAAATTTATGCACCGAAGAAAATCGATCTACTGATCTACGAGCTAGACCTCTCCCGCACAGGCCGCCCCATCCCTCCCCCCCCGCCCCTTTTCCGCTCCCCCAAAAACCCCCCGCAAGAAGCGCAAGATTAACGCAACAAGTTCGCCCCCGACCGACGACCGCTCCGGCTTGCTGTAGCAGAAGAGTTTTCCCCGTACGAAGCCGGATGATGATTTATGGGACGAAATTAAAGCGTTTCGGAAAGGCTCTCGTCGTGGCTGCCTTTTCTTCTCCGCTTTATTTGTTGCGTTTTTTTTTTATTGTTGTTTTGTTTTCGATGAAGCAATGAATTCTGGTTCTATTCTGGGCAGCGCAGTCTTGCGGCAGCGGAGCATTGGAGCAGTGGTGGCAGAGCGACCAAGCCATTCCGGCGTTATCGTTTGTTCGTGATCGAAAGGGATAAGCCCCCGCTCCCATTCGCCCAAATGCGATCGGGTGCGATCGTTCCCATGCAGCAGAAGAATGGAGCGGAGCGTCCGAGAACGACACAGACAACGAAAATGATCGATGACATCGAGTTGTGAAAGCATGCTGTGCCGGCGGGAAAAATAAATCCTGCCACCTCGGCCGCGGTGGGTCACATGCCCCCGCGGGGTGGTGGTGGTGGCAGGCACGCTGGCAAAGGTGTTAAATATTACCAGCAATCGACGTCGTGCAACATGACAGGCCGCATAGGTGCCGATATGGGTGCCAGTCGTTGCTGGGTGGAGCGTAGAGGAAGCAACGCTAGCAACCCGGCGAACGATAATTGCACACGATGTTTATGAGTTGTAGAACCGAGAACCAGGTTGTAGAATACTGCGGAGAAGAACAATCGTATATACGATGACAAAATTGCTAAAAGTCATCAAGAATTTAACGAATAACACACCAAACAAGACAAACAAACTTGGTGGATTTTGGGCTTATAAATTAATATTTCCAATATGAATTCAAATAAGAAAACACATATGAATTAGAAAGAACAAAACCATAGGATATAGATAAAACTACTTGGATTATTTGGACTGCATGAAATGAACTGCTCGAACTACACGAATGAACTTTGTAATGAATTATGTAATGAACTATGGGACAAACGAATACACAGTTGCAAACAGACCGGCGATTAAGGTGCACTCTTCTCATTCTCATCAAATTTATACTAAGCTAATATCACAATCCAGCACTTTAGTGAATATATTTCACAAAACTGAATACTTCCTTCGCGGTTTGTAACATCAAGTGCCATAATTGTAATATCACCTAAAACAAACCAAGAAAGAAAAAAGTAAAGGGTGTAACCATCCGGCAAAAGAAGAAAAAACAGGATCATAAAAATAAAACCAACCACTGAACTTGCCCTTCAAACTAGGCCCGATGATTAGAGGGCTTTCCTTCTGCTGCGGCAAAATTTCCTTTGCTAAAGGTTAGCCGTCATTCCGGCATTGATGTCGATCGTTGGATGATATTTTTTTGCGTTCTTTTCTTGTATACTGCTCCGGCACAGCGGAAAAAAAGAACAACCACTGTAGCTCAGCACAAAAACCGACCCGTCTGCCGTGAATCTGGGTTACCGGATCGAAGATCAACACGTTTTTTTTTTTGCCCGCACGCCCCGAAGCAATTTCTCTTTGTGGCGTTTCGTTCGTGTTTGCGTTTTTTTTTGTTTTTTTTTTGCTTGCCCTGTTCCCTCGTTCGTTTGCTCCCACGTATCCTTTTCCTATTTGAGGATGGAAAACTCTGCCAGCCTGCTTCGAGGGGAGCGAAAGGCAATTGAGCGGTGGGCAAGAAAACTAGTTTTTTCCTTATTGAAAAAGATGGTCTCAGTTTTATGTGCTGTGGCCGTGCCAGAAATGAGGTTGCGGGTGAGAAGGCGAAAATTCAATTAAGAGTAGAACCAACGCAAGCTGCAGCTTCCATTTTACATAATCCCGGGGAGTTCGCGAGTAAAAAAAAATAGGCAATGATGCTCATTTACCTTCATAGCTATGAAAAGTTTAATTTAAAGTGCTGCGAGAATGAAAGAAAGCGGTCGGACAGTAATGAATCGAGCACGCAACGAAATGACAAGAGGCTTCGGCCCCATCGCTTCCCAAGAATGGCACTTTGGAACGAAACATGAGCAAACGAAGATCGATACGATAAAGACAAGGTCTCAAGCAAACAGTGACCTAAACGAACGTGCACAGCACGAACCCCCTTGCCCTTGGTGCCTCAGTTCATCAAGGGCAACAGTTCCCGTGTGGTAAAATCCACAACAACACTCAGTGAAATGCTCATCAGCTGTTAGAAAAATTGTGCTTGAATCGAATAATCTTATAAGGACAGTACAAAAAAGCACACAAGGAAGAATAGCACAAAAAGCATAGCATTCGGTTAAAATTTGAACGATGAAAGATAGGGAATTCCATTCGAAAAGCAAAAACCAAAGGCCCCCTCTCAAGGCTGGCAAAATAATCAGGCCAAGAATGCACGCCTAAAAACCATGGACCAGATTCCAGCGAACGAATCATTTAAAGAAAAGGATCACACACACACACACACACACACAAAACGCATCTCAACGGAAGTCTGTAAAGCCGCCGAGCGGCCAACGGAACACCGACGATAACTGTACGCGAATTTCTGTCTCCCTCTTACGCTCTTTCCTTACGTCTTTTTTTTTTTTTTGCCCAGAACCGGATACAGACGCTCGAGGTCGTACGTGTTCGCGTATTCGTTTCGTTGTCTTTTGCTCCATTAATACTTGCTTCACATTAAAGCTTTAAACAACTTTCTGCTTTTTATATCTACATTATATTGCCATTTGTCACAGCGCACACAATAGAATGTTTGCCATTCCAGCGTTATCGAAAAACATTCCTGATATTTTATATCTTTTTTTTTGTTCGATGTAAAACTGCGGATGCGGATTTTGGACGGGCTCAACCGCAACTCATTTACCCTGCGAAAGGGTGCAGCGTGCCTGCTGCAGCCTGCACTAAACTGCAGCAATAAACCATCCAGAGAGCTGCTGCTTTCTTTTGCCCGTTGCCTCTCGCTCTCTCTCTCTCTCTCTCTCTCCATCGCGAGCCACACCTTGTATGAGGACAGCAAGCGCAAAAAATCGAGCGCGTGGGACTTGCACATGGCGAACACGGAGGGCGAAATGGCGGCGAAAGTAACAATCAATCGACCCCGAATGCAGCAGCCCCGTCCGCTCCAGCACCTCTGAAGCCCAATTCTTGCACCCCTCCTCCGCCTCAGCTCAGTCCCGCCGACCGTACTTTCACTTTCGCCGACTGTGGCGACGGCTGGCCTGTGTCGCACAGTGTGAAGAAAGTGCAGCAGGGACGGAACCGGGCGGTTGCATAATGCATGCAACGTCTCGTGTCTCGCGGCAGCCAATAATAATGGCAATAATCATCACTCGCGAATGGGTTTGCGCGCTCCCGGGCGCTCGAGATGAAATGTCGGCAGCGCTGGAAAACAGGAAGTGAAATAACGCTCCCAACGCGCACTTGGGAGCGGACGGCGCCAAGCAGCACACAAACAAAAAAATGGGGCGAAATGGTACACGGTTTCCGGCGTCCGGAGGTTGTACGTACATGTGTGTGTGTGTGTTGTGATGAGCAGGAAGAAAAACCTTAAGAAGGAATTACTTTCGCGCAGACATGTGTCAGACGTGAAAGATGCAAAAGGAACCAACAGTCAATGTTGCTGCGCGTTGCAGATTAAAATTCCATCATCAAGCATTTCTCTTTTCTGTATGGCGCATCTCCGTCGCTCGGTAAGCTACTATCTAGCGCAAAAATATAACATACTTAGCTTTTTGGTTCAACTTTAGAAGCTATTTTGAATATGATAGTAATAAAAATGTAATGATATCGTCTGAAATGTAAACTTTGTGAAATTCAATTTGGTCACGTTTGCTGTTGAGGCTTGTTTATCATGCATTGAAAATAATTTGTCGCGAAGGCCAACTTCCACCGAAGCTCTGCAAACGTCAAGGCATTCCACTGCACCCCTACAAACAAGGCAATAAAAGGTTCTGATTGCACCTCATAAAGCTTGTCAAATAATCACGAAAGTGGCGCCCCAGCAAGGCCCCATGCCTAATCGTGTGTAAATAGTTTACAATAAACAAACACTTGCTCCAGCTCCTCGTCCAACCGAAGGGAGAAGAAACCAATTTTGCAACAGATGTTTCCAAACAAACCCTCGCTGGTGTAGGTGTGTACCGGCAGGGGTACGACTTAGCAGTTGTTTGCGTATCACGGCGTACGCAAATAAACACAAATTTGCACCACGCACGCTGCGGGCGAAACGTGCCCAGCTCGCTGCCAGTTGCCTGCCGTCAGCGGCAAAACTTTGCTAATGAAAACTTAAATCCTTCCCCAGATGGACATAGGTGCAACATGTTCTTGGTTGGTTGGAATATCTCCTACTTGAAACCCTGCTGCCTCGAAGCTAGCAGCAAAAAGACCAGCTCCAAACAATGCCCGTAAACCTTTAGGTCACAGTTTTAGCATACATCTCTCATCCGTCCAGTCGGGGGGGGGGGGGGGGGGGGGGGGTGGTGTAGGTCGACAACGACAACAAACAAAACTACAGCTCCAAAGGTCCAGCACCACGCAGCGCGTATGCTTACAAAACAGCGCAAAAGGGTAAACAACCGAACGGAAATGGTGAGTGTTTTTGTCGCGGCCAAATATTGTGCGTCCCTGTTTGCATAACACACGCTCTGCGATGATTTGAGATTTGTTTGATTTTTTGTTTACATTTGTACCGCCTCTACCTCTGCCCGTGGGACACAGGAGAGAGAGAGAGAGGGGAGTAAAAAAAGCAAACGGACTAATCGCAGGCCAGGCCTTCACGTGCGAGCCGTGGGGAGTGGTGACTGATTAAAGCGCAATGGTGCAATTTTTGGAAGCCACCTTGCTGGTGTGTCATATTTTTCATATTGGAATAATTAACGTAGCACCCTGGTGGGCAGCTGCCAGCGGTTGCATGACCCTTTGACGCACCCCAAAAACCGTAAAACGGGCCGTTTGTGTTTTTTAGGTGCGGTCTTCACCGTGTGGGCCCAGATGGCAGCAATAATTACCTTCACAGATGAAGGTGACATACTTTATTATCTTACTTTTGCGCCGCAGCGCTGTCTGCGGTGCGCCTTATTAAAAATACTTTTTTTTTCCTTGTTGTCTTGGACGTTAGGTTTGAATGTGCTCCACTTGGGACCCTTCAGTCGCCGGACTTGCCGCACAGTGTCCTGTCAAGCGCTTGGACTTGCACAGCACAGGACGTTGGATCGAACCTCTCGAATGTTTATCCAGCACCAACTTCTCGCCAGCAATAACGTATTTAAACTAATTAATACTATTCACCTCCTCTCTCCATACAACAACCACACTTCTTCCGCACACCCACCTTCTAGCCGGATCGCTTCGATGGGCATGGCCCCGGTTTCGACCGCTGCGGCCATTGCCAGAAGAAGCACAATCCATAGCCTTGTGTTGCGTTCTGCCAACTTTTCGATTTGATTGAAGCCACCACGACGACGCTGTCTTAAAAGGTTTGATTGAGGCAAGCGGGCAGCAGGCAGCAGTCAGAATACGCCAAAACACAGTTTGATTGTTGACAAGCGCGCGGGTCAGCGTTTCACGCAACACAGATGGCGCCACCGTAACACCATCACTATTAAGCTAGTTTTTACGACGTTTCAGTCCGAAGGAACATTTTAAGATGCGATAGCGAACTATAGAAATGATTGTAAAGGAAGAATGCTTTAAGGGCTTAAACGGACAGATGCAAAACTTTGTTAGATATTGCGAATTAAACACACCGATTTCTTACTTTTTAAAGTCACGAGCCAAAGTCTGCAAAGAAAAAAAAACAAAAAAACTTATTATTCGTCCTACAAACATAACATAATTGAATCTTACGACTATTTCTTATTCTATCTTTACATTCTATACCTGAAGGGACTATTAAAGTAAACAATTTTGCCACCAGTCAGACACAAAGCACGTACGCAATCGTGCCTCGGAATGGTCAAACTTATTGCCACGACCGCATGAAACGCATGACAATTTCGCCCCAAAACCGGCCGGCATTTTCCAGGGGTCGATGGCTTTTCCTGCCCCCGGTGGGAAAAAAATGCTACAAAAACCATACAAACACACCGTCCTAACGCTATCGTACCACAAACACGCTCGCCGCATTGACCCGCGGCCCCGTTACCAACGGGCAAGCTGAATATTCATATTTGACGTTTGATTTTTGCCCGAATTGACCGCACACTAACGCGGCAGCGCCTGGTCTACCAGCAGCAGTGCACAGGGGACCGCTTTGACACCGGAGAAGGCCACCCCACGGAACCTACACACGGCTAGAATGACGCTTTAACGGTGGGGAAAAGTTCAGTGGTCTAGTTTTCGGGGATACTTGTTTCTCTCAAGCTGAACAAACTGGGGAGGGAAAACGTAGTGGGCGGGAAGGAGCGCACACATAATTCTAATTTTGCCGAGGAGAAAAAAACATAGTCTTGAAAATCCTACAGAAACATTTCCGCCAGAAAGCGAAGGTCTTTAAGAGGCAGAAGGGAGTGATTCAACACGCACGGAGTTCTTTTTCTCTATTTCCTTTATTTCTTCACTGAACGTATATGACTTCTGTAATTTGTAATTTTGTATTTTTTTAGATCAACATTTGTAATTTTGTTTTGTTTAGTCGCGAAGAAAAAAAAGACTCACGAAGGCAACCGGTGACTCACCTAAGACCGAGCAGACTAAGAACCGATTTCACAATCGGAAAACCCCCAGACACACGTTTCACTGCTGAAAGAACGCGAGTTTAAGGCATCGGCAAGTACGCTCCGTTTGCATTACTTTGCTGTCGCTAAATCGGTGTACATTGAGCGTTTTTAAGCCTGCATGTATGCAAACAACCCGACACAATGGGCCCAACTAGCATAGCAGTACCAAAAAATCGCCTCAGTTCCTCCCAACTGAGGACAACGGCAAAGGCGTCTGGTGCAATCAACTTCACGCCATGTCTTCTTCTGCCCTTTCGTACACCCATACGGTACGAAGACAATGGGCACCTGCTACACACTGTCGTGTCGTATGCAATTAGCCAGCACCTCTTGTAAGCCAGCAAGACAGTTCGGCTTTCTTTGGCAGTGCGCCCCGAAAATAGAAATCTCACTTCGGTAGATGGTTGAAGCGTTCTGCCGAAACTGCCGTAGCATATTGCCGAAGCAGTAGTCAACCGTGCCAAAGCGACCAACCAGGCCCCATACCCCCCCATTCCGACTACTCCCCGGCGAACCGCAAAACAGCCCCAAACCAACGTCCTGCACGGGACCCGCGCCAAGTAACGTCAGAATGTGTTGATTGTTATGATTGTTTGTGGATGATTTCGTTGAACTTTGACCCAATTACGGCAGGAGACGCACCAGGCACTCTCTGCAGAGCTCTCTACCGTGCTGGTCGCAGCTTTGCTTAGCGCTTTCGCTTTCCTTCTCACCATTCTTAGGCGCTGATGCGGTAAAACAACTCCGATTTTATTTCTTTTCTCCCCTTTGGGGTCACTTATTATGCCACTCACACACACACACGCACACATACAGTGTAATCTTACACACGAGTACGGGGTGTAAGTCGGCGTCTATTTGGCAAATGAAGTGGTGTCGCCGGCCGGCAGTACCAGCATAAGTTCGCTTTCCCTTTTTTCCCTTCTTGCCAGCCTCGGATGGTGGTAGTGGTGTTGGGGGTGGTTTGATTTTTATCAGTCACTCAACCGACGAAGCACACTAACATCTTCCGAATGCCCGGTAGTGAATCGAAGACCGAAACTAAGCGCTCGGTGTGTTTGGCTGTAGTTGTGTGTCAGATGGCACGAGAGCTAACAAGTAGCTAACACATTGGAATTAGTTAAAGAAGTGCTCAGTAAAAAAGATGTCTTACTTGTAGGAGTGAGTCCTGCGTACAGACATGGTACAGACTTCAGAAGATACTTTTTGGACTACGCTTGACAATGTGTGCTAACCCAGAATTTCAAGTGGTCGTGATTTCTTGCCTTCCAATATTTTTGGGCATCTTTGGACGTCTTTGTACATCCAGATGACATTATGAAGAAAACAGAGGACAATTCAGAAGATAACGAAGATAGTCTTATTCTTGGGACTAAGTAAGGATATCTAGAAATTCATTCAGGCATTGGAATTAGACTCTAATCTTCAATTGAATGAAAACCTCAAGATATACACCAGATTTTGAGCATGTAAAATAGAGGACAGCTTTGGTGATGATGAAATTCCTGACATTGCGAAATACCTGCATGGTTTTATCCAACTTTGGAATTATACTTCAATTTCCTGTAGAATCAAAAGCTGCCTATTATTCCTGACTATTCAATATATATCTTTATACCTCCATAAGATATTTACTCAATAGACGCTCTAAGCATCTTGCAAGAGCTTTGCATTATATTCTGAAAATGTAAAACAGAATACAGTTTTTCGTGTACGAAATGAGTGTACAATGATGAGGAAGTTCTTAAAACTAAGAAAAAGAACCTATAGAAATGTATCCAACATTGGAGGCCTAAGGCCATAAGGCTTTAGTTTCCTATTGTACCAAAGATATCGTATTATTTCTTCATACTTTGATCCTCCGATGTTATTAATGGTTCCAACCATGTTGTAAAACTTCCAGAATAAATACCACCCTGACTAAGGGTGCGTTATCTTGCCATTTCAAGAAAGTAGAGCGTCCTATCCCAATGCCTATTTTCAAAGCCCGGTTTTATAATGTCACTGGTACGCTGTATCAGAAATAAACTCCTATTTAAGACACTGCCATCCATTTCCCAGCCCCAAACCATACACCATGGTCCATGCCCGAGCATTCGTCTCAAGCGTCCCACCCTGCAACTTCATTTTAATACTGGCGCCACTCGACCACATCAAGAGCTGGTCCCCTGTCGTAGCAAATCGACGCAACTTTCATTCGAAACGGGACGAACCGTTTGCCCTTTTACCGGAAATAAACTAAATGCATGTACGACGCCACCCACCAGGCACCGTACTGCACCATACTGCATCCTACCCTTTCCGTGCGACGCTCCCAAAGGCAAAAGGAAAAGGACCCTCAGTGTGTGGTCGCCTTTAACTTTAACCCGCACGCGGTCAGTAATTAAGCAGCTCTGGGCCCGCTCGAAGTCCACGGAAATGAAAACTAGAAACCGGAAGCTGAAAACCCGGAAACACACACACACACACACACACACACACACACAGTCCTCGTTTCGATCGAATCCTTTCGCTGCGCACCGTTGTTGTCGCTGTCAACTGTGCCTCGGAAACCGCGACACAGAACGCGACGCACCCAGTGTGGTGAACCTTACCTGTGCGGGCGCTCGTTCGAAAGGGTTTGAAGAAGACGAAGCTGGAAGAAGGTAGTGGCAGATTGGGTGGGGAGTAGAGACGAACACAAGACCCCCCTCCACCGGTGGAGAGTTGAACACTGCTTGATTTAAGATTTGATACGGTTCACGCGATCGTTAGCCGATGACGTTCTTTCACCTTTGAGCACCAGGAGCAGGCAGGACCAGCGACTTTGCACAAGACGTCCAGGCGTCTGTCCGTCGTAGAGCTCGTAGCCCGTTCCGATGACGTGACGGTGGGACCAAACAGAACGCCACCCTTTGCTACACTTGCGATGTGACAAAACTTGCCACCAAATGGTAACGCGATTCACCAGAATTCCTCCCTTACTGGACGTTTTCGTTTTTTTTTTTTCCTCTTTATCAACCACTTCACAGCACCTGCACAAGCACCAGCACAGATCTTTGCGCCGCGTGTTAATTGAATGCACCTTGCGCTGATGACAGAACTGGCGCTAGTGTTGATTGAATTAACGACATTCCAACGACACACCCGCAACCTTAGCCGGGGCGCCGCACGCTCCACCGATCACTGGGCACACGAGAACATCTTCGTAAGTGGAGCATGTCCACACGGGGCGGCCACCACTCACAAGCCGTCACAACCCGTCGGGCAGAGCCGTAACACCTTGCCGCACGTAACAGCGCCGCGCAAAATCCACGACACAGCGCAAGCACTCGCACACAACGCCCGGGTGCGTCCAATCGGTACGCCGTCCGAACCACGTCTAAGCGGTGCACGGTACCGGTCAGTTGGTTTTTGTATCTCGACCGCCCGAACGCCCAAAAACTAGCCGCCTGCTCCCCTTTGGTGGCATTACCATATATTTCGCTTGACGCGAGGCGGCCGGGCGCAAGGACTCGCCAGGCTCGGATACCTTCACATACAGCCACGGTTCGATACCGGGCCACGGCAGGCGTAGTAACGGGGGTGATACGGAACGGTCGCGCGGTCGCAAAAAGAAGCAATCGCTTTGTGGGACACACCATCACTTTCGCTTCCCTTCCCCCCCCCCCCCCCCCCCCCCCCCCCCCCCATCGCCCGCCGGGAAGTCGTCCGCTCGGCCATACCGTGTGCTCCACTTTCCGTAAGCCGGCCGGTGGCGGGAACAGGACAGGGCTGTGGCGATAGCGAGCGACACCGGGCCACCATAGCAACGGCGCTGACCACAACGAACCGGGGACATCGGTCAGCTTGTTTCGGTGGCCCTGCGAGACCCGAACGCTTGACCCGAACGCTGGACCCGACGGGCCGCTCGGCCGGTGTGTGGTCAAACCAGTAGCTTCAAGGTGTTTTTTTGTTTTGCTGGTGGGAACTTGAAGAATTTAGAGCACTTCAAGAATTTGGACGCAATTCATCGCACTATCCTTTGGCTTGCAGTCGTGAGGAAACGGGTAGAAGTTCATCCTTCAACGTTGCCACCCACTTTCCTTATGCGCCGCAATAAGCCTGCCAATAAAAATGGCACTTGCGGACAGATTGACCACAAAGCGAAACTATTCCCAGTGCGGCTAATCGATTTGATGAGCTTCCGAACGACGACGCTTACGGGGCAGATTAATCCTCCCGCTCGCCCGATGTTGTGGTGCGGGAAACAGCATTTTAACAGCCATTTTAGCCCGATAATGCCCGCTCGTAAACGGCGGCGGTGGCGGCGACGACTCGTCGTCGTCTGCGCGCGCGGTTTATCTCCCGTCGACACGCCGGAGAGAGAGAAAATAAAAGAATTGGTCGGATTATTTGTTGCAAAAAACGCCCCGAACCTCCACGGGGGGTGGGCGGCGGCTGATTCGTCCACTGCTCCGGAGGCTCCGTTCTGTGGTCCGAGCGTATATAGCGTATATCAAAACATCACACTAATTCGCTTTTATGGTTCTATTAGCGGCGTAGCGCGTATGTACCGTATAGTCGATATCGGTCGCCGTGTTTTTTGTCCCGTGTGTCCCTGTTTTTTTCCCCCCCAATGTATGTTTTTATTTTCAGCAGCAATAAACTGAACCAATTAGATGGACAGTGTCATAAAGCGTCTCCAGTTCGGCGATGGGTTTCCTTTTTTTTGTTTTTTTTTTTTCACCAGCGGAACGACAAAACCAAATCCTTTCCAAAGCAAACCAAACTAATAGGTAAAACTGAAATCAAATACGGACGAGCGCGGTTCGTGTGACGGCACGCAACGAAAAGGCGTTGCATTGAAGCAGCTGTCTGTTTCGTTCACGCCTCCTGCCCCATCCAGTTGGGGGTGGGGGGGCAGGATAAATTGTAACTGGGGTGGAAAGTGGCTACCGAGCGCACGGCTGTAACCGATACCCTCGCCAGGGAAACCGTGCTGACAGATAATGAGGATTAAAATGGGCAGGGGAAGATGAGCGCAAACGACAGGGTGCAGCAACACCAATAGGAGACAATTTATCGTTCATCCGCACTTTCCATTTGAAACATTGGAATGCTTGGTTGGTTGCTTCGGGTAGACGCTCACACAGGGAGCTCAGACAAGCGGATACAGCGCACCAAAGCGCTTCTTCATCTCGAACCGGGCGCAGCTTAGCTTATCTTAAGCTCCAGAAATCACTCCAAAGAGCTCTCCAAACTGCAGCCTCAATTGAGCCTCTTTCAAGCGATTGTTAGCGGCCTCATTTCCATATCATAACGAGAAGCATTCACGCTTTTGATGTAACGCTCCTTTGCTCGCATTTGTTTCTCTTGCTTTAAACGGTTACTTGCTCACTGCTACTAATCTTCTCCCATTGAAGTTGCTCAACCCTGGCCCTTGCCAGCGGTTCGGTTCACTCGATAAAGCGACAAAGGTTCACAGGTGGAGGCAAATGTCACCGGCAAGTGCTGCCACGTGGTACGCGCCAGGACATGCGTGCGTGTCCTTCACGGAACCCGGCGCACCGATACATCATTGCACGCGACGCGTCAAACAGACAATCACTCAAACCCCCCCCCCCCCCGCTTCGCCGCGGTCGAACAGGTTGATTGCTATCATTCAGTAGGCCAATGCCAGAGCGATTGGGCCAGGACACGTCGGAAACGGCAGAAACATGCTAAAAAGGACCCTTTTTTGTTGTGGAGAAGCGAGAGTGTATGAAACGGCGATGAGCGATTTTGATGGGCGAGATAAGAGAGCGCTCCCTCCCTCTCTCTCTCTCTCTCTCCATCTCCCCCCACCCGATCGTCCTTGAAAGGTAGCGCACGGTTTTCATCGCCCAAGCACGCGACTGGCTGTCCATTTTCCACCCTTAAACCTAACCTTAAATCGCACTATTGGTTGTGTATGGGTGCGCGTCCTTTCGCTCGCAAGTGGCTCAATTTATCTATTCCATCACGATACTGTTTTCTCAAAAAAACATACACACACACACACAAACACGCATCCAAAGTGTGTTAATTTGTCGCCGGAAGTGGGAAAACGATTCTAACGCCGGCGGGGTGAGTCCTTGACCAACGGGAACATCCCGTGCTCCCCCGCATTCCCGGGTGCAATTAGGTGCGGAAAATGGTCCCGCGGCATTGGCTGGACGTTGTCCCATTTGCTCTTGCTTCACCGCGACGTGTGATTTTACTTTCATTTTGAGGAGGGCGGGAAGTAAGTCAAGGTGCCGTGCTCAAATTGACGCTTTGCGATAACGCTAAAAAGATACTTCGGGGGCGCGAGGTGCAAAATGGTCTGCCTGTGTGTGCGCGTGTATATGCATGTGTGTGTGTGTGTGTGTGTGCTAATGGATTTTCGGCGTCATTTTCCGAATCCACACACTTCAACCGAGCAGAACGAAAGACACCCAGCGGGTAGAAAAAATCGGGTAGAAAATCGGAACAAAATGCTAGTCATTAGTCATAAAAATTTATCACCTCTGGGAAGGGGAGGGAAGGGGGTGGTGGAGGGCTGGCCAAAGAAACAGATCTAGAGCAAGGTGGCAGAGATCTTTCGTTCGGACTGGTACGCCCATCACCGTGGATAGGTTCTGCAAGGTCTACTCGAACTTATCACAAGCGGCCCAAGGGCTGCTATCGATAGAGCGAGCAGGGGGGGGGCTGAGGGAGAAGGTGAAGAAAATGGTAACAAATAGTGTAACAGATCGTTTGATTTCACAGTTCCGTTTGTGGTTTGCCAGCGAACACGTTCACTTGAAGCAGGCAGGGTTCATGGGAATTATTATTTTTTCCAAGTTTTGTTTGTTTATCTTTTTTTGTTTTGTCTTCCATTGCTATGTTTTCCTTTCTTTGTTTTACTTTTTTTCATTTACGTTTTTTCTTCTCTTCTTTCTTTATTTTATTTTAGGAACAAGCTATATTCTTTTTTTTTACTTCAACTTGTTTTGAACTGCTTTTCTTTTCCAATGTTATCGACTCTTAAAAAGCTTTTTTTTGCTACTTTTGTATTACTTCCACATCTCCTTGTTTGTTTCATTCTATGTTATTCCTTGTTTCGATTATTTAACCTTGTTTGGAAAAAAGGTATATTTCGAAATAAATCGGATTCAGGATGAACAATAAAATGTGGAATTATTTTTCTCAAGATATACAATTTGACCACCAAATTTGAAGCAAAACCCCTGCACACGCCACTTCTTGACCTTCGCTCTTATGACCACACAGCAACAAAAGCTCTAAAACAGCGCAAAGCCAATCAATCGCCACACATTAGCTCGCTAACTCCCTGCCAGGAGCGCTTAACCGCTTTATCCCCCAATCCAATGCCACCTAATCGGAGCCTGATCCCGCACCACCTCCCTGCTCTGAAATTCCTTGTACACCGATAGTGCACACGGAGGGCCAAAACCTCCCGCTTCGTAAGAATCCAAAACGCCAAAACGACCAAACAAACAAACATCGATTAAAAATTCGTCCCAAGCGGGGGAGCGGTGGAATTTTTGGAACGAAAAGATTATCAACGGCCATTAAAGAAAACAGCCAAGCCGTTTGGGGAGGGAAACGAGCGAGCATCGGGACCGGCCGCTGGCTGAAAGGGAAGGAAGATACGAATGAAGGGGATAATCATTATAAAAATAACACAGCAGTCCGAGGCCGACCTTGGGCTAGAAATGTAACCAAACCGACTGGAGGGAGGGGACGCAGGATATTAAGGATACTGTAGGGGTTCCCCTAACCCCGGCCCGAAGTAATGGGGACCTCGGGTTTCCGCTCGCTCCCAAGGACACTCGCGAAAGATAATGAACGGGGACGGGTCAGTGTTTGTTTCCCCCCCCTGTCACAAACCCACTTCGCGCCAACGCGATACAACGGTCCATCGCGATACGATACGCCAAGGAATTTTCGCTGCAACCTCGGCCACCGGGTGCACATAAAACCGAACCTTCCCAGAACCCGTGCCGCCGGATGATAATCTCGTGTCCCCCGTGAAGCGAACGGATGTGTAGCGCTTGTCCCAGTTCTTGGCGCTCGTCGCTTGCGGTGCGTGATGGGAAGTAAGTAAGACAGTCGGAAATCTGGAGCAAATGAAAAGCGGTCAAGGATGCGGTTGCAGCCTGATCGCCCTCACTTGGATGTGTGAGGAAATTGCCAGCCTCTCAAATCGTACGCGACTTCAATTAAGCCCTCAAATCAACCGACGCATCGGTCGAATTAATGAAAGCGTTAAAAAAGACAATTATTGAACGCGGCTTTTGTCTGTCAGCTCGGCGCTTTAGCCAGTTCATTCGGTCTGCCAGTTCCAGATTTCCTTCCCACCCGTTCGCCCAGCATCGCGCTAGTCTTTGTAAATGTAAATTGCCCCTAAATTGGCATTAAATTGGCGATTTTTGCGCAGTGCCGCCAGTCCATTAGGTGTCTTTCCGGCGTTTGCGTTTTTAGTTTTTAACTTCTCGCTTTCTGCCGCTGCACTGCGGGCAATGTCCATCCCCACCGAGCAGTTGGCGCTCCGGGTCGTTAGAAAGGAAACTCTTGCGCGGGATAAAAATGCGCCACCGGGGGCAAAGATTTTAAAGCCGAACTGGCGCCGTCCGTTAAAATCTCTATCTCACCGTTTTTTGTGTTTTTTCCTTCCTCTTTCACTCAGCACAGCACACTGCTAATCGGACGGAACAAACTGCTACTGCCACTGCACTTTAAAGTCCCCTTCCCCCGAGTGGCTGGGTGAAGAAGATTTGCGCAGGCTAGTAAAAACCGACGCACGGCGTTCTGTCGCAATTGCGAAAAATAAATGATTACCACCGCATCGGCCTATTAATCGGTCCCGTTTCTTTGCAGCGGAGGACTTTTGCAACAAATGCAACGGCACAGGTGGAAACAGGCAGCCACCCAGCGCGGCCCGAGGCTTTAATGAGCGAAGAGGATTGCATAAAATACGCAGGGCGCGTAACGTCGTTCGCCGCAACAGAGCGAGTGCGCTCGCTAAGTGCCATCGCGAGGGTCGCGAGCAGTGGGAAGCTCTACTTAGGCCAGACATGATGGTGGCATGATGATAGCGGAGCCATTTTAATCCTCGCTGCAATGCTGCCTAGAAGTGGAGCTGGGCTGAGCGTGCATAAAAACACACAAAATCAACTATCAATGAGCGGATCGGTTCGTCGTGCCGGGCTCTCCAGGGCTGATTGTGTCTCGCGCTTGCAGCAGTTCCATACCTCCGTGCACTTAATTGTCACATTTAAAAAGTTTTTAGACAGATTATTATATTGTTTGCTTAATTAATTTATAAAATATAAATTACAAAATTCATGGCAATATTTAGAAAAGTATTTTCACCGCAGGAGAACTCCAATAACCATGAACCATGCGAATCGTTTGCAAACTATAGCGTAAAGTGTTAATTAAGTGACCATCTGTTCCAACAACAAACGCAAAAAAAGCGTGTTTACAAATGTTGTGACGTAAAAAGACACCCCCCCCCCCCCCCTTCTCTTCCCTTCCCTTCCCTGCCCAAGCAGGCGAGCAAAGAAACGGTGCAATTCCCTTTTCCGCGGGGAATAAACTTCACAATTCGCTAATAAATCGAGTCCGATCGCAATCAAAATCCTTCCACCGATCGCAGACGACGAACCTGGAACGGATGGTATGGGAACGGATAGAAACACGGAGGACGGGAAGGGATCGGAAGACATGACATTACGGACACAGAAATAAATAAAAATCGCTTATCGCCCCGTCACCCCAGCCCGAACGCCAAACGCGGGGGGTGCCTGTTTTGCATATTGCCGTG
This sequence comes from Anopheles merus, assembly GCF_017562075.2. Classification (NCBI taxonomy): domain Eukaryota; kingdom Metazoa; phylum Arthropoda; class Insecta; order Diptera; family Culicidae; genus Anopheles; species Anopheles merus. The sequence goes on along the minus strand of NC_054081.1, from coordinate 2,304,707 downwards.
CGAACGCGAGTGTTGTGTGTGTGTGTGTGTGTGTGTGTGTGTGTGTGTGCTTTTTTATTTTACTTTTATTTTTATTTTTATCAAATGAGTTTTTGCCTTTTCGTTCGTCCATCCGTCCTTCAGAAGGTTAGCTCTACCCCGGGTACGCCCGTCTCGCCCATCGCCACCGTGCAGTTTTCGCATGCACCCAACAGCACCTTTTAGCGGGGCCTTGTTTTTAGAGCCTCGTTTTATTTGCTTTTGTTATTGCACATAAATAAAGCGCGCCGCCGCAACGGGCGTCCCGCTCGTGTGCCCGACAACCGCGGCAGCAGCAAGCAACAAAGCAGCGCAAGAAGCTGACAGGGACCCAATCGGCAGGAACAGGCGGCGACAAACCCGGTCCCGGTCCCGATTCGAAACGCATTTGTCAATTAAAAGTCGATCCAGCGGCCGGGTGGCAGTTCAGGACCTCTAGTCCAGTTTAGAAAAATTGCTCCGAAACGTGTTTTGAGCTGCGCAAACAGCAAACAAAACAAGTTGCGCAGCTTGATGGCGCGATGCGGAAAGCGGAATGTCGTTGACACCAGAGCCGGGCTGACAGATAGATCAAGCTGTCCCGGGGGGGGGGGGGGGGGTGGAGACGGGTAGTGGACGCTGCCGAAAACTCTATCGGAATTTGACACCCAAAAAAACGGTTGCAGAACGCGTGGGAGCATACATTAATTTGATACATTTGCTTTCTTAAGTTTTTTTACGTAATAATTTGTTCTTGAGAAATGACGAAATTGGTGGTTCTTGGATCTAGTTATATGCACTTAGAGGACGCTTACAGGGTTTTCCAATTGAGTTTAGACTAGCAGCATACTTTTTTTTTAATAATCGCAATAGATTCTTGACTAGCATCCTCTATTTTTGATTAAGAGCAATGGATTATTGACAAGGAGCAGTTGATTTCAGCAGGTCCCTGCATGACAGCCTAAGAGCGTCGCGTTTATAACACCCGGTGTGACAGATCGACTTACATAATAATCTGTGGGTACTATTTAGTTTCATCCGCCCATCAGTTTAAAGCATTTGTTTTACTGCTATATTTCATCCACAAAATAAGAGATAATGTATCTAATAGGTTTTCGGTGATATTGTTTTGATTTTATGAAAGCACAATACAACACAAAAGCACTTAACGGCTGAATTGAAATATGCAGTAGTGGACCCACAGGCATAACCTAACCATAAGCTACATTGAGTAAGTTTTTTAGAGTGACCATATATAGTTCTATCAATTTTCGATCGAATATCGGTTTACAATTGAGCACACTAAAACACAATTTTTCTAACCAAAAATCTAATATTTTTCTAAGTATTAACCGGTCAACCATAAAATTGGAAATCAATCAATTTTATGAGCGAATAAAAAGTTGTTTTAATTGAAAATTACCAAACTTGCTTTAGATTTTCTACCGATTTTCTAAACTCAATTGAAAAACCCTGTAAGTCATGTTACAAAGAAGACACCATCCCTGGCTCTCCCTCCATAGCGAAATGCTAATCTAACGGTAAGGTTCTCTCAAAATTATGCAGAAGAATGCAACGCCTGTAAATCAACGAACCGAGCGGGAATTATTTTTATTACCAAATTCCTGGAACGCGCCAACGAATTCGTCAGCTTTGAGATTTGAGAAAAAACCAAAAGGTGGGGTTGTTATTTTTTTGCAGTCATCTTCAACAGCAACCTTTTCCAAGAACCTCTTGTCCGCAACGGGCGCAACCCGCGCAGCCTCTCATCGAGCGTGCGAGTAAAGGGAAAAGACACATCAAGATGAAATCGATCCTGTTCTGCGCATCATCGCGTTCTACTGCCACCACTTCTACCGCTGGCAACGAGCCACACACTCGTACCCAAGAGCGGCAGAGCCCTCGACCAGTCGTTACAAGATGCCCGGTGTCGAGGCAGAGCAGCCGAAAGTCTAGGCAGCGACCGGCCGGACCGTCCTCTCGAGAAAGTCTTGAACCTTCGGACTGGGCACCGGGAAAGTACAGCAACAGCACATGACCCACCTTAAGCAGAGCTAAGCGGACGGGATGGAAAAGATCGATGAGTTTGAAGATGCACACACACACACACACACGTCCGACCGTAACAGGAAACTTCTTCATCTTCATCATCAGCGTCTAATTGGGAGGAAGAAGTTACTTATGGCAGCGTTTAGCGTGATTTCGGTAAAGCCTGGACCCCAGGCAGACCACGCAAGAAAGATGAACGAGGAAGTGCCAGCTTACGGTTCTTGCCCGCACTACCACAAAACGCGGAGCAAGAACTTTCTATTTTTGGGAGGAATTTCCGATCTTTCGCCCTTTGTTCTGTGTATCTTGGCCTCGTGCCGATAAAGCGTTCACGAAAGAGGAAGAAACAGGCTGCTGGAGAAGCGACGGCACATGATGCACACCGGCAGGGCTGCCTGAATAGCTAATGGGTGCAATGAACTTGCGCACGTGCAGCCAGGCAAACCAAGCTCCTAGAGACGCACGAGGTATGATGTTTATTCGTTTAATTAATTTGACATTCAGCTGTGGCGGAATAAATTAGCAGCAATAATTCGGGTTCGTCGCCTAGCGTAATCTAGCATTGTAGAACGGTTGTTTATGGATATGGGTTGACATTTTTAAAATGCAGACGAACTGTTTAAATTTCGATCCGAACGAGTAGCTGCGACCAAATGTCGTGTGAAAGATTGATCGATACTTTAAAGCAAATGACGTCTTTTTTTTTTCTTTCTTTAAATTGATGTTCTGATCAACAACAACATCATTACCTGGTGTTGCAACAGACGACGAGAAGTTTAACACAGTTTAACGAAACACATGAAGTGAACAAATGTTCACCGATACAAGCAAGTCAATAAACACCCACACAGCTGCCAGGAAGAGCAAACAAAAAACCAAACTCGCTGCACTGCAATCACTTCTTGCGGTTGAACATCTTGCAAAAAGTAAAATTTTATCGTTTGGCTGTCAATTTTTTTGTACTTTGTTGGAAACCCAAGAACGTCGCACACCCACACAGACACACGCACACAGCGTTGGAAACGAAAGAGGCAAACGTTTTATAGGACAAACGCACAGCTGGGCGGACAGTCATTACGATTCCGGTGGTGATTTATGAGCACTGCCATGAGTAGGGTGAGGCATTCAGGCTTAACCCGCCCGGACGCACGCAAGCTTTGAAGAAATAGAGGAAGACGAAAAAGTGCGTTTCAAATGATGAATTAGCTACACACAGCCCACAAGCAGCCCACAAGCAGCCCAAGATTTAACACGCAGAGAGCAGCTACAAATCGGGCCCAAAGTTTTGGAGAATGAAACCGACTAATCCCTTTTTTTTGCGGTGAAGCGCGAGGTCGATTAATCATCGCGTTAACAGGCCCAGTGAAGGAGTGAAGCGACCGTGGTGGCTAGAATCGGGAAAAGTCCCTTTGGAAGTTGGGCATCCGTTTGTCCGGAAACTCATAAACTTGCCCTGTTGAGTGCGAGGATACGAAATAACCCTTCGATTTCAAAATGCTGTTTCCAAAAGTGATCGCTTTTCGGAAAATGAAAACGAAAGCGAAGCAAAAGAAAAGCCCGAGGCCCATGGGGAAAAGTCAATCGTGCATAAGATAGGGAACACACCCCCTTAAAATCCTTCCCTCCCAGCCCATTGGGGATCCGAGTGGGTCCCGAAAACCTTCTCTTTGGTCTTATCGGACAGAGCCCAACCTTTTTGTCTGACAGGCTGCCCGGGTGGTGGTGCGGCAAGTGCTCCCAATGCTTCTGTGCACCGAGGAGGGGAGAGGGGCGGGGGGGGGGTCGCTAAATCGCCTTAAGAAGGCTTTTAAACCAGGCAGTCACCGGGCAGGACTGTGCGAGACAGGTCCGGGCTAAGGTGCGGCTAAACCTTCCTAAACCGGATTTACCTTTCCTTCCAAAGTTCACCCGGGCCTCGGTATGCTGTGGAGGGGGAAGGGGGGGGGGGGAGAAGGTCTGTAAAAGCAGGGAGGGAGGGCAGTGTGGTAGTTTTGTTATGCTCGTTATGCTACTGAGCAAACGCGGGCCCTTACGCCCGCCGTTACGCTCTACGCTACGCGACATAACGCTGCCCGCTGGAAAACGGAGAAAGGCAACCGTAAAGCCCGTCAGAGCGAGCTAGTATGTGACAGAGAGAGAGAGAAAGAGAGAGAGAGAGAGAGAGAGAGAGAGAGAGAGAGAGAGAGAGAGAGCCTGAGCATAGGTCGAGGTGAAGGTGGTAGGAAGGCCGTTTGGAAGGTGATTGGGCATACCCGCACGCTCTCCACCTTGCCTTTGCCTAGCTAAAGCTCGTCGTCTTGTGCGACGTGACATTTCCTTTCCCAACGTTTGCTGTCCCCCCGTCCCAATTTATTAAAGCTACCACGTTTAACTGCCATTTAAACGCACGGGCCACGCGAGGAGGCTGCGACACTCCGCCCAGTGCAGCTCCAAATTGGATTGGCTCGAGCAAACCGGCAGAACGGAGTGAATTGGAGTGTTCTCGTGAACTTGGCACTAGCATTAAGGCACTGGTACGGCTTCGGGCAGGCTTTCCACGCCCGAGCGGGTGTGCTTACCTTCCAGGGTAGTTTAGTTTTGGCAGCACACACTAAACCCTCGGGCGGCAACGCATGTGCCCACCGTGTCCCAACGAAAGCTAGACGTTCGGTTCGTTTCTTTGCTGGGGCTGTTTTGCGGGGAAATGCGTCCTCAAGGAACTGTCCTCAAACAACCGAGAATTGATGATGATGATGCAATCGTGCAAAGACCACTGCCGGAACTCCCATGCCATGGAATTTTAAAGAGCCTCAATATCTACTGCCAATACTGTACCTGCTTAACCATCCCCTGTCCGCTGTCAATGCATCGTTTTTCAACCACCCAAAACCCCGGAACAAATGAGTTCCCGTCGATACGCCCCCGGGTGCTGCTGCCGTGCCCTCGACAATCGATACTTTCATCGGCTCCGGGCACCGCCGTCGTGGCAGGCAGCTACGGATGACAAAGTGTTTATTGGAGCTGATTTCCGACCCACCTCCCTGCAGGCACACCTTTTTTCCCCGTACCCTGTCAAACGCGCGGGAAAAGTGCCGAGGAAAAGCAAACATTTCACACCGACTAGAGAGAGAGAGAGAGAGAGAGAGAGAGAGAGAGAGAGAGAGAGAGAGAGAGGGGGGGGGGGAGCACACCACTAGCTCCCGTTCGGTGGTTGTTTACAATTTTGCGCTCGAGTAAATCGCGCTAAGCGCGTGAGGGAAGGTCGCAGCTGGATGAAAGTGAACCGGCAGATGGGTAATGATTCAATTTCGATCGCTACGGCACGGCACGGGAAGGTGGGGGGGGGGGGGGGGTATAGGTAAACGCTCACAAATTATTCGGCGATCCAATTATCCGGATGTTTGTGGTTTCGCGTCAAGTGGAGTTGTCTATTAGCAATCGTTATTACCAATTTTTTCATTAATACTTCGTTTTGAAGGATTGGCAGATAAAACTTAAAATTGTTTTGTACGAGTTTTGCTGGCTTTTCTTTAGCTTTATGTTTGTTTTTCATTAAATTATCATTTGTGTTACTCAAATATCTCGTTTGAAGCAGTTTTTTCTTCTTTCGTTTTCTACTCTTAAATATTATTTTAATTGGTTTTCGGTCATATTACCATTATTTGTTTCGTTTTGATTTTATATCCATTATGATCAGTATCTTCTTTAATTTCTGCTTATTTTCATGTTTTTATACCCTTTTCTTCTTCCACTTTCAGGATTTTTCGATATTTTTTACATTTTCAAAAAATTTTAGCTTGTTGACAAATGAAGTCACCGACGCGTGTATGTTCAATAATAAAGAAGAAAATGTCAACAATTTCACACATTCTCCTCCTCCAAAAAAAAAAAGGTTCAATTTGTGTATGCGTGCACTCTCTTCAAATCCTAAATTACCATAATTTCAAATCACACTGCTGACTATTCGCCTCATCACTCAGCCTGCTGCTTCGCTCCATCACCAGCACGCCAGTGCCAGAACGGGCTTATGACCCTTTGGCACGCGTTTCGATTTTATCGTCGCCCCTCGCCCACGCGGACTGGGGCGAGGGAAGAACAAAACGGATGCTCACGGACAAGGACACGCGGACAGTAAACCACAAAACTTGTGACTCGCTGAAAGGCGCGCGAGAGAGCGAGAGCAGGAGAGAGAGAGGGGAAGAAAAGAGGAAGACAGAGAATAGAACAAGAATAGAGTTCCGCACACGCACCCAGGAACGGCATTGACAGTTGTTCAATGTTTTGAATTTCCGCAGCGAGCGCGTTGACAAGCGCCACCAAGGAGCTTCGTTTTGTTTTTTTTTTCTGTTGCAATTTGTGTGCCTGCCCTTAATTGAGTAATCGGAGTGCGAGTGCATTCCCTTCCTCAGGTGTGATACCACCCACCCCGAAGCAGGCTTACCTTGTGTCCCGTTTCTCGTTCCGGTGGCTGCGAGGTCCTTTCCGCTGCGTCGCGTTCAATATTCCGCACACAACACAACCCACGCAATGCTTCACCAACTAGCCCACCCTCTCTGCACGTGTGTGTGTTTGTGTATGCGAATTTCGTTTTCCTTTTGCACACTGCCCACGCACTCCGAACGCACTCCGGCCCTCCGCACGGGGACCGGTCGCACACTGTTCGCACAAATGCTCGGGTTGATCGGGTCTGGATGGACGGACGAGGCCTGACGTTACCTTCGCTCCGTGTTCGGGTGTTCTGAATTTTGCGCACGGTACACTATGCTGTGTCCGATGACGATTCGCCCCGTGCCGCTGGTGACAACAGTGACGGCGCCCGGGGCAGTCGTTTTTTTGGGGTCTTTTGGGTTGTTTTTTTTCGGATTTGCCGGGCTGTGGTCGGGATTGCGTTACAACACTGGAGCTGGGATATTGAATGCTGCCGTGGTACTACTACTGGCACACGCACAGCTGCGGGTAAACACATGCACACTCACTCTCACACACAACTGCGTACACCCACACAGCGACGGGGTTTGGTGTAATAATTCGCATAAAGGCAGCCCCTTCGCTTAGTCACCAATTTGTTGCTCGCACGGTAATAAAATTGAACTTGCGTGCCCGCCAGCCAGGGACCGATCGGCGGAGGACGATACTCCACGACACGATACACACTCTCACCAACCGCCACACACCCACCCCCGTAATTCCACTGTTTGCACGCTGTCTACACGGCCCAAAAGCCGCAACCGTGGTGACACGCTGTACGAGCGATAGAGCAGAAAAGAACAGCAAAACAAAAGGAAAAGAAAAAACAAAACTAACTACTAACGGCCGTTTAACGCGCGCACGCTGGTGACACTTCAAGCCGCAACTGCGCCACCCTTTCGCAGCGGCAGAATTCGAAAGCAGCGACAGCAAGCCCCCTTGGTGACGTCCACCGTCAGCGAGCGACCGAATGTAAATGCGCTCGGTTGCCGTTCGGCCGAAGCCCCGGAGCTGCTCGCTCAGCGCGCACGCCTAACCACACCGGCTCGGCCAAGCGCTCTTTGTCTGCGCTGCGGGGGAGCAGCAAAGCGCAACACGATCGGCTTGGCTCGTTCGCACTCTTTCCCGTAGGCCGAAGGCAGGCTCGCTCAGCATCCGATCGATTGCGGAGAGCCGCGTGAGCGAACTGCACGTGCCGATCGAGCTGGCCGCGCGGACGCAAAATGAAAGCTCTCTCTCGCGCGAAGCTGTGCCCGCTCCTGGCTTGCGTAATCGCACTCCCGCTCTCTGCCGAGCGGCTTGCCGAGAGCGCCCTCCGAGAGCGCTCTAGGATTCTAGGAGCAGCCTGGCCTGTAGGGCTTGTGGGGAGCAGCAGCAGCAGCAGCACCAGTGGAGCCAAAAATAAATCACAACTGCTCGGCCGGGATCGCGCAAACTAAAGCGCGCAAGTACCGTTCGGGCCGCTTCCTTCTGCCTTTTTTCGCGCAGCTGTGTGTGAGCTGTGTCAGAGCAATAAAAAAAAGGAGAGGAAAAGAAATAAAAAGCTCGCGCAACTGTCGGGTACGGCCCTTCATTTCCTGTCCTGCCCTTGTTTTGTTTCTTTCTTTCCCTTTGGTGCTTACCTAACTCTCATTGCGCTTGCAACTAACCTTCAGGAAGCTGCGATGGGTTTGAAGAATATCTGCACAGCGTGCAAAACTGTTGCACAACGCTATGGTTGCGCCTTTTGCCCAATATATTGAATGAAAAAATCTACAAAACATAAAAATTTCAAACTTTCTTTTTGAAGCCGCGTGAAAAAACACATCCCGATGGGTGAACAGTCTTGCCAGGGCGGCCTGCCGACCGCCAAGAACGTAACACGAAGCCCTAATCTAATGGTGATTTTTATCTACCGCTGGGGTCGTCATCAGTGCCGTCGTTTCCTCGTTTCCTTGGCACTCCAGCTGCACAGTCCAGCCTTGGTGGACGTAGCGCCCGCGACCACTCCTCCACCTCCCTCCAAGGGATCGTGCCCGTGTGTGTGTGTGTGTGTGTGCTAGGCCACGATCTGGCCGAGCTTCGCGTCGATCGCCAAAGAACATGACCCACCCCGTGACCCCGTGCTTGCCACTTTTCTCAACATTTCCCACCGTTCGTACGGTGTTTGCCCCCGTCCATCCGTCCGGTACGGCTCGTTCCCGCTCCAACCCTTTTCCATTCCCCCCCCCTGTGGGGCTGCAAAATGCATCACGCTTGAACCGGATGAACTTCGGCGCAAGGAAACCCCCAAAGCGGGATGGGGCAGAGGAGACAGGGCTAACCGTTTGTGTGCATCGCGCAGTCTCCTTGCAGTGCCAACCCATCAAGATAACCAAACGCCTGCCCCTCAACCGTCCCCTCCTCCTCTCCCCCCTAAACAATGACGAGCGCAACGGTTTTTCACGGGCCCCGGTGCGGTACTGCTGGCCGTCGGGACACACAATGTGCCCGAGGTTAGGATGCGGAACGGTTTCTGCTCGCTTCCCCGCAGGCGTATGGTTGGAACGCAGCGCTACATTGTGTTCGCATCGAGCTTGCAATGTTTCAAGTTCAAGCACTAGCGCTTAATTTGATTTAAAATAAAACCAGCTAAGGGAAGATTCAATCACCAATACTGTCTTCAGGGTAAGAGTGAAATCTCAAAAGCATTTCAGTGTTTTTGTTTTCTAAATGTTTAAATAACTGATCACAAGTTACTGTGGCAGTCATCATCAAATTTGTATTTTGAGTAAGCGCGAAACCCTAGAACTAATCACCTAGAACATTTGAAGCGTTTGGTAGATCATAGAGCTCTTGTAGAGCTTCGTTGCAGTTTACGAGTTGAATCATTAAACTCCAACACTTGCTCGTTATGTAATTGAAAGCAAAACAATTGCAGTTACGAGAAGACTCCATCATGAACGATGTCTTTCGGGCAAGCGCGAAACCTCTAATAATAATCTAGTTTTTTTTCTGAATTTAGTAACCGTTATTTAGACATAAGCTTTTGAGCGTTTGGTAGATCTTAGTTACAAGCTCTTACACTAGCTCGTACCAAAGTGAAACAATTGCTGTACCGGCAAGATTCAATCATCAATGTTGATTTTTTGGATAAGCGACGAACCTCAACAACAATCCAGTTCTTTTGGAATGAGTTAGTAACTAGTGCACTAGATGTTAATTACTATCTTAAGGTAGTTTTTAAGTACTAGTGTGCACTTAAGTTAACCTATCTGTTATTACTTACTGCTGCTTGATAGTTTTTTTTAACAAAATAGCATAATTTACCATCGCATCGGGAGACTAAGTAAGCGGACGGGACAAAGCTTCGCAAAAACAGACAAAAAACTGCAAACTCTATTTTAACCGTATGTGCACGGGCGCATATTTAAATTTATTTAAAATCTGTTAATGCAAACGCCAGCCCGTGGCTGCAGGGCCATAAAGTTGCCCACTCGCCGAAGTTTGCAAAACCGAACGCTGCAGGCCATCCCGAAATCGAACCGCCCGCCATAAATGATGGCACCGACCAACGCAGCAGCAGCAGCAGCAGCAGCTGAGCGCAGCATAATTGAAACCGTTCTCAGGCAAAGGCCGTCACCCGCGCTCCACCCCCCTCCGTGCCCAAAGCAGCAACGCAATGTCACGCAACCCCGTACGCGACCGAACCGTCGAGCGCGTTTTGCATCATTTGCGATCGGTCCGCGCCGAACTGTTGCGCTGCGTGTCCTTTTGCCTGCATGATACACGTGTAACAACAACAACAACAAAAACGGGCGAATAAATTTAATCCCGAGCAGCGACAGTGGAAGAAAGAAAGGAAGCAGACACACAAAACCGTAAGTTAAGCAGCAGGAAGTACCATTTTTCTTTCAACAATATTTACGCCAAAAAAAAAACACAAACGCACACCAAGAACGGGTTAAAGTGGATTGAAGCAACGGGAGTGTGGGATGTTCGTGTGTGTGTGTGGGAAGGCAGGATGCTTTTTGAAGGAAAATCATAAATTCCGGCATAGCTGCGCAGCGAAACTGCAGCACGGTGCAGCCGGGGCCGGGGCGGGTGCAGTGGCGCGAGGGAAGATTAAAAGCATGCGATTATCTGAGCGTAAACCCGGTAGCGCTGGCTTTTAGCGTGTATCGATCCCGGACGGAGATGCTTTCAGCATATACATATCGATCGAAGCCCCGGTCGAGCTGGGAGGAGTTGGTGCTTTTTTTTTTCTTCCACTGCTTACTTTTTCCATACTTCAGCGTCGTTCATACGGCGCAACAGCAAACAAAAACAGCCCGCCGAAACGCATAAAAGGTTCGTCGCTTGCTGCGAGTCTTTTGATTGAAGTGGAAAAATCTTCCACAAACTGTACCACTCTGACTATTGAGGCATTTTTTTTTTTTGCTTTTTAACGAGAGTAGAAAGGGTTGCCAGTGCCTTCCTGCGCTAATTTGCAGAATGCGGGTGTCCCACGGTATGTGTGTGTGAGTTTTTTTGTTTTGTTTTACACTCTTCCCGTTCGCCGTCCCTGTCGATGAGACGTTTGACAAATTTTCAACACCCCGCCCTGCTTCCTATCGACCAGGAAATCAGTCTTTCTCCCATTCTCCTTGGTCTCCATCCACCCCTACCCCTCAAACTGTATCTGCCTCGTTGGTGCTTCAATTTTGCATAAGAACCCCGGGCTAACCTTTTCGCCGGTGGCCGGTTTCGGTACGTTGCCATTGCGTTCTAGACGCTCTCCCCGTAAATGCCGGAAAGTAGCGGCACACACACACACACACGCGCGAACATTTACCCCAAAGCGTGAGAGCCGGGCGGACGGTGAACGGCATCAAAGCAGACAAGATACACTAAACTAATGACAGAGTGCCGGCCCTCAGCCCGGGCGCGTTCGATCGATCGGAATTGGAATCGGTTTTAGGGGCGAGGGGGTGGAACGTAGGCCGTCCATCAGGCGGACGCGGTTTGAGCTCCCCTTCCCTCCACTCCAGCAGCACGAGCCCGACGACGACGACGACGACGTGGGTGATAATGCTGGGCACGGGAAGCGAAGAGAACGAACGAAGATATATGAAGAAAGATTGCGCGAGCGCGCGTGAAAGAGAGAGAGAGAGAAAGGATCGGAAAAGAGATGGGTGGGAAACAACAACAGACTAACGGTGCCATTTTTCGGATGCTGCCGGATGCGACCCGCTGTTTCTCTCCGGCTCCTTCCCACCTGATTAAGCTCCGGCGAGCTATGATGACCCCCGAAATGGGCTCCGCTTGTTTCGGGGTTGCATCGCATCGTTGGTCAGTGGTTGCGGGTGAATGGCTTCCCACCCGGGGCCCGATTGGGTCGCTACCTCCCGGGACCGTTACTACGGCTAGTTTGGGACAGATTGGGAGGGGGCAGTTTCGATCGCCCGCGCAGGGCAGCAATTTGGTACCATTTAGTGCGGCTGTTGGTAACTTGGCAAGCTAATTGCAATGGGCTACGGGTTTTTTTGTTTGTTTGTTGAGATGACTGATCGTTTTAGTTTCGTTCGATTGATGTGTGCTTTGTGCAGTGATTAATTTATCGTAACGAGATATTTGTTTTGTTTTTGTTTTTCCTGGAAGAACTCTCCAAATGTTTTAGTTTGCTGTAAATATCTTCACAATTTTCGCTACATTTCGTGAAACTTCCAAATATTATAATTCAAGCATACTCTAGAGAAGTGACAGTTGGTGAGTTTTGTGTAGCTTACAAGGCGAGCCACGGCAACAATTCTGCACGAAGTGTGTTCAACTCGCACGCAAGCTGCACCACACCGGAGATGCGCTAAGACACCACAGTACTCACGTTACTCCAGACTCCTGAACGGTTGGCCGAACTGAAGAACTGCACTGCCACTTGCACTACAAAACGCTCTCTATTATTTTGACCAAAAAGCGCTAACCAGGTGTGAGTAGAAGATTCATCCGGATCAAGCGATCAAGCGACGCGTATAACCGTGTTTTATCAAAGTGTGCGGTGGTCTGCGCTCTAAAGCCGATGAGTTCCGCTGATCGGTAATGGAGACTGAATACGATCTATTGGTGCTTACCGAAACCTGGCTTGATCCCTCTATTCCCACCGCTCTCTTGCTTGGTGATGAGTGTCGTATTTACCGTTGCGACCGAGATACCACCAATAGCTCTCACTCTCGCGGGGGTGGTGTTCTAATTGCATGCAGTGTTTCCCTCTCGTCGTACGCGAATCATGTGCTGTCCCAGACACTCGAGGTAACATGCATCTGCATTCAGCTAAGCAACCATCGTTTGTATATTGCTGCAGTCTATCTTCCGCCAACAGCACAGCACAGACGAGACGAAAATAAATGAATTGCTAAAATGGGTCGATGAAACTTGCGCCTCCTTATGTCCGGGTGATAGATTTTTACTCATCGATGACTTTAATCAGCCTACTCTCTCTCTTGGTCACCTGCACCTGTCGAACAAGATACGGCTTTTAGTTTTTTCGAGCCTCATACTCAATCAGCACGATATGCCCAATTAATTGACGGATTGCACCTGAACGCTTTACATCAACTCAACAACAACAAAAACTATCTGAACAGAACTCTTGATCTGATTTAGGCAAATTGGCCAGCTGCTTCAGCTTCATCGTCCATACGGACCGCTGATACCCCCCTACTACCGCGGTCGACCACCACCATCCACCATTGGAGTTCAATCTCAACATTGATACTCCTACCGCCCAACTACCATCGAATGTTGCGGAAAGGCGGCTCGATTTTAGTCGTATTAATTTGCCTAAGCTCGAGAGATTGATCTCACAATATGACGAATCTTTTGACTGCTCGAACTGTTACACTCTTGACCATGCTGTCGATGATTTCTCTCAGGTTATGCGAACGGCACGCCATAGACCGCCTAAAGATGTCCTACACCGCCGGCCCTGATGGCATCCCGGCAGTGATGCTGAAAAAGTGCACTGGGTCGATTGCTCCGATACTAGTAAAAATCTTCCAGGAATCACTACGTTCATGCACCTTTCCTGTCTCCTGGAAGGTCTCATGGTTAACACCAATCCATAAGAAAGGCTGCAAGAATGAGGCTTCTAACTATCGCGGCATTACATCGCTAGGGGCCATTGCAAAAGTGCTTGAGCTGCTTGTTTATGAACCATTACTGGCCTCTGCCCGCAATAACATCTGCCCGAATCAGCACGGATTTGTCCCTAACAGATCAACAACCACAAACCTTATGCAATTCGTCAGCAGCTGCCATAAATCCATTGATGCTCGCCTTCAAGTAGATGTCATTTACACCGATTTAAAAGCCACCTTCGATAGGATATCTCACGTCATATTACTATCAAAACTCGACAGACTTGGCCTCCCAGATCCCCTAGTTGCTTGGCTGAGATCATATCTAATGGGCCGCACTTATTCCGTTAGGATGGGGCCCCATTTGTCTAGATCCCTCCGTGCTTCTTCTGGCGTCCCTCAAAGCAGCAATCTGGGACCTTTACTATTTGTCCTTTATATAAATGATGTCTCCACGATCCTTCGTGGCGTCCTTTAGCGTTCTTGTAATTGTTATTGTTGTTATTATTGTGTTATTGTAAAGCGTGTGACTATTTATGTTATATTCCTATTGCACCCTTACATATATCGAGAGGGCTTATGAGGTCCGTCGATCATTTAATAAATATACAAATATACAAATATCCGAAGTAGAAAAGTAGACCATTATACAGATAACCTTATAACTCTTTTTGCTACTCAACTCACTCAAGGAAAGATTGAAAACCCTTCTTTAAATACTAAGCAGAAAGAGAGTTATTCTTGCAGGATTCCTACAGGAAAAGGAATCCAAAAGGAAAGCAGGAAAAGCTACGTTTGCTTGGTCGGGAGTTCGATGCAACCGGCCAGGCCGTGACATAGGACCTGGGAAACATGAACCTGCATGTCCTGAAGCGTAAATCGCGTCCACTGGTCCACTGGCAGGCAATGACGCCGCAACTCAAAGCGATTGTTTAACGATTTGGAGCGGCTGAATACCGATGTGACACCCCTAGTCAGTGTACCAAACATTCAACATCACCCAGCTGCGTCCCACCAAGAAGTTCCTGGACCAACATGATGCAAAAGCTTCAACAATTTTGTGAAAAATGAAGAGTAATTGATAAAAAATCGAAGATTGCACTTCAAAGCGTGCCTACAAGCACGTCTTCGTCTGTCCTGGTGAAAACTCTCCACAACTGACGGAAGGTTGTATCTGCCTGCAACTAATGCAAACTTCTAGCCGTTGAAAACTGATTAAAATTAAAACTTTTCACGCAACGATGGCTAAACCCCGAAAAGCAATACTAACTTTGTTTCTGGCAGCCACCCGGGCCAGGATGTTTAACTCACAACTGTGCCCTCCGCTGTCTGCTGACGCTTGTGTGTGTGTGTGTGGGTGTGTGGGTGTACATCGCAAACCCCGAACGGAACCCCGAAGAACCGAAACGCCTTCCCCCACTCGACTCGACCCCTACCGCACTCGTAACCCCAAGCGCCATATTGTGCCGAGTACGGCGCGAGGTCAATGCATTGCCCGCGTGGCACACGTGACGGCGTCTGGACAGCGACGTCCTCTCGCTTGCAGCTTTTGCAATTTCCACCTCCAAGACTTCTAGATAAACGCGGGATGGGGGGGAGGGGGGAGAGAGAGATGGGAGTGTCAGGCATGACGTTAGGAGCGCGACGCCGACGGCGAGTTATGGGGCAAACGAATCCGCGGGAATCATCGCGGCAGGCCACCGTATGCAAACGTTTTGTCTCCATGTCGCTCCATGTGTGTTTTTGTGTGAGTGTGTATGCGTATTGGCATGGAAGGGTGGGGTGGAGATGCGATCGGGCAAGGGACAGCACGCCCCGCTCGCCCGTACACCACGCCGAGCAAACGCCGAGCAGAAGAGGAAAGCAGACGACGAACCCGGGGCAAGAATGAGCGCTGCGCGATTCCTCGCCAAGCAAGCCAGGCAAGCCCGCCGCGCCATGCAACCGGAGGAATGAAGGGTTGGCGGAGGGGGGAAGAGGTGGGGAATGGGCTGGGGAGTGTGCAGTATCGTCGCTGTTTTCGCGAAGCAAATTGCATTCTTGCATGCATGCATGCGCCTCTCTCGTGCGCTGCAGCCGGGGCATAAACCGGCCACGCACACCGCGGGACACGTCAGCGTCCCCTGGGTCGACGGAGACGTGTGTGTGTGTGTGTGTGTGCGTGTATTTGAAGGTGAAAAAGAGAAATAACTATAAAAAGAAGCACATACGCACACACATTGCAAAAATCCAGCAAAGCCAGAGAAGAGGGCGTGCAGAGAGAGAGAGAAGAAACAAATAGAAATGCATTATGTGCACATACGCATGTTTTTGTTCCAATCCCCCTCAATCCCCCCAGCAACCTACACCGATTCATTTGCAACAAATAAAAAAGAGCAAAAAGCATCCTCCGACCACAATGCGGCATCATGGGGCATTGGTTTCGCCGATGCTTTCCTTCGCATCCGGTGACCACCCAGGGCAGGGATCGGTTCTGTTTGTCTATTTTCACCTTTGCGCTCTTTTAAGCTATTCATATATGCACTTCTTTAGCGTTGCGCCGATGCGAAAGTGGCTTTAGCTTTGTGCCGATTCCGCTACCGCCATTTGGCGTTGAAGAGTTGCTTCCGTTTTTGTTCCTTTTTTTTTCACGTCGTGTTTAGCACCATCCGGGACGCGCTAATGGACGCTAGGGGTGAAGTTTGCTCGCGCTAAACACGCGACCGCTAATAGGGATTAGCAGCGGCCAGCTAGCACGTGCCTGTATCGGCCACCGGTGTGTGTGTGCATATTTTTGCGTGGACTCAGTGTTAAAAGCGCATACAACTTTATTTAACATTACTTTCCAACTTCCAATGGCCCGGTCCGGGTTGAAGAATCGTAGAACAATTGCAAGTCAATGATATCTTTTTTTTGCAATTTTACCCCCTACGATGTTGAGCAGTACGAGGGCAGCCGCAGCTGCGTGCCACAAGCAGGCGACGAACGCGGCGAGTGCGCTGCAGCCGCCGGAAACTGGCTAACCTCCGAGCCGGCTCCGAGACCACCGGGGAAGAAGCCGCACCATATTCTAGGTTCTGCGCGGCGCGGGCGAACGCCAGACCGAACGCCTCCAGCGCACGGCACACCGCCAAGCGCGGCCCATAAAGCGTAAAGCTCACACTTTAAGCGTCGGGTTTTACGAGCGCCGCAACAAATCGCCACACGCCCCGGCATACAGCGCCCAGGCGCGTTGGTGGGTGTCCGAGAGGAGGGGAGGGATACTGAGTGCAGACGTCTTACGGAAGACGGGCCCAGAAGTGTCGCAGTTCGGCCCGTCTACGCCAACAGAGGGTACACAGTTGCAAGCAGGGCAGGGTTTGCGTGCGTTGGAGGTGGTTGGAGTTCCCGGATGAACTCGGCTGATACAAACCAGAAGTTCATAAGAAGAAAACACGTAAGCAACTCTACAACGATAGGAACTTCTGCAGACATCAGGAGATCGCAAGAGATGCCAAACAAAAAGACTCAGACAACAACATCTCAGAAAGCGTTGTCGTTAGAGCTAACAATAGCTTGGGAGATACTTGTAGGTTCTCTAACCCACATTCAACCAAAGCTTTGTACCGCTTCCGAGTTCAATCCCTCGAATAAGGTATCCGAGTACCGATGCTTGACTGAGGACTTCCTTCGCTCACTTTAAATTGCCTCAACTTTAATGCCTTAAAGCGTCGATTCTCTTGCCTATAATGCGTAATCCAGCACAGACCTCCAGCTCGTCAGCTAAGAGCCTGCAATACTCTGAATGTGGAAGGGCTCTCCTGTCACAGGTCATGTAAGCAGCCACGAATAACCAACTATGATGCTGGTGAGTCAATTAAGATGAATACAAGGATTGATGAACCTCGAAAAATATCTTCTTGATAACCAAAATCCTGACCAAATCTTGCGAAATTAGACACTATAGCATTCTAGGGGTGTTCCCGTGGTACATTCGACAACTCGCAGGACGTAACAACATGCCCGTCGTGGGTTCAAGTCTAGAATGAGCCATCACCCTAGAGGAAGGACAATCCTTGCTGCGTGGTACTGAATAAGTCTCGGAAGTCTGTGTAGGGAGCCCTTTCCGTTTTAAGTTCCTAGGCTGAAATTTCAGCCTATCAGCTGTTTGCATTGTATAGCAGTTTTCGAGTAGCTTTCTAAGTGGGTATAATATACGGGTGGGTTTATCCCAAGGTTTATGTATTTAGAAGGCTGATTTTTATTGCTTCTGCTTTTAATTTTAAGAGTGTTATTCGTCAAACCTCCAGAAAGCTTGTTTGAACAAAAGTGTTCACCCCTCCTGTCAAAAAGTGACGTTCAAATTTGGTTATAAAAACATGCTATGAGACCACCTGGACTACATACACTTTGATTCTGGATTCCATCACCAGATCCTTTTAATGCACCTTGGGATGAATGTAAACATCACCTTGAAATGCCATTTTTCGAGCAGGTACTCGAATCTAATTCTAGCTTTGAGGCTAAAATAATCTAGACCAGGGGTCTCCAAACTACGGCCCGCGGGCCGCATGCGGCCCTCAAGAGCCTTTGATGCGGCCCGTGAGGACTGGGTAAATGTTAAATTAAATAGCTTTTTTTCTATATGATTATATTTGTTTTGTTTCTAAAAGATGAAAACCAATATTCAATAAAAGAAACCTGCAGAAATTTGACACATTTCAATAGTATTTTCTTATTAAAACGAGATTTGAACTTCCAACTTCATTTTAATTAGGTAACGTCAAAATGGCCCTCAACAAGGTTGATTGTGAAGCAATGCGGCCCGCGAGCTGAAAAGTTTAGAGACCCCTGATCTAGACTGAAAATTGCAGGTTAGATTTGTGTGTGGTTTTGTATGGAGTGTTTACATGATTTCAGCCTCCATCTGTCAAACTCCGTACAAAAATCTGACTAGAATCGTGAAGGGCACCTAGGTCAGAAATTCCGCGTAGGACGTTACGTCAAAAAAAGAGAAACAGTTTGAGTCAATCTTCCTAATATATTAAGTCATCTAAGCCAGCAATTCGCCCAACTCTTGAAAAGTTAATTTCAATATGTCTTCACTAACTCCAAGCATTTTAACGATACTTTCAGTTTGAAGAAATCTGGACCAATATTCCAATCTTCTTGATCTTGAAATGTCTGGTGCGAATTTATACAGCCCTTTGAGATACTAACTCCAACAGCCTAACCGATAAAATCGTTCGAATGGAAGTCCAAATTTGAAGAGCTCTGGACGAATTGTTAGTCTAATGTTCGTCAGCAGCTAGCTCATAGAACTTCTTGGCTTTAAAACTCAACCCCAGCCTCCCAACATCAGCAACCTCTACTGCAAATCTTCGACCAGATCGTGTAACAATCACAGCATCCACACGGAACCCCTGCAAACCTTGACAGGCCGGCTCACGGCGGGCTTGCCGTTCTTAAAAGACGTGGGTGAAATGATGGCTTTACGCTTCATCTCAACGTGTGTCCGTGTGTCCCTGTGTGTGTGTGTGTGCGTGCAAACCGGGTGCGATAATACGCCCGACAACAAACGACCCTCAGCGAGGAGAGCGCAAGAACCGTGCCGAGTTCTGCCGCGTATCCATCAAGCACAGCGTCGAACAAAGTCATCGACGCACACTTTGTGTGCCTAAAGATTTGCTTGCGTTCTCCGGGCGAAGCGAAGTCGGGCGTAGGCGTAAGGCCGCATTACCGATTTGCAAATCGGTTCCGAACCTAGGGGAATTACAAAAGTTGACGGGCGGCGGTGGCGAAAGGTGATGGTGTCCGTGTCATCTTAAATGCGCCACAGCTTAAATGGTTGCACAAATTAACACCGAGCACAAGCGAACAGAAGAGAAGACTAAAGACCCCCACAAAGTGAGCAGCGTTTGCTCGTCGGACGATGTGACAGACATCAGAGCAGGCCGGACAGCCGGAGCGTTGGTAAGATTTGGACAGTGTCCGGTACAGCATTATAAATTTTCTGCATTTTTGTTTTTGTTTTGAGGAGGGATATTAAACCAGCGATAAGATTTATATGTTGCATAAATCAAACTCAGCTCAGCGAGCTCAGCTGCAAAGTAATTAATAACGATTGTTCGGAAGTAAACCCATGCCAATGGTTGATTAAACGATACAGCTTTGTTCGTTACTGTTCTACCGGTGCGTCTTGGCGATTGTTGAATCAACCATCAGCGCCACCAATTCTTACGATGTTCCTCGGTGTCCTGGGATATCGTAACGGCCCATCCGCCATCTACCCCAACATCCTCCCGGGGTCCAATTTCGGTGAGCAAAGCCGAAAACAAAACCAGAAGAACGAGCAACAACCGATCTACATGCGCTGCCACACATGCAATTGCGCATTGCCGTCACGTAACTGCCGCCACGCTGCGGCCCCGCCAAAAAGGGCCGACGACGACGGCCAAAAACCTCGCCCCCTACCCTCTCCCACCTTCAAACCGGTTCCAGCGGGGTTCACAAAACGGTTCGGGGAACCGTAAAAGTGAAAGCCCTTTTTTGTGTCGCTGCTGCTGCCTCCACCGACAGCTCCATATTGGACAGGATTCGTTCGTTCAGGGGAGAGGTGCCTTTTTCTCGGTTCAGTTTAGCAGGAACAGTCACGGGCTGGCCGGGGGCCGCTGGCCAGCTGGCACACGCGGCACTCGCGGAATGGAAAGCGTATGACCCTGTGGCGGGTAGTGGCGCAGGGGAAGATGGTGAAGACGGAAGGGCGATAGATCGCGAAGAACGCGCAACCGTTTGCCCATAGTCCACTCGAAAGGCCTCCACAGCTCGGAGTTTGTTTTTTTTTTTTGTCGTTTCGAGGCGGATGGCAGATACAGCAAAAATGTATATTACAGGGTTTTCCAGCACGCCGCTTAATCATTGTGGAGAAGAAAAAAAATCTCCATCTCCAAATGGTTGGCCAATCGTGTGAAGTAGATTGTAGTTGGGAGGATCATCTGTGCCGAAAACAACAACAAAATTCTTCCAAATCTTCTAGTCATCCATGCAAAGCATTCATTTGTTTTTCAGCGTATCTTCAGCGGAGTGCCAAGTCTAAAAATGTCTCACTCCACCACCTCCTCGAGAGCAAGACAAAACCCTCCACCCAAGACGACCCCAACAAGCCGCTGCGCGCTTGGCGTGGGCGTTAGGTAGCGCACACAATGGGGTGTGGAACTGGGACGACCGCTACAGCCTGGCGGCGTGTAGTGCGGCATAGGGGAAACTTGTCCAGACACCGCCACACACCCTGCCCGCGACAGCACCGGCCACCAATACCGGTTCTGGTTTGGAGTTCATTCCACCACCTAGCGAGAGGGCGGTGGGAGGTGAGCCTGAGTTTTTGGGCGTTTGTCCTATTCCTAGTTCTATTCAATTCACGCTTTGGCCGATGTGCGATACAAACAGTTGGGCACAGCACAACATAATAACAAACACACACACAGACACACACACTAGCAGCGTATTAGTGTAGCCAAAAAGGAGCAACCGCAGCCGTAGAAACCGGTTCATCAGCCAAGTGAGGTGTGCACGAACAGCAGCATGGCAACGTGCAGGCCGCCTGGATCGCTTACTCAATGCATTGCCTGGCCTTTGGGCTATGGTCGCAGGCGAGAACGGAGATAAACAATTGGCAATAGCCAGCAGCAGCATTGGAAAACACATTTAGCGATTAGCGTTACTCACCGCGCCTAACCAATGCTGTGGCTGCTGGATCTTTAAATTTTGACCATTGCATGCATTGCTGATCGGTGCGTGGCGATGGTCCAACAGTTCCCAACAGTGCGGGAGGACACACAACGTATCAACAAACATCTGTGACGTAGAAGACTAAAGAGATCGGTTGTTGCGGAGTTTCTGACTATTGATGATGTAACTGGTAGCATTGAGTATGATTTAGTCTTGGCCTAGCAGGTCCAGAATTCGATGCTGATTAGATCTCACAGATAAGCCGATGCAAGATGTATTAAGAATTCAGTAGTTACGAAGATTCTGTAATAGTATAATTCTCATCCTGTCTTGTCATCGGATGTACTAACTGCAATATTTGAAACATGGTCTAGTCTTGGACGAACTGCTCCAACAAAGATAGAACTCAAATATGAGGCGATGGAAGATAGTCTGAAGAGATCTGTAGTTGCGGAGTTCCTGATATTCGATGCTCTGAAGATGTCAAATCTTGGTCGAATGAACTGACCCAAAATTGATGCGAAATAGATCTCAAAAATGAGGCGATGTACGATAAAGTAAAGATATCTGTAGTGGCGGGGCTCCTAACATTCGAGGCTCTATTTCCAATATGTGTAGCTTGGTCCAAATTTTTAACGAACCGCTCTAAAAATTATAAAACATATTATTCGGATCTTTAATAATATATATATTCCTTGTTATTTGAAATTCGGATATTGTCCTTTGTCATATGGAGATATCTCTTTGGGGATATAGACATGCCACTCAGATACAGATTACAAGGTCTTTCTTAGGTCTTCCGACACTCCAATAGACTTGCACAAAGAGCTTACGCTCCATCGGTTAAATGCGTTTGCTGTGGCCACACTGTTGTCGCCGTCACATGTTTGCTAAATGCCACAAAATGCAAACCGAGTCCAACAATATAACAAGGTTAAAGGATTTCTCCGAAACGCGTCGACATCCAGAACCCATACGACACTAATCCTCGTAACGTTTTCGCTAATTAGCTCACCCCGTGCTCCACACCCGCAGCCTCGCACGGATTGCTAAGCCTCCCACCTCGGAAGGGAGCTCCCCTCCCTACCCCACACATACAGTTCCGCTCTCTACTGAGCTCTCCGACAGCATAGCAGTCTTCCCCACATAGTGACATTTCTGTACTGCATCACTCGCCCTATCCCACCTTAACCCCTTTTTTTGGTTTGTTTGTGCGACAGTTCAGCAGAACAAATCGAGCGAACCCAAAACAAACCAAATCCCCAAGCGTCCTTGCCCAACCGAAAAAAAACACACCCAACAACTCGCCATATCGTGACCGCATCGGTCTAGCAACACTCAACAACCATCGACATCGAACCGTTCGTGCGATCAAGGGGTTGGACGGATGTTGGATGGAGCGAACCCCATCCATCTGCAGTCGGCAAACCGGTTGCGCCGCGCACAGTGGTGGTGTATTATATGGTCAACCCGCTGCGACACCCGCGGCTGCTGGACCCCAATCAAAGGAGCCCCAGCAAAAAAGGGTACGTTTTGCGAATGCGAATATTTATGTAAATATGTGTCAGCCGTGTGACAAACGACGGGCAACAGACGGCGCCAACGGGTCGAGAAACTCGATCGGAGCTCGGAGCGCGCAACAAGAACGGCCCAAACGCATACACGGGCGTACGCAGTGAGCCAGTGAGTTGGGAGGGAAATTTGGAATGGAAATAAAAGTTCGGTTTGAAGCAAAAACAGCTACAGAAGGAGGGAGACTACGAATAGGCAAACAGTACAACTCTATAGGTCCACGCGCCCAGAATGCGGTCCTGAAGCCACCCGACATCTGGCTGTATTTGCTTGCGAGCTTAGACTGGGTCAGATGAGTGGGCTAAGTCTTCTGAAACGTCCTTGAGTAAGCATCACATTGCATATCAACGCCGTTGCGGTTGCCATGATTTCATAAACCGTGCACCCTTCTTAACATTCTTTACCTCATCGATAGCTACAACTATATTTAAGAGAAGAAAAACGATTGAACATTAAAACAAGTACAACAAAACGTTGTTATTAATTGCATTATATTATTCGTTTATCAGTTTGCTGTGGTTGTTTCTGGCTATCCCCTAACGCAACACTGCACCACCACCGCTTTCAGTGGCTGCCAGCGAAAGAGATTACCCATGTTTTGCTAGAGGCCTCGGATACCGGCCGGAGCAGCAGCAGTAGCATTAGAAAAACAAGCCAGCCCTACTCTGACTCTGCCTGCGTTTCCCCCCACTAGTTTGCCTGAGAATGTGTGCCGATTGTGTTATTGTTTAACTGTTACGCTGGCTGCTCGACTGACCTCCTCCGCTCTGTAAGGACACCGATTCTCGCTAGGCTACGCGTCTCGTTCCATAACCCACCCGTTGTAAAGGTCCGTATGTATATGCATAGATAAATTCTTACAGTAGGTTAGCGTTTGATATCGCACTCCGATCGGGAGCTGAGCATTCGGGAAGGACTATACATGTAAACGAGCGACGATTTCACCTAAACACGGCGCTCTAAACTTCTTGATTGTTATCAGTTGCGTCCATACGCATTGCCGCGCAAGCTGAATAAAGCTTTGAGTGTTTTCCTTTGTTTTTGTTGTTGTTGTTGTTGTTGTTGTTGTTATTTGTTCTCTTCTAAGCTATCATTTTATGTTGCTGCTTTCTTTGCAAGTGTAAGTGTGGCTAGTGGTGGTTAAAAATATGCCATTATTAGGTAGAGAAATAAATTCAACTAAATATAAACGCGCTTGCTAACTAAATCGCACTGCAAACAGAGACGCCGTATTAGAGAAAGGAAAGATCAAACGCTTGCTAGTTGGCTCGAAACGCTCCTCTAAAGCCGTGCCTATCGGTTTCTTTCAATGCCTTCCTGCACCTAGCAGTGATCGGAAAACAAGCACACATGGTCGCTATTGATTTAAACCACGAACATGGCTGCTTTATGAGCATTAGGCGGAAGCACCTGGACTGTCAGTCTGGGGGTGGTTTACGGTTGATACGAAACCCGAAAGGCAACACACTAAATAGCCTTTCCGCCGTACGTTACTACTCTAAATGGGTTGGCATCAAATCGAATTTTCACTTGCCATCGTTCAATGTTTGTATTTGTGTTTTTTTTTCTCTTATTCATATCGGTAGCACTTTGTTCGGTTAGCTCTAACGCTTCGGATGAGTCCCTGAATGAGTCTTGCGGGGAGATAAATATGTCGAGGTTTCGTGCGTGGTGTTTTGCTTCCTTTGTTTGCTGTGCTACGTATTGCTTGCCCTATACACAATAGTGTTTGAGTGTGTTTCCTGCTGCTCCTGCGCTTCGTTCGCTCTATTTCTATTTCCTCCGCCTCCATTGCCTTTCTTCTCTGTTTGTTTCAGGCCAACAGTCAATGCTACAGGCGTGGATGGGCCTCTCACGTTTGGCAGTTTGGCATTATGCTATCGATCTCCTTCCCTTGCACACACACACATACACACAAACTTTCGAGTACCAGCAGTGGCTGCATTTACTAGCTTATTACAAAAAACAAACAAAAAATACTACAATACAATTCGAGTAAATCGATCGACAAGATTTTTTTTTCCGGCAATCGTAATCGATAAGCAAACACGACTCACGGGACGCGTTCGCACCGATAAAAAAAGAAGAAGAAAAGGTTGCCAAACGAGTAAAACGTACTAAAACTATACACTGACGTTGATTAGCTTGCTGAACGGAGCGGCTATGAGATTAAATGATGCACACAAACACGCGTTTCACCGCTTCCCTCTTGCTGTGCCAGTCCCTTTTTTGTTTTGTTTTTTTCTTGCAAAAAAAAACTATCGTCCTTCTCTTCGGGAGCGCCCGTGCCTACTTTCGCTTAACAACAAACATCAACAAATATGATTACTATTCACTTTGATTGCTTTTTTTCATTGTTTTGCGGGATTACTCCTTCTCTGCTTGGTGAGCCGATGAAGAAGAAGAAGAAGCAGGGAGGGAGTAGAGGGAGTTGTTTCAGACAGAAAGTCACCATGGTGTGTGTGTGTGTGTGGGAGTCTACAACCGAACTTTAAGCGATTCCATGCGCTGCACGATGCGCTTTCGCAGTTCGGCAAATCTGCAATGAGAAAGTGTGAGAAAAATAAAATGAGTGAAGGGAAATTTTTCCACCTCCTCGTGGCCCACCGTTCCTTACTTGATCCGTATCCGGTGCAGCTCCCGTTGCTCCTCCTCGTGGAACCGTTCCAAGATAGCGCGGCACTCCGGAATGGAAAGGTTCAGAAACTGTGCAACCTCGCTGCTACGCTCGGCCAATGGGCAGCAATCGGGACAGGGGATGGGCAGCAATCGGGAAAAGAAAACCAAATATTTGAAATTACAACTCTACGCTGCTTCCGCCTTGGCGGCTGCGACGCGCTCGTACCTTATTTCCTGCGTTTGCTGACCGTCCATTAGGAACAGTTTCGCAATATCCTCGTGGGGGCCGAGAATGACGCGCGTCACGAGCGGATAGTCGTCGTCCTTCAGCTTCTTCTGCTCGCCATTGTCGCGCACGATGAAGAGGGCAAAGTTTTCCGCCCTCGATTCGACCTTATACTTTTCCAGCAGCAGGTTGATCACCTGGAAAATAATTTATTCATTTACATTTCCTTTTGTTTTTTAAACCGAAATGACGATGGCAAGATGCGGTACCTCCTGCGTGTTGACGAGCGACGTCACCCAAACGTTCATCTGCGAGCCGTACGGGGGCGTGAAGAAGGACGTTTCCCGGTTGTAAAAGTGGCCGTTGATGGAGCAGCGGCGCTTCAGCTTGGTGCGCGACCGCCTGTTGCCCGACCGGCGCTTGATCGCGGTCGAGCCAGTCTTCGGGGGCTTCCGCAGCACGACCCCGTCGTCCGTGACCGGGTGGCCGCTGATACTGGTGCTGTACTCCGACGGCTGCGTCGTCGCCGTGGTCGTCGTCGTTGTTAGCGTGGTCGCCGTCACGGCGGTCAGCTCACCGTCCTCCGACGGCGTGATCGCCTGACCGGACGATGGGCTCTCCAGCTCGTCGTAACAGTCCATCCGGATGTGGATCGAGGACGGCGGCTTGTCGGAGGGTTTGAGCGTACCCGAGCCGGTCCCGCCACTGCCGCCACCGCCGCTATCGTCGTCCACATCGCTGTCCATGAAGCTGTTGCCCGAGTAGTGGTTGCCCTGGGACTTGGAGCGCAGCAGGCCCCGATCGGCCGTCCAGCTGTCCGTGTCCGTGCCCGGCGACGTAACGGCACCGTTCGTGGTAGCCTCCGACGAGGTCGGTGCGTCCGGTCCGGCCGGTTGCGCCGCACGCTGCAGGTGCATCCGCTTCTTGGGCGTACCGTTGGCCGACTGTCGGCCGTGGCTGGGCGACGCGTAGATGCCGTTGGCCGGATGGCGCAGCGTCGTGTCGTCGTCCTCGTTCGCCTCCACGTGGAACGATCCTATTGAAGGATGGGAAAAAAGGGGGGAAAAGAGAGATTAAACTGTGATCGTATAGTCGTTTGTTTCTTTTGACCCTTATTGTTGCTCTTTGATGGTTAAGTGGTGGATAAATTAGGATAATGTATTTTGATTTGAATCATTGGTTCCCTTCTTTCCCAATTGAAGTAATTCGGTTTCTAAAAAGCTAATGGAGTGAAACCATAATGAATAACGCATAACGACCAAATGTAAATTCTCACTTGGGCTATCATTTGTGTTCCTGATACAATGTTTGCTGCCGATGTTTTTTTTTTTCTTTATTTTTATAGAGACTTTGAGCCAATTGACCTCATTCGCCTCTTATACTGCCGATGTGTAATCACAAGTTCACAATTGGTAACGTTGAGCATTTCTCTAGTTTATATTATCGCTCAGTCAAAGGAGAGTCTAGCTACTTGCAATCGTTTATTATAAAACCATTGCCAGGAGGAGAAGTGTCGTATAAATGTGCACAAGGCGTTCAATGGTATTTGTCAATTTGGCAAAATTTCAACAACAAAAAAATACTAAAACAATCGACCATCTTTATAATGCAAGTGGATCATTTCAAAGGTATAGTGAACTAGCAATATCTTCCCAAATATTAGTATTAAGAAGACATCTTCCGGGTTTTCAGGCGCATTTTAGGGATCTCTAAAGATTCATAAATCCACTAAAATTCATATATTTCTAGAGATTCACAAATTTTTAGAGATGTACGATTTTCAAAATATTGAATTTGCGCGATCCCATTCGACAACATGCCCGTCGTAGGCTCAAGACTCGCATGGACCGTCTTCCCGTGGTAAGAAGTCTCAAAAGTCTGTATAGGCTGGAATTACCCCTTGTTACTTCAAAAAGAATAATAATGAGAAGCTCAAGCTCTACGAATCTATGGCGATTTATAAATCCCATGAGATTCATTTATAATCTTATAAAGATTTATTTATAAATCCCATAAGATTTCATCCAAATTATATGGAAAAGACTTTACCGCGTAACGAGTGAGTCACTGGAACTGAGTGAGTATTCCTAAAAATAAAGCTGTGTTAAGTGTCCACCTACCCGTGATGTTGCCGGCCGGCAGGGAAAACATCGCGTTCCGGCACTGCTCGTCCGACAGGCTCCGGTTCATGACGCCGTCATTGTACAGCTTGAGCGAATCGTTGATCCGGGCCGGATCGATCGGCTGGTTCTGCTTCAGCGTACCGTCCGTGTTGCCCATCTCCGCCGTGCTGCTGATAAACTCGCGGCTAATCTGCATCTTGAACGCTTCGAAGTCGTGCGACCGGAGCGTCGCTTCCGGCGTGCGAAAGTCATCGTCGCCGTTGGTGGCCGCGCTGGTGGTGGCCGCGCTCGTGGACGTGTCCGGCCCGCCGGTCGTCGTCCGGTCGCTGTCGCCCGAGCCGGCCCCCGACCCGCCCGACGACCCGGTGGCCGTGTTGGGCGTGAGCGTCTTGTAATCCGTATCGGTGACGCTCTCGCTCGCCAGGCTGCGGTCGCCGCCGGACCCGCCCGAGCCGCCGCCGGTCGCCAGCGGGGACGGCATCGTCCGGTACAGCTTCTCGCTCTCGTCCAGCTTGCGCTCCACCTGCAGCAGCTCGTCGATCTCGTCCCAGTCGAGCTGCTTCACTTCCAGCTTCGGCGGCAGCGTCACGTACTTGCCCGCGTGGCTCGGCGACACCTCCTTGGACGACTCGCTCGACGACACCGGCTTCGAGTCGAAGTTCGAGTTGAGCTCCGACGACAGGCTGAGCGTGTCGTACGAGATGCTCTCCGAGATGGTGGTCGTGTCGTTGTTGCTGTCGCACGGCTCGGTCAGGCTGGACGTGCTGACGCCCATCGCACCGGCTCCCCGTCGCTCCTGCTGCTGCTGCTGCTGCTGGTCCGCATGGTTCGGGTGGTTTTCCTTTTCGTTGCCCTCCTCCTCCCCATCGCTCGTCGCGTGGGCGTGGGCCAGCGAGGCGGGTGTGCTTTGGCGGTACGAGTTACGCTTCCGGACCGTCACCACGGTGCGCTGGTCGTCGTCCTCCTTGAGGTGGATCATTCCCTGCACCCCCCAGTAGATGCGCAGTGCGCCCTCCAGCACCAGCCGCCCGTTCACCTCGCGGCTCCGTATCTCCATGCTCTTGTTGTTGTGGAACTGGTTGTACGACTTCAGCTTCGACTCCAGGTGCCCCTTGGGTATGGCCGGGCCGGCTGGCGAGCGCTGCACTGCCTGCTTCTTCTGATCCGGCTGGCCGAAGCTCTTGTGCGACTCCACCCGGGTACCGTGGCCGAACAGCTGCGGCCCGAACAGGGCACCGTAGCACGGCACATGGCAGTACGGCACACCTTTGTGCTGGAAAAGGGGGGTTTAAAATCGAAAAAATTAGCAACAGCTTGGTACAGAAAAGCAGATAAAATGAAATTCTTTTTGTGATCCCCAAGCGAGCATTATTTCGCTATCCATAAAAATACAATATTTTGTTTCGTTACGCTCGAATTATGTCTGATTGCTTTATTTATTTATTTTACAAAACTCCTCCACCAGCTTCTGCACCCTTGTTCAGCCAAAATTTCCTCAAACAGTGTCTCAATCGTTTCAACAACAGAAGAAAAAATACAAAAACAAAAACCATACACGCAACATTGACATTTGCTGAGTTCAGAAATCTCCGTCGCGCTTGCCTCATATTTGCTTATCTCTCCAGCAGTCGGGAAGCGGGCTCCGTAAATGAACTCTTTCTGCACCGCAAGCGTTCGTTCTTAAGCGCTCTCTTTTGCTCTCGCACGAACTGTTTGGCGCTCGAAGGGCATACGGAAACGGGAAGGGCAAGAAATTGATGACGACAGCCTTCGCAAGTCAAGCGTCTCAAGCAAAACCCTTTGCTCGAGAGCGCGTGCTGTGGGCGTTAAGCGTACTGTGCGTTTGTGTGTTTTGTGTAGGCTTATCTAGGTAAACAAATCTGCAGCTGCCTCACACAGACCTATTTTAAACCACGCTGCCCGGTTCAAGCAGCAACAGTGGCGTAAAATGAAGCATGCTAAGCAATGTGAGGCATGTTTTGTTTCATCTAAAATGCTCTACAGATTTGTTCTGCAGTCCGATTGCTCTGCGAACGCTACAGTGGTTTCGATTTTAGTTGGTGTAACGTCCATAAAAAAAGTTTAAAAGTCTTATTTAAATGTTACAAAACAGTTAACCAAGAATTACAGATGCATATTTGTGGAAGTAAAACTCAACTATTGTAATAAGCAATTCAGAACAAATCTATTGTCCAAATAAAAAAAATGTTATTCTCTTAAACGTTATATGGTTGGGAATGAACGACTTGAATCTCACAAAAATTACACATCATTCGCACATAACGCGTCTAAACAATTAACAGAATATTTGAAATACTAATTTTGATCTGCAAACACAATTGTCTAATTGAAATGCGTTACTAAACAAAGGTTAGGTCATTCATTCTAAATTTACAGCGATCGATGTAAATATGGCAGTCTAGGGAATACATTATGGTGCCAAATTATAACTCCCACCCCATACATTCGCCCCAGATGCTTGACATTTACACCGCTTGGAGACCTTTTTTGTATAATACTAGTCAATTTGGCCAGAATACAGGGGTGCGCAAATAGATTTCAAAGATTCCCTTTACTTTAAAAAGTACGCCAACATCAATGTCCTCGAGACACAATTCGAATGAGATACTTATGACGACCAGGTTTGGGCGGTCCCGTGGTACAGTCGTCAACTCGAACGACTCAATAACATGCCCGTCATGGATGCAAACCCAGAATGGACCGTCCCCCCGTAGCAAGGATTGACTTATCCGGCTGCTGCGTGGTAATGAATTCAGTCTCGAAAGCCTGCATAGGCCGGCATGTCCGCGTAGGACGTTACTCCAAATAGAAGAACTTATGACGACCCTTAAGAGACCTAAAATTAAAATCAACCCCATACTGGGCCTGACACCAGTACATTACTGATACTGAACCTATACCGGTCCTGAAACTGATACTGAATATATACCGGTTCAGGAATCAATACTGGTCATATCGATCGAAGAAAAGATTATGGACCCATACCGGCAATGGAGCCAATCATTAACCCAAATTGCTCTTGTAATCGATCACTAAACCATACCTGCCCTGGAACTGATATCGACCCAAGTACTAATCATGAACTGGAAGCAATAATGACCCCATAATGATCCAGAAACAGCTCCCGACTTGGTTTATTACCTGGAACAGTACCTGGAAATGTTCCGGTTTTGGATTTGAACACGGGTCCGGATTTGGGACCGATAAAATACTAGTTCCTGTCAACAAACTATACTCGTAGTAACTGGGCAACGTAGAAATAATGTAGGAATTAGCGTAGGAAATATAGTAGAATTGTTATAGTGATTTTCATTTTAAAAAAATATACAGCCATTAACATATGACTTAAGCTTGGTTATTAGCGATTAATAGTTATTAGCAATTAACATATCGGTTGCGTTTCATTATTTTAACCTCACCGCAATGAAAACACCCCTTGCGCCGACATTTTAAGTAGCATTAATGAGCTTAAAGTTTTTGAAAAAGTTACACAACTTATTTGCCCTACCGTAGCAAAGCTCCACACATACTAAAGCATGTGCAATACGTGTATTTAATGCAACTACCTTGTGAGCCCGCAAATTCTTGTGCCATGCAGTTGTAAAACAAATTCAATTAAAACGACAACGTTGTCTATCCTGCCTTGCCCACCCACGAGGGGGCGAAACCTATAAAGCCAAACCTTCTTAGCGAAAACCCGCAACCATGCCCAACCGGACGAAACACAGGGCAGGGCGATTATCTGGCCCTTTTCTTAGTTTGCACTATCCCGCGCCAACCTTCGCCCGGTACTCACTTCGGCGTGCTGTCCCGGGTTAAGGCGCTTGCCGCACTCCTCGCACCGCAAACACTCCGGATGCCAGTCGTAGCCGAGCGATTGCTTGCGTTCCGCTAATCAAAGCCGATGGCAGGAAAGACAAAATGAAGAAGAAAAAAAATAGATTAAATTAGTCAAACGAACCACGAATCATCACCCAGGCCAATTATGGCCTGCCTTACCGAAAAAGACGGGCTTGCCGCATTTGTGACACTTCCACATCGTGCTCACGCTCTCCCCTCCGTACCGGCCGGTCGGCCCGGGAAAGCCGGAAAAGGGGTACTGCTGGCTGCGGCAGCTCAGACGGCCACCATTCAACTCCTTGCCGGCGCTACCGGGAAGGATGTGCGGTTGCTGTGCTGTCGCTTCAGGGCTCTCGCTTGATTGATTGAATGAGATTCGTTCGCGCCCGCGCGCCGGAAGTGGTTGTTGATCGACGGGATTGATAGGGCTGAGCTGAGGATAGTGGATCGAAGATTATGGCCGGCTGGAACTGCGCTGCATTCTCCCGCACACACACATACGAACTCGGACTCTAGCACATAGACGCACACATACACACAAACATTACACAAACGGAATGAGCGGGTCGTGCGGAACGGGAACGGAACTGCAAAATACCTGTTTTGGGAGGGCGAAAGGGAACAACAAAAAAACTGGGATTAGTGTAGCTGCCAAGCGTTGGCTCGAACGTCGAAGTGACAACGTCAGTGCAAACAGAAGAGGTTTACGGGGGCTGCGAGAGAAACGGTGCAGCGCCTGCCCAGGGCACTGGTCCATGCATACAAATGCATCCGAAAGTGCATCAAGGTGCGGTAATTGTTGAGATTAGGGCAACGGCCACGGTATCCCAGCCAGGGGGAAGGGAGAGCCGTTTTGTCACAACGGGAAGTTTAAAATAATGTACCAAGGGTCAACAACACCTCCGGAAGGGTCATAGGGGTTTGTCGCCCTTTTGTCGCCTTTCTCGCTTCCCCCATTCGCCAACCCCACCCTAACCCAGCGGAAGGTGCAGCTGGGTGCCCGTTCCAGCCCACGGGTGTAAAAAGTCCATCTGTGTTTGCTGTTGTCTCCAACATCTTAAGATTTGCTTCTGCAGCTCATCGATTTCGTGTGATGGAATGGGGGGAATTTGCGGGCCGGACCATCTTTGTCTTCCCAGGCCCCCTTTCCCAGCAGGTGGTACGCTTCAGAACGTAGATACGCAGTGTGCGAGTTGGCCACAGGGTTATTTATGGATCGCGGAACACGGTAAACACCCGCCGCCCCCCGACCAATCTTGCCCGCTTCCCACAGGCCACGGACGCGGCGTTAACTTACGTTGATCGAGATTAAAACACAAGTAATACGGTTTTACTGAAAAACGGTACAGAAAAACGTAAAAAGCACACTACACACAAACTCCCCCACACACACACTCACACACACGCACGCACGCAAACAAATACGAAACTCATGTACGCTGGTGTGTACACTGGCTAACACAATCGGTTGTCAGAATCGAAATGTCAGTGTGGTGTTTTCCAGCGAATGACTTTGAATTTTGATTGACACCAGTTTATGCGCCCGACTTGAGCACTCGTCGCAAGGGTTTTCGGGAAAAAGGGCAAAAGAGCAAATGTAATACCGCGCCCTTGCACCAATCCAACATGGCGTCAGGCTCGAAGATGCACGGAAATTGACAGGCTCGAGACGAGTTTGTCCTTTTTGCTCGAGATGTCTGACGGCGCACCTCCATACACGACTTACGTTTGTTTCGTGCGACAATTCGAAAAATAGCTCAGTATTGCAAAACAGAGCTACTTGTCGCGTTCGAAATTTCTGCATCATCCGGAGTCGAATTGTTTGATTTGATTAAAAACCAGATGAATGACAAACTCAAAAAATTACCTTAAAGTTATTTTAACTTACTTTTTATCATTAAACATCAAAAATAGGCATGTGGACTAGACCAAAATTTAGCTACAGTGAAGCGCCGTTTAGGCCCGTGTCTGTGCTCCATCGGATGCGATTTTATCGGAAGGCCTGTCAAAATTTTATATGGGATTTGACAGATAACGTCGGACGTGCGATTTCGTCGTACGACGGAATCAAAAAAATTTGATTTCGTCGGACGCCGCATCCGATTTTATCTGTCAAACTAAATGTGTGGTGTTTTGTAGGAACAATCTCAACTTAATTTTTCATAATCGTTATATTATTAAATCATCCAAATAATCGCAATATTATACGAAAAAGCGTTTGACAGCACGTGCGATAAAATCGCATGCGATGGAGCACAGACACGGGTCTTACTCGGGGACCTTTTATCTGGCTGTCCGTTTATCCGTGCTGTAGAGAAATGACAGTACAGGCGGTCCCCGAGATACTCGGTACCTCTTATACGCGGATTCGGAGATACGCGGTTTTCCAAATTTGACAGTTCTTTCAGCAAATTGTACTGATTTGACACATCCATTGTGAAATACCAAATAATTTCTGTATTGAACGAATGTAAAATACTATTTAAAAAGGTTTAAAATTGTTCAATTCAGTAGAAACATATCAAACAATTAATTTGGTGGCGAAAACCACTCCCTACTTGCAAAATTGCACGAAAGTTAGTGATATTTTGGCTGGAAATCACGAGATTCGACTTACGCGGAAATTCGAGATACGCGATATTTTGCGGTCGTTTTCGGTCCCCATTTACCGTGTATCTCGGGGACCGCCTGTACAATACAAAGGTTACATTGCATTATGAGGAGGATATTTGAAAACCCAAATAGCCAGAATTGCTTAAGCAGCTCATTTTGGCACGCTAAAGATTGCTGCTCTAATTCGCCTTTTGCGAATGATAAACAGTGTGAGTAGAAAAACAGCATCAAAGTTCTATGTGGGTCTTTCAAACAGCGCCTAAGCAGCTTCCTTATGCCACGATGCCAGGGATTATTTTTCTTTGTGTTTTATTTTCAAGCAAGCGTCATCGATGAAATAAACAACAAGATTTGTTTCGTTTAAACACCTATGTATATTTTTCAATCCTTTTAATTGATGAATTACACAAAATTTTACACAATTTACTGATAATTCACAATCACTTCACTCAATATTCATTCTTCAATTAACGAATCTAACTTGTGTAGCCGCAATGAGATTATTGCCGGCGTCCGTCTTTGACACTTTGACAAGAGCCATCTCGTACCGATCCCAAGCGCCACAGATTAAGCTTAAACGACTGGAAAATTGAATATCCATAGGAAAAAAATGAAAGCTTCACAGCTTCATTGGTTTGATCAATAGATGGCGTATTACAACTCATCATTATATTGCTATCCTTTTCTTGCAATGTGTTTCGACAAGTTTCATCTTATAATGACCTATATAGCCTTATAACTTTCTGAGCAAAAATCTATATGAATGGTCGTGTGGTCAGATACGTGGGTATCAACACCAACGACCATTACTCAAATCTCACTTGCTTCAGTACTGGTGGTTTTCGTTGGAGTTTAGTATTTAAACAATCGTATCGCCGTTCTAGTTCTAGCGATGCATAACTTCAATGCGAAACCATACAACAGTACAGAGGAAATGAGAAAGCTCTCCTCCAAGCGAGGAAGCTCCACAGGTTGGGTATCCCACAAACAGATGGCGCCACCAGCTTTTTTGCTATTTTTAGAATGCATGAGTCGTTTGCCGTCTGCTAAACGAAGTCTTTCTATATTCCGTTTAGGTAGAGAATTTGAGGCGTTTAGAAGCCGTTTAGTGGTCGTTTAGTGGATTTGTGGCACTTGGGGATGTCATGCATTAAAAAGCTATAAAGTTCCACCAAGTTCGGTACGCTTTCTTAACAAGCCTTCAAGTTCCACCATGAACCTTACACATAGTGCTAATCAGCCGCAAAGTTCCAAAGAGTACCATGTGCCTGTTAAAAAGCTCCATAGTTCCGCAAAGTACCGTCTATCTCTTAATCAGCCACAAAGTACGACATCGGAACGATTTTTCGTTAAACAGCCCCAAATCAGCTATAAAGTACGAGCTGGCTATTTGGGAAGGCGGTTATAGGAGCACATTGTCGTAAAAAAAAAACTATAATGTATGGCAAATTTCAAATATTTTCATTCTCTCTCATATTCTCTCGCAAATTTCAAATGAGAAAGCTTTCACAGCTAGGAAAGCTCCATTCGCTGAGTATCCCGCCAACAGATGGCGCTACCAATCGTTTTGCTATGTTTAGAATGCATGAGTTGTTTGCCGTCTGCTAAGCGAAGTCATTTTATATTCCCTTTAGATTGAGAGTTTGAGACGTTTAGAACCCGCCCAAGTGCCACAAATCCACTAAACGACCACTAAACGGCTTCTAAACGACTCAAGTTCTCTACCTAAACGGAATATAGAAAGACTTCGTTTAGCAGACGCCAAACGACTCATGCATTCTAAAATAGCAAAAAAGCTGGTGGCGCTATCTGTTGGTGGGATACCCCAACCAGTTGAGCTTCATCGCTTGGAGGAGAGCTTTCTCATTTCCTCTGTACTGTTGTATGGTTTCGCATTGAAGTTATGCATCGCTAGAACTAGAACGGCGATACGATTGTTTAAATACTAAACTCCAACGAAAACCACCAGCACTGAAGCAAGTGAGATTTGAGCAATGGTCATTGGTGTTGATACCCACGTATCTAACCACACGACCATTTATATAGATTTTTGCTCAGAAAGTTAGAAGGCTATATAGGTCATAATAAAATGCAACTTGTCGAAATACATTGCAAGAAAAGGATAGCAATATAATGATGAGTTGTAATACGCCATCTATTGATCAAACCAATGAAGCTGTGGAGCTTTCATTTTTTTTCTATGGATATTCAATTTTCCAGTCGTTTAAGCTTAATCTGTGGCGCTTGGGCGTTTGGTGGTCGTTTAGTGGATTGGTGGCACTTGTGATAGCTCTTTTTATTCACTAAAAAATTAGCATTTGAAAATTCACTCCAATTTCTTTTACATTTCGTTAACCACCGTGAGTAGAGCGATCTGTCCAACATCCAAGCCAAACAAAAAAATTTCATCCCTTCGCAAACGTATAATTTACTTTTTCAATTTCACGGTGAACGCAAATCGGTGAAATCAATACAGGGTTTTACAAGTCAGAATCGAATGTCAACAAAACAATTTCAGAAGCTCAAGATGCAGTTTAGCTGTCAAAAGTTGTTGTTTCACCGCATCGATGCTATTTTCAATAGCGCAATTTGATTTTTAAATCACTCAAGTTGGTTTTTTAGAGGCCTTTCGCATCGTTTTGCAAATTAAATCACGTATGTTGAGATTATTTGTATACAAATCATTTATTTAGTGCGTTTATAGCGTTATATTTATGAAATATTACGTATTTATTGTAAAAAATAATATTTTCTGTGCAAAAAGCTACGAGCACTTGCGTATGTAAACATGTACAATGTTTATGTAGCTTTTTGCACAGAAAATCGCAATTTTTACCATAAATACGTAATATTTCATAAATATAATGCTTAAACGCATAACAGCACTGATCTCAATCATATAATCTCAAAATACGTGTTTGAATTTGCAAAACGATGCGAAAGGCCTCTTAAAAAATACAACTTGAGCGATTTAAAAATCAAATTGCGCTTGTGAAAAATAGCATCGGTGCGGTGAAACAACAACTTTTGACAGCTAAACTGAATCTTGTGCTTCTGAAATTGTTTTGCTGACATTCGATTCTGACTTGTAAAACCCTGTAATACTACGTGTGCCCCAGCTCATCCAGTACGGTATGGTGCGTCGCGCTTGTGCAGAGCACGGCCTAAAAACGCTCCTCGCCCGGAACGCGGTCAGAGCGCCGCCTAAGCTGCTGTCAGAGCCCTTCACGGCGTTGGTTATAAAATCGGCGCCAAACGCAGTTCTTTTCCATCCAAGGCTTCGTACGGTGAAGTTGTCCGAGTTGCTAGAGTTCGCACCCCCCCCTCACACCCATGCCCCTGCTTGGCGACGAGTGTTTTCTGTTAAACTTTTCCCGAAGTGTACGTGCCCTGCGAGCGTGTGTCCAACGTGTGCGCGGTATGGTGTCGACCGGTACGGCAAGCGCCAACAACGAAACGGATCTCGGAATTAACGCGCCTGCCTCGATGTAACAATTGTTTTGCACGCGTCCGTCATTCTGTCCAGTTGTCGTCGGCGGCGGTACCGCTTGTTGTGTGTCCCGTTCCGTGTCTGTGTGTGTGTGAGAGTGTGTGCATATGTGACTGTGAGTGTGCGCGTCCTGTACATTCAGTGACTTTTCCTTTTATTCTGGCGGCAGGGCAAACAAAGTGAGGTTACTTTGAAGGGCCGACGCGGGACTGAGAATAAAACTTTCGATCGCGTCTTGCCTGCGCCAACCCGCCCCCGCGCCCCCTGTGCTGCGTGTGTTGCAAAATTAGCGTTTTTTGTGTACGCGCGAGTGTGCGTGTGCTTGTGCGTGATTGTTGTGTTGTGTCGCTCCTGTCATCCCCTTTCCGAGAAGGTAAGTGAGGTTATTACGAATTCTG
Organism: Anopheles merus; assembly: GCF_017562075.2. Taxonomy (NCBI): domain Eukaryota; kingdom Metazoa; phylum Arthropoda; class Insecta; order Diptera; family Culicidae; genus Anopheles; species Anopheles merus. Next base: position 2,266,557 of record NC_054081.1, on the reverse strand, counting down.
GGAATCGCGGTGGCTTCCCTCGTAACTGTGGGTAGCTTGCGCGTGTGTGTGTGTGTGTGTGCGTGTATATTTTGTCTAGTTCGCTGTACCGCTGGGCACAACTGTGCTACCGTGCGCGTGTGTGTTCGTATGTGTGTGACAGTTCTGTGTGCGCGCTTGGGGGTTTTAGGGTTAGGTACGATTGCATTGGGAAAGCCGCAATCGTTGCTCGGCCTGCGATTTCGCACCTTTTCATTCTCTTCCTCTCCTTTCCGCCGCAGGCCAAACGCCCCGCTCGCTGACATCCGATCTATCGCAATCAACCAGCTCCGCTCGGTGGTCAAGATGGTAGACGACGCCAAGAGTGAAAACAGCGCGCCGAACGAAGGCACACCCTTCGTCCGCAATCCGGCCAACTGTACCTCGCCGTACTCGGTGGACGTTCTGCTGTCGCCCTTCCTCGGCTCGATGGGAGCGACCGAGGGCCTGTCGCTGATACGCATCAAGCGCCCGCAGCCGTCGCGCACGGCCGGCTCGCCGGGATCCACGACCCGGTCGCCCTGGTCGATCCGGCTGATGTCGCGCCGGCACGAGTGCACCTTCACCTACTACTACCAGGTGCTGCTGCTGGACGAAGCGAAACTCATCAGGTAAGGGGAAAGGGGAAGAAGAGTGCGGAGGGGGAAGCATCCATTTTGTTTTATGTTTTTTTTTTGCGTAATTTTTTTTTTTTCGGCATGGCCTACTACCCTGACAAGAGCCGCTGGTAGCTCCTGACGTTCAGTTAAATCCGTCAATACAAATTTTCCGTTCGCTTGCTTGCCGTTTTTTTTTTCAGAAACCTGAGCTGCCCATTCATTGCCGGTGCCGATTTGGTGAAGGGCGAACTGGCCGACTACAAGTGCCAGCTGGCGATGGAGTACTGTAAGGTCGATCTGGCCTACATCCTTTCGCTGCGCTACGGCGAGGACGGCGCGGACGGCCCACGGCCGCTGGACGTCCCGCGGGCGACCAAGGTGGTCGAGAGCGTGCTGGAGGCACTGAGCTTCCTGCACAACGTCGCCGGCCTGCTGCACGGCGATCTGAAATCGTTCAACGTGCTGGTGCAGGGCGACTTCGAGGCGGTGAAGCTGTGCGGGCTGGGCCGCATGAGCCACAAGGTGGACGGGGACGGCACGGTGGAGGGATGGTCGGCGGAAACCGTCAGCTCGACGGTGGCGCTCGGCCTCTGGTCCGCCCCGGAGCTGTTCGAGAACAGACCCGGCACGACCAAGGCGGACATCTGGTCGTTCGGGCTGCTCGTGTTCGAGCTGCTGACCGGCTATCCGCCCCACACCTTCCCGGGCGTGATGGACAAAGCGCTGGCCGAGCCGAACGAGGTGCTCGGCATGCGCAAGCCGGCCGGCCGCCGCAACTCGGACGTGGTCGTGATGGACGAGGACGACACCGACTGCGTGATGGTGGAGGACGATCCGGTCAAGCAGCAGAAGCGGCTGAAGGCGGACGTACCGTTGGTGCTGGCCCGCAAGCGGGCGTCCGAATTCCCGCCGCTCGGCAACAGCGACTACATGCTGGAGGCGGGCGGTGCTGGCGGAGCCGCCGGAGCAGAAACGCAAGGTTGGATGAAGCGGTCCAAGGCGGAGGACGGCAGTGCGGCGGAGGGCACCGGCAACAACAAGCAGCTAACGATCGATCTGCTCAACGACGAGGACGACGCACCGAAGGAGCAGGAGAAAAACGGGCTGCCGAACCTAGAGGCCACCACCACCACCACCCCCTCGTCGACCGCAGCACCGATCGAGCCGGCAGCGGGAGCGGTCCAGGGGGAGGTAACCTCGTCCGAGGCGCAGGCGGAGGCGCCCGGCGGCGAGCAGGCCCTGCCGCTTGCTGCGGCGAAGGTTGAAGCCGCGGTGGCTGCCTTCGCCGAGGGCACGGCGCCCGGCGGGGGAGAGAACGTCCCGGGCGAGGCGGCAGCAGCGGCAGCCGGCAAGGGTAAGGCTGGCGCCGTCGGCGGCACCCCGCCGAAGAAACCGGTCGACGATGTCGTGATGGTGCTGGACAGCTCGGACGAGGACGAGCCGGACTTCCGGGGCAGCCAGCGGCCGCGCGAAGTGCTGACCGACGAGGACAGCGAAATCTACGACTCGTTCGACCAGGACGAATGCTACGACGACGAGGTGGACGACGACGAGCCCGTCTCGGAGATCGATTCGGAGCTGGAGGATGACAACTTCATCAACTACGCTAGCCTCGGCACGCGCCCCCCGATCCCGTCCGACATTCCGCTCGGGGCGGAGTATCGCCGGCTGCTGGAAGTGTTTCTGGTGTGCACCCGCGAGAACCCGGCCGACCGCCCGACCGCCAAACTGTTGCTCGGTGCCATCAAGCTCAGCGCAGACACGCCAGCACCACCAGCAGCAGCAGCAGCAGCAGCAGCAGCAACGCCACAATCAACCTCCCCAGATCAACCGCCAAACAACTAAACGTGCTGCGGGTGTGCACTGCGTCGCAGTTACTTGTACATTCAACGATATGCACACATATTCCATTACCTTATAAGTTTGTGGCAAGCTTTGTCTTTGTAATCGTTCGAGGAGCGAAGGCTGTTAGATTTGTAGCGTTAGTAGTATTCGATTTTCTATCGCACCTCAAGAAGGAGGGGAGCATTGTTGCATGTACATAGGAAACTGTCCGTTGTTTTTCGGATTAATTCTTTCTTTCTTTCTCTTTTTTTTTTTTTTTGGCAAGAAGGCTCATGGTACGAAAATCCAGCTTGACAAATAGCCGGTCTGAGATGGACACGTGCTTCTTCTTTTTTTCACTTTCACTCCGACGATCACAGTTACGGGTCGTCTAGGTTACTGCAAGGATGGCAGGGAGAATTACACTAGTTAGGAAATAGTTCGCCAGTTGAACCCCTTAACGCGGGGGAGGTTCAGTTCAGGATTGATCTCTCCCGCCTGTGCCCGCGCGCTGTTCGATCTCTGTGAGCATTGGTATAGGCGCAGGAGAAACGGGCCAGAGAACGGACGAACAGGGGAGGAAACATGCTGGCAAAAGGAGTGGGGAAGCGTTTCCTTTTCTACTCATTATTTAAATCATTTCACTAAAAACAAACCTCATCGGTAATCTCTCTCGCGCGCGCGCGCGCGTCAGCGTCTTAGGGAAAGACAGCTGCAATTCGAACCGTTTTAGTGCGAGAGAGAGGACACACTCACCTACACTTTAAACCTCTTTCACACAGAGGAACAAAAAGAAGCATATGGTAGACGTAAAACAGACAGCTAGAAGCAGAGAACCGGACAAGGCTCTATCACTCATGTAGAATGGATGTAAATGTAATGTAATGCGTGTGTGTGTGCGGGTGTGGTAGGGCTTAGTCAGTGCGCTGGTATGAAGACTCGTTAGCCGTACCTATATATTGTTAGGTAAAAGAGATAGGGAAAATTCACTAACCAGCTAACTGTACAGCTTGTAAATATGTACAAGGTAAGACTTTTCGTAACTTATCTGTCCATTTCATGAGTTGACTCGAGCGCAAAATGCTGTATGATGCATTAATCATACCGCTCTATGTGCGCTCAATTCTGAAATGAACTATGAACCTGTTTTCGATCGAAATGCTCAGTGCGAAACGTCAGTCAGGCAGTTTAAAACAAACAAGAAACAACACATTTTACCAATCTTGGCGCGCGCCCGCCCCATTTTTCGTTCCCTAGCCCTTCGCGGGCACATTTTACCGAACAGAATTAGACATCACCATTGAATTCCTTCGTTTTTTTTTATCTTCAAAACACTAACCACACTTTTCTAAACTAAAAGGGCGTTGTTCGTTTAAATGCATTTGATTTTCATTACCTTTACACGTAAAAACAACAGCGAGCTGTGCGCGTACATGCGTCAGAAGGGTCGGATAGAGAGCGGGAGAGGGCAGCATCAGAGGCGCAATTAGGTTTGACTTTTCATTTTTTTTTTAAATCAAAATAACATATAGAAATGCGCCAATAACAATAATTACAAACCACATCGTCAAGCCCCAATCATGTTTCCGGCAAGAAGAGGAAACCGCTAGACGCAAGCGCAGCAAATTAACAGCCACAAGAGCGCCGTGGGATGTGGGGGGGCGCCCCATGGTGGTTAAAGCAAACACCGTTTATGTTTAAATGCCGTTGAAAAATGTAACGCCAGGAATTGAAAAATAAAATGAATTTGTTAAAACGGTTATGATGATGGCACGAAAAACTTTCTCGCCTTGCGTAAATGTATTATCTTTGAGTTAAAATGAAATCCCATGCCCACTGCCAATGACACTCGATAGTGTCGAATCGTCCGACCAGCAAGGAATATGCGAATTATATGCTCAGTTTCTGAGCCGTAAATTCATCGGGCCACTTATTCCTGACAAATCTAGCAGCTGTATCGAGAGCTGTCGCGGCATCACATCACTATGTGCACCTGCTAAAGTCTTCGAAATGCTGGTGTACAACAAGCTTCTCCGCCGATGTGGCTCGACCATCGCGCACCATCAGCAAGGATTCTTTCCTGGTAGGATTCTTTCCACGTACTATGGACACAGGCGCTCATGTCGATACCGTGTATCTCAAAGCCGCATTTGATAGAGTGGATCATCGGTTCCTGTTGGACAAACTGACCAAATTAGGCCTGTCAGATCCCCTTACCACAGGGAAGCAACCTCGACCCCTGGCTATTTTCCTTCTCTATTACAGGGTTTGTCACGATTTATTGGTCGGTTCCCATCAATTTTTGGTGGGTTCCCATATTTTTTGATGCGTTCAATTGTTTGGTCCAATTGTATTGATATCCAATCGGAAAATACCATTATATTATGGGAACGAACCAAAACTCTATGGGATACGATCAAAAATCGTGGGAACGCACCAAAAATCATGCAAACTGACCAATAAACCGTAGAAAACCCTGTAACGATCAAATGTATGTTTTATCCGATAACTCTGATGATGTGAGACTTTTCTTTTTTTTTTTGTAGAGTGCCGGTAAGTGGTCATAGTCAATGAAGTACCAGACCCTAAAATTGCCGAAATAAATAAATAAACTAAAAGCAACAACAACAAACGCCAAATAAGGAAAGCAGATGCGTTTGGTATATTTTTAATCTTTTTATTTCGATTCTGTTCATTCGCACATTTGAATGCGGGTTCGTCGCTTTTTAATTCTTTGAAATACACAACTGTAATTTGAAATTTTCAAATATATAACTAGATTTCTCTTTCAACATGGACCCGGCGGCAGCAGCACACCTCCGTTTCTCCCCTTGCCCGTGCCGGTAGCCACCAGCTGGTTCGCGCTTTTTTCTCCCATCGCGCATCGTCCGCGTGGAGCTGTGTCGGGTCGCTCGCCTGAATGAGGTATGTTGTGTGCTTCCGCGTGCTTCCCTTCGATTCTCCCTAGCCCCCCACAAAAAAGAAACCCCCATTCCCCCTCATTATCTTTCCACTAGCATTGTTTTTTCCTACTCCTTCCCTCCATGCACACACACTCACTCTCTCTTTCTCTGCAGTAGCTGAAATTATTACACACGCGCCTCCCGTGGTGCTGTGTGTTGCAAGTAGTTGGTTTGTAATAATTATAATATAATAATAATAACCAGCATCATCGTCATCATCATTGATCACCACTATCATATACTGATAATAATGATGACAGGGGCTTTGCCTCCCCACCACCCACCCACCCCATTGACGGGAGAGCGCTCCTTACACACGGATAGTCATGATAATAATAATTAGAATAATAATAATCGCTATAGCAGAGTGTTTCCATGTATGGGTGTGTGTGTGTGTGTTTTTGTTGTTGTTTCACTAGTAGTAATAATAATCGTAATCCGTAATAATCATGGTTACTAATCATCAATTCGCTTTCCTATTATTTCCACACCCCTCTTTCATCTCTCTTTCTCTCCTTCTGCACAGTTTCTTATTTTCATGTATTACTTCTGCTAAGCGTTCCCGCACGCCTCACATTTTCCCTTACACCATTTTCCGCCGCGCGGTGGCTTTTGGGTAAGCGGGTAAGAAGCGCGTACGCCTATGGAGAGTCGCTTCCGCGGGCAGCAGATCCACCCGGGAAGAGAGAGGGGAGGACGAGCGCGGGAGCGCGGTAGTAGATAGTAGTAGGGTTGGTAGTGTATTACGTGTAGTAGTAGTAGTAGGTAGTAGGTAGTAAGGGTAGTTGCACTACAAGTTACTCCCTGCGTTTCGCTCTCCTCTCGCTCAAGCCTCAATTTCAGTTGCCCCCTTTCGTTTTGCAACAATTTCGTTTCGCCTTCTGCTTGCAGCATTTACACACCCTTCGAACCCCTGCCCTAGTTTCTTGGTTAAATAATGTCTTCGTGTGATTCGTTCCCTCTAATGAGTTTTTTGTTGCCGTTGTTGATGATGTTCTACTAATATTAAAAAAAAAAACACAACAAAACAAACTTGAACTGCGCTCCCCTGCGCAGCCGGTTTAACATGACTTCTTCCACCTAACGCACCCACCACACTGCCAGGAGGGAGCTTGCCTATCTTTATGCATATGTATATGTATAGTGTTCAATCATTTCCGTTTGAATTCGGACGAAATCGCGCATCACGTATATCTGGGATTGCTATAGTTTAGTTACACATTCGCCGCCATTTTGTTTGCCCGCCATTTCGCGCCCGATTGCCCGCGCTAAGGAAGAGAGGTTAGGGCGTTGCTGTTTTTTTTTTTCGTTTTTGTTTTTGTGTTTTTGCGGTAAATCTATTTACATCACGGAAACCACTTGTATGTGTGTGTTTGTGTGTTTGTGTGTGTATAAAAGTAATCATTTCAATCATCCCGCGTTTTTAGACCCGCCTGCGTTCGTAACCGTTTTTTTGCTTGCTATATCACGTGCTGTTTCCCCCCTCCCCCCCTTTTCTTTCTTTCCCTCGGGTTTTTCATCTTTCTTGGCTTCATTTACTTTACTTTTCTTTTTTTGTTTGTTTTCTGAATTCATTTCACACGTTTTTACTTACACCCATTATATTCCCTATTATTTTGATATTTTGTTTATCGTGTATGTGTGTGTGTGTGTGTATTCTTTTTTATGCTTTTTCTTCTCGAAAGCAACCGCTAGAGATTTTTCGCTTTTTGCTGGGGGTTTGCATTGCTTTTTGTTTTGTATCATTGTTTTAAACTCGCCCCACCGCCTCCCGCACCACCCCTTTTGCTTCCCCGCGTCAGTCACCATTCGCTCCTGCTCGCCTAACTGTTGCCACCCGTGGTGGTTTGCGAATGCGGTCGACCGTGCCTTGCACTGTGTGTGTTTTTGTAAACAAATTAAACAAGGAAAGCGAACAAACCCTTCACCACTGAGCGGCCAACGCCACGTGTTTGTCGGTGCTCTCCCTCGCTTTACCCGTCCGCTCCGGTTTGCAGAGCGAAATGAATAACAGCCAAAAGAGCGCTGTTGTTTCCGGTGGAAGGATGTAAAAAGGATGGAAAATAAAGTGAGTGAGTGGATGGGGGAAGGGAAACAAACACATCAAGCAAACCAGGAGGAAATGTAAAAAAGAAGAAAAACTATAATACGCAAAAATAAGAAGGCAGAATAAAAGAAAAAGAAGGAAAAAGCCAAAAATAAACAAAACCAAAACAAAAATGACGCATTAAAACTAACAGATGCTCTAGTGTGCAAGCCGAACGAAACTATCTCTTAAGCATAATACTTCATTTCACATTTGTTTCCAATTTCCACCGTTTTTCTTCCTATTTTCTGCTCTTTTTTCTTCTCTCTCTCTCTCTCTCTCTCTCTTTTTATCTCTATCGCTCTACCCGTTAGATTGCCGGTAGGATAGGTCCTACCCTTTTTAATATCATAACCCTGGCGTGTGGTTTTTATGCCTATTTTCCATTTTCCTATGGGTGTATGTGTGTGTGTGTGTTCCCCCTGAAGGTGTGTATATTGTCTCCATTTTTTCAGGACAGCAAAAAAAAAAGACAAGACCGAACCCTGATGCACATATTGTGAGGTGAAGTGAGCCGAGCATTGCGTCCCTTGGAATGTGACGTCATCGAAGGCGTATTAAAAACCGCCATCATATTCTGGGAGGACAACCCCATGTGTGTGTGTGTTTTTTTGTTGCTAGCTTTTTTTTAAATCGAAATTAGAAGCTACTTTACCCAACGAGTGCAAACCACGCGTGAATTTCTGAATTCTTTCACGATCAACACAGCAAAAGTGAGCAACGGAAAAGTGACCCATTTTACCGCCCACCGCCCCCGACCTCCTGGTTCCTGGTGGAATGTATTTTTGATTGTCTGTCGGTAGGCGAGGCCCCGTTTTTTTGTTGCTGCCACACGTTGAAGGGTTCGTCGTCTGCTCTCCGTTTGAAGCACAATGTCCTCCGCTTTGCCTCGTTTCGTGTACACACCGCAGTGAAGGTATTATGAGTGCGTGTGTGTGTGTGTACAATTATAGCGAGCTGACTAGATCGTGCGCAGAGCAGCACGAAAGCCCAGGAACCACTAGGAAGACACACACATCGACTGCACACACGCCAACCCCTCTCAACTTAGGAATCTAAAGCCTAGGAAATCATGTGTTTGTGTGCTTGTGTGCTCTCGACGCAACTCGAGCGATCAAAGAGAGAGAGGGAGACAGAGAGATACAATACTGATTTACAGCGCGATTTACACGCGAGAGCGACGCCGGGAGCTCCGCCAAACCGCAACCCTTTCTACTCGATCGCGATCGACCAGAGCAGCCGCTTGCGGTCGAGTGAGGTTAGCTCGGCGAGCGCTTCGCCCGCATCGGTCGCCTCCTCCTCCCCGTAGCTGCCGACCGTCGGTTCGTCCCGCGGGGCGGTGGTCGTGCCCGGCCGGACGCACGTGCTGACCGCGTCGATGCTGTCGTAGAAGTCGACCCCGCCGTCGGACGAGTTGCGGGCGGTCGTCGCGGTGGTCGTCACGGACAGCGGCGCTCCCTCGCCGCGGTGACCGTCCGTCCCATCATCCTGCCCAGCGTGCCGCAACCGGTTCACCTTGAACTCGACCAGCTCCTCCTCGCCGTGCGGTGGCCGCTGGGGACAGTACAGCAGGCAGCTCTGGCGTTCGTCCGGCTCGCTGGCCGCCTCGTCCGAGCCGCCGCTACTGAGCACCAGACACTCCTCGCCGGTGTGCTGTGGGGCGGGTGGGTGGTACCGTGGTGACGCTTCCTCCCGCTGCTGCTGGTGCGCACAGGCTGCACTGCTACCGATGCCGCCCGCCACCAGCTGCTCCCAGGTTTTCAGTATGTTCGGGTTCACCCTGCCCACCAGCCGGCAACCGTCCGGCCCCGGCTCGCCCTGTCTGCCGGGCGACTGAAACGCGACCAGCTTCGGGCTTGGCACTATCAGCGACTCCTGTCCCGCATTCTGCTCCTGGTCGTCCTCCTCGTCCGAGGTGTCCATCAGCAGGAGGGGATGCTTGTACGCCAGCTCGTCGATCTGGCGCTGCTGCTGCTGCTGCGGCCGCTGCTCGCCCTGCAGTGCGAGCGGGCGGACGTGAAAGATGGGCGGCGGTATGGCCGACTGGCGGTTCTTGGCCGCCAGGTACTCGCCGATCAGGTCCCGGCGCGGCTCCGACAGGGCCGAGGTGGAGCAGGCGGCCCGCACCGTGGCGGCGGGAGTGTCGGCGGTGGGCGTGGTCGGGGTCTTCGGTGCGGTCGCGCTGCCGGTGGCCGTGCGCGATCGTACCCGCCCGATGGCCCGCAGCGAGGACGCGTACATGTCCGGCGAGCGGGCAATCCCCGGCAGGGGCGGTGGAGGCGACCGGATACCCACACTGCTGCTGCTGCTGCTGCTGCTGGTGGTGGTGGAGGCGGTGGTGATGATGGCGGGGGTTGCATGATCCGGTACTGCTAGCGGCGTTAGTGTTGGTTTCGCCAAACGGAATGTGTTGTTTCTTCGCGCCTGTTTTTTTTTTCGAGTGTGTGTGTGTGTGTGGGGGTGGGTGAAAATTGGAGAGAGAAAAGAAAAAGAAGAACAAGAAAAAAATGTAAGAGCGAAAAGAGATAGAATGAGTAACCAGTTACAAACAAACTAGCCGGTCGAGATATAGGCTAGAGCAACAGGGGAGAGAAGGGGTGAGGTATGGGGTGGTTCTTGAGGGTGATGAAGGGGGAAGGGGTGTGATATATCTTTTTTGGTACTGCACTACAACAGGATTTTATTAAAGTTGTGGAAAGGATGTAGGGTTATGCTCTCTGTCTCCCTCTCTCCTCTCTCTCTCTCTCTCGCTTTGCTTGTTCTTCCGTAATATTAGCTTCGTAGCTGCTACTTGCAAAGTGGTGCAGAAAAAGCTCCCAAAATGAAACCAAAAACAGATACCAATAAAAAAAAAACGAAGCTACCAATACACTTAAACTCTTGGTGTGCGCGAGGAGAGCATAACTAAGTGCAAGCGGGAGGGCGTTAAGTGTGTGGATGATGAAAAGGGGGTATTTTCCAATTGCCATGAGGATGATAAAATGGTGGATGTTTGGGTGTTTATGTGTGTTTTTTGGTGTGGTATTAAAACTACCCATTAGCCAACTACCGGATGTTAAGATCTACCAGAGAATCCACCCAACACTAATATGCTACAAAAACCCGAGCTCGGAGGGGAAGGTAGTACAGTAACTCAGTTACTGCAGTTGGTGGGTTTATAGTGCTTTCTGCTGGTGTGGAGATGATGATGATGATGATGACGATACAACGCTTCATTTGCTATTCTGGTTGCAACGGTCAGCTCTTGTTTGAAAAGTTTAACAAAAAAAAACATGCATGCATGCACAAATACAAACACACATATTACAATGACAATCACCACACGTCGAAGCGGCTTAGTACGCGGCGGACTCCCGATTGTCCAGCACTGCCCTGGTCTCCGGTTTAATGGGACCGGGTTCAATAGTTGAGTCAGCGAGCAACGAGAGCAACCAGCAACCCAGCATATAACACACATCTGCAAGTGTTTGCAATGAACTGGTGTTTCGACTTGTTTGCACTCTCTTTTACTTCAACGAGGTAGAGCCGATTTAGTTAGACAACTTTAAGTTTTGCATAGAGTGGCAAATGCCCCCAACATCTTCCAAACATTGTCGGATCCACCTTGGATCATCTTCCATTTTCATAGTGGAGATATCCAACATACTTGGGACCTCCATGGAATATCATCCAACTTCTTTCAAAACACTTGCGACCACCATTGGAACATCTTCAAACTTCATATTGGAGCATCCAACAAACTTGAAACTTTCATAAAACATCTTTCAACCTCATAGTGGGGCATCTAACATACCTGGGATCACCCTGGAACATCTTCTAGCTTCTCAATGAGGTCATCCAACATACTAACGACCGCAATAGCACATCTTCCATCTTAAAGTGGAGGGATCTTAAATATTTGGGACCTCCATGAAACAACTTCAAACTCCATCCAAAACATTTGCGACTACCATGGAACATCTTCAAACTTCATAGTGGAGGTACGCAACATACTTGGAACCACGACGGAACAGTTTTCAACTTTCTAGAATGCGAGTTCGAGCCAAAAATAAAAATGGAAAACCTCACATCATTTCGTAAAAAACGGATTAAATGTCCTGAAAACAGTATATACACTTTGTTTCGCAAACATACGTCAAGAAGGTCAAGGTAGATAACACAACCAATAACAGAAATGAAGTAAAACATAACTATAAACACAACAGACATGAGACATATGTTGGAGACATGACATTATGAATTTTGTAATTTTGTTGTGCTGTTTTTAAAACAGAAATACAAACAAATCATCGAACTGATAAGTAAGAACAAAAACAATGAATTGTATGAATTGTACACACTCAACACACAAACACTCTCAATCACACACAGACACACATACATACGTAACATTCATAGTGATCGTACCAATTGGAACAGATAAGTACACGTACTCCGCCGTATTCAACGAAAGGAAATAATGACCCGAATGTGATGACGGGAGATAGGGATGAGTAAGTGAGCCTGATTTCGTATTAGTGAGGGGCGTTGGGATGGTATAGGGAAAAGGAAATCTTTTGTTCTACTGCGGTAGGTTCGAGATAACTAACACTAGAACACTACTCATCCGTACGTAAAATGAGCAAATCTTTGAAAGTGATAATTCGGAAGGATGCAGTAATGCCAGCTTGTCTTGTATGGTAATGGATGTACTAAACTGCAACCTTCTCGAGCCATGTGCTCTCGCCGAGTTGAAGGAAGCAGCTGGAGCATTCACTTATTTTCATATCATACGACAAATCTTTTTGCAAATTGAGCTCATGAAAATGTCTTCACCAGTCAAAATGTCTCACCTAAACAGTTGTCTATACTGCTACAACTATTTTGCCCTTTGTTGATGGGATAACGATACTGTTTCTTGGTCTAGCTACCAAGTAATCGAGCGAGGTGATGATGAATGAGGCATGAATAAAACTAAAAACAATGCAGCACACACACACACACGCATACGAAAACACGCGATGGTGGTGGTGACTACTAAAACCGTAAGACCCCACCGGTACACACGCTGCAATGAAGATAAATGCATAAAACTTAAAACAAATGAAGGGGATGCTACTACTACATGACACAACACTATTACCAAAATAAATAAAAAATACAACAAACTAAAAGCCAGCCACAAAATGCTTTACCAAGCGTATATCGAAAACGCATGAAAGGGTGAAAAAGTATGGAACGGTGAGGGAAAGGGCAGACGAATGGAAACAGATAGAGCATGAGTGCGAATAGAAGAATAGAAATGTAAAAAGATGTAGAAGATGTAGAAAGTGGATGATGAAAAAAGGCGCAGAAAAATGTAAACAAAGAATTGGGACGCATTGGGAAAGAAAATGGCGGAAAAAATCGATTGCAGAAAACAAAGAAGTGGTGAGAAATAGAAGAAAAAGAAGGTGAATAAAAGAAAGTTGAAAATTGTGTATAAACAGTAATATTAAACAGATCGACAGAGAAAAAAGTTGGATGAAAGTTGATTATACAATGAGGCTTAAAGAAGTGAACAATAAAAAAAAGCGCTACAGAAACCGAGAATGCAAGATGGAGAGGGGTGAAAAGCTGTCGAGAGTACTGTACACACACTACACACCAACATGTAAATTCGGCCCAGTTTAGGGAGAAAGAGAGGGAGCAGAAACAGAGTGATGTGGGGAGAGGAAAAGGGTGAAGAGGGTAATGGATGGAATAGAATGAAATATTTTGAAAGGCAAAAAAAAGGAAAACAGGGAACAAACGTGGTAATATTTGCCCATTGCGATCGTAGGAGATCGGGTTTAGGAGGGGTTGGTGAGAGGATGGGGAAAGAAAACACAACAACAAAAACGAGTAACGAAAAATAAAAACAAAAATCGAAAACAAAAATACAAAAATGAAACAAAATAAGAGGACTTACGAAACAAGAAGAAACAGGTAGGCTACCACACACGCGCTAGAGGAATGGCAGTAGTAGTAGTAGTGGTTGGTGGTTGTTGCTGTTCTTGGTGGTGGTGGTGGCGGTGGTAGTAGCACTAGTAGTAGTAGTGGGTAGTAGTGGTAGTAGTAGTAGTAGTGGGTAGTAGAAAATGCTAGTAGTAGTAGTTGGCCTCGCTGTGGTTTCGGTTTGCAAACGGCGTGGCGCAGCAGGAACCTTCGGCGCATGTCCGTGTTTTCAGCATCACTGTTGCTGCCCCTGCTGCTCGTCCTGCTTGACGTCCGTCCACTTTGCCGATCAGTAGTCGTGTAACATTTCCTCCCTTGGTCGGCTTTAGCATGGACGGCGGTTTTGCTTGCCCAGCCAAACAGCCGAAACACTCTGGGCAGTGTATCTTGCAGTGGAGGATCGCATCACTGTTTCTCTCTGTATCGCTCTCACTGTATCTCTCCTTCTGAGGTGTTTTGGTCCGCAACTTTTACCGCTCGACACATTATCTTTAAGGCATTGGCTCATTGCTTTTGGGTACGGGTGATATCTCGTTGCTGACTCACGGGGGCAGCTTTGGACACTCGGGGTCACGCATTTTTAGAGAATTAGAAGGTTCAGACACACACACACACACACAGCACATGTGGCAGGCTCGGTAGAGTAAAATACAACAAAAACACACATCATGCATGCGCTTAATGACGTACACAAAACCGCCCTCTTCCCGGTTGCCGTTACAAGTACACACAAACAAAATGAAATCCCACGGTTTCCCCCCCATCCCTGCCGACCCACAAATCTTCAAAAACTCAGCTCAGATACGCACACACACACACACACACACACACACAGTCACCAATCTCAAACAGTCAATACACACACACGCACATTCGCAACGGAAATAGTAGACGCAAAAGGAGACAATTGTTTGAAATGGTGTTTTAATTGGAGCTGTAGCTGCGACAAAAACAAACAGAGACGAACACAAACTTACTATAGTCAAACTAAAAGAGTGGGGGGGGGGGGTGATGGGGCTGCAAAGAACACTGGGTGAGGCGTGCAAAATAGGAGGAGAGAAAAAGAACGAGAAAAAAAGAGTGTCAAACCGAAACAAACGCAACAGAGAGTTGGCTCCCATCAGATCGCTCCCATCAGTTCCTGCGGGGAGGGAAGGGCACAGCACAGCACCGCTGGAATGTAAATACGCAATACGCTACAATCTTTTGGCCCTCCATTTTCGCCCTGCCCATCCTCTGTTTTACGCAACCCTGCACTGGAAATGCACCGCGAAAAGACCCACCCACCCGGAGAGTAAGGTGTGTGCCACCGCGTGCTCTGTACGTTCGAGGGCGCTAAAGCGATACAATTAGAGAGGGTAAAGCGGGGGGTAAAGTTGGGGGTTTAAAGAGGACATCGGGCCCGCCCCTCCCTCCCTCTTTGCTAAGCTGTCCTAACCCTGCCGCTACGCAGCTGCCGAAAGCGAGCACAAGCACGAGCAGTAGATCGTAGGGAGACGAAGAAGAATAAGAAGAAGAGGCAGAAATCTTGTGAACATTAACTAAACAAAAAAAGGAGAGCAAACACACACACACACATACACACACAAACACACAGTGCCGCACGCGTGCTTGTTCCTTTTTTCCTGCGGGGTTTCCCTCCTCAAATCATTCTGTTTTTTTGCTCCCTCTCTCGCTCTATCTCTGGCTCTCTATCTCTCTCTCTCTCTCGCTCTGTCAGATGTCCTCTGCACTACAGCGGGAAAACTCCTGCCGGACACTCGCGCGGTTGAGATGATGGTGGTGTCGGTTGTGTGGCGGTGGTTTGGTGAAGGTGAAGATGGTGTTTTGCTGAGTGGCTTTGGAATGGTGATGAGAGGAGGTGTGTGGTGACGACCGTCCCGTTCTGTCACCTCCGTATCCACACACACACACACACACACACACACACAGAGGCACGCACACATACACGCACCCCGCCCGTTCCCTCGTCTTCATCCCCCACTGTCATGCATTCAGGGGGTGGTCGGGGGCTGGCGGGAGCAGGGTGGCGCTTACATCTTCAGCCAGTTCAGCCAGCTACGGTTGCGTACCTTCACGTTGCTGCTGCCGGTGGTGGCGGTAGTGGTGGTGCTGGTGGACGCCGTTACCGAGGCCGAATCGTCCGACTGGCCGGTCGACCCGATCGAGGCGGTCGAGGCGTGGCGCAGGACGGTGCTGCCACCGCCGACAGCGCCGCCCGCCGTGCTTCCCTTGCGCTCGGGGGGCCCGCTGCCCGGGCTGGCGGCGCTAAGCTCCTTGCGGGAGCCGGACTTGCTCAGCTGCTGCCCGCCCGTGGTGCTGCTGCTGGTGCCGGTCGCGAGCACCCCGTACGTGGACACCTGGGCCGACTGCAACCGGGACAGCGAATCACAGTTCTTCACCTTGCTGGTGAGATTGTCGCGCTTGGCGCGCGGCTGCGGCGAGGAGCACACGATCCCGTACGGCGGGATCGGCGGCGGCGGCGGCATCCCCATCGACGTGCGCGTGCTGGCGGCGGGCGAGGACGGTGGCGCCGAGCCGCTGCTGCTGCTGCCGCTAGCGGTGCCCTTGCTGCCGGCGGCCGACACCGGTATCGAGGAGGAGCGCGACTTCTCCAGCGACGGCGTGTCCTTGCTGGTGCGCCAGCTGAGCGCCGAGTCGGCCCGGTACAGGCTGCCGCTGCTCGTGCTGGTCGTGTCGCGCGTCCGGGCCATCGGTTGCGGCGGTTGCTGCTGCTGCTGCTGGTGATGGTGGTGGTGGTGCTGATGCTGCTGCTGGCCGAACGAGCTGGCCGTGTCGGTTGACTTCACGTACAGGCTGCCGGTGCTCTTGGTGAGGCTACGGTTCGACGGCGGTCCGGACGAGCCACCGCCGAGCGGACGCTGGACCGGTGCGGTCGGCGTGGTCGGGGTAGGTGTGGCGGAAAAGTTGCGCCCGGTCGGGGGTTTCGGTGCGGCCGAACCCTTCGTCCCGGGCAGCGGTATCTTTGACGGTCGGCGACGGGGCGTCTCCGGTGGTTGCTGCTGCTGCTGCTGCTGGGGAGGAGTTTGATGTAGCAAGAGGCGACCACCCGCCGCCCGGTCTATGCTGCCGTCCCGGTCGGGCTGATCCTGGGTCGACTCGGTGCTGCTGTTGTGCTGCTGCTGCTGCCCAACGATGTCATCCATCGCGACCGGCGTCATCGCCTTCATGGAGGGCGTCGACACCTGGGAGGACGATTGCAGCAGGCGCGGCCCGCTCTCGCCCCGCAGCCCCAGCAGCATGTGGGGATGATGGTGATGGTGGTGATGGTGGTGCGGGTGGTGATGGTGAAGCTGCGGGTGCGTGTGCGACGCGGACAGCATCGGCGAGGTGGGCGGCGGCGGCGAGGACGACGACACGGAGGCGGCGGTCCGCTCCGGGCTGCCGACGGTCGACGACGGCACCGATTTGCTCGTCGCCTTCGACTCGATCACACGCAGCTGCGCCTTGGTACCTTCGAGTTCGATCGATTTCTCCTTCAGCTAAAAGGCATTGAAAAAAAAAACAAGGAAATTGTAAAATTCCGTTCATGGGCCACCTCTTGCTCCTCTTACCTGAAACCGTAGATCGTCTACGTCTTCCTTCGACTTTTCGAGCCGCTCCTTTAGGGTAATGCGCGACCGGGTCGCCTGATCCAACCGTTGCTGTAATATCTGTGACAAGAAGAAAGAAGGTTATCAAGCGTTACTCAGCGATCCTAGCAGGTTGACTAAACTAACAACAACAAGAACAGAGAGCTTTGCACAAACAGCTTTGCCCGCAGTAACTTCTTTACTGGAAGATGCTCCACACATAATCTCTTCTGTATGGTTTTGAAAAAAAGTAGAACAAGGGCAGGTTCTTGCCATGAATACAATCAAGACTCTTCAAGAATATTTCCCAAAGCACTCGAAGTCCCTCAATTTCGCAAAGTTTAAGATGGAGTAAGATGGTGCGGTCCTGTAGTACAGTCGTCAACTCGCACGACTTAACAACATGCCTATCGTGGGTTCAAACCTCAAAAATATGTATAGGGCCTGCATGTCTGCCGAGAGTCTTAGGCGCCTAGACTCCCTAAGATGACTTCAAGAATCAAAGTTCACAGAAATATTCAAATCAACAATCAAAGAATATCTTATTTCAAGGTCTGATGTCTTGGATACTCCAAAACTACACACTGATTCAGTTTCCCAAAGATGATAGGCCTTTGCAAGCTGTAGGAGTTGCCCCTTTAGGGAACTTTACTGTGCATCTAACCGAAAAAGCATTCGCTGGGAACACATTGAAGTCAGTTGTGACTTCCTTTGGGAGCTCTAGACGGAAATTGAAGCTACGATCAATTCTATCAATTAGTTACATTTTCAAACCATTATCTCTAAACCTATCTACTCCTTCGCCCCGTCTAGCTTATACTCCCCGATTGCGGAACTGCGCCATTTCGATTTGATTGGCAGGCTTTATTGTCATCTCTCCAGCAAGGTTTCTCCATTGCCACCTTCTTAGTTGGGACACGTTAGAGCGAAAGTGATTCCATTAAAATGAAGCCACCACCACCTACGCGCGCCGATGCATCGCCTTTGGTGTCGCGCCACTTAGACTAGATGACGGTTCGGGGAGAAATTCCCTCAACGGAACACTGACCTGTCCCCGATGGGGTTAAAGTATGGCTTCAAATGTAAATCCCACTGGACGACGCAAAGTATCTCAGTCACTCCTAGTCATCCCAGTTGGGTAGGGTAGCGGGTTCCTATTAGCTAATGTACCGATTATTGCTTCTTGATACACGAAATTACGATCAACAATTAAAGGAAATGGGTTTCGCGTGTTGTGTGCTCGGCTCCACCGGTTGCTTAATTATTGGCGCTGCTCCCCGTGACGCAACACGCGTGCAATGGGAAATTGAGCGAAATGGTAAGCTAAACACGCTTTAAAGGTGTGATCGTCTAGGACGCTGGTAAGATTGATGATGTTTTAACGACGCACAATGGGACGCACATAACTTAATTTATTGCAATTTGCCTCCTACTACAGCTGAACACCAGGCAAAGCATCTGTTACTCCTCTTTGTTCTCTTATATTCTTCCATTTTCGCACTAAAACGAACTTCGCTCGACGAACGCGCGATAAAAAATACGCAAAAAGCAAAAGAAGCTACAATGCATCGCTTACAACAACAAAAATAGGCCTGTTAAGCTACAAAGCAAGGGCAAAGCAATGGGTGTTTCCCGTTAGCAATTTTTTTAAACCGTTTGCGCCATCGAACGGTAATTCGCACCACATGGTCACGTGTTTCTGGTTCCCTTTTTTTGCCGCTGTTCCGTGCGCTTGAATGCGTTACCAAACAGATTGGTTCCTTTTTTTCTGTTGCTGCTGCTGCTGCTCTCGAGAAGATGTACGAGACCATCATTCGTACACTATCATGAAATATGTTTAAATTTTTTCATTATGACGGCCAAGCTGTATCTCTTAAGCGAGCTCTACACTCGGTGTAGGAACAAATCGGTTTCAGCTGAGGTTACCAGAGCTGCTAAATTAGTCACTGTGTAACAAATCGTTCGACGATAGAGATGCAACCAAAAAAATAAGAGACCCCAAAAAACTCCAAAGAAGGACATCCCACTCACTCACTCCCCCATTTGGATTCGCCGACAGTGCTAACAATTAATCAGCCCAGTTCGTTTCGAGCCCGAAATTGTCTTGTTAAATTTCACCCATTCACTTAATTCCATGCCTTTTCTGTTCGGGGAAAACGACGACTGCCAACCCACAGGCAAGGAAAGGAGAACAATAATGGGGTTACACCGGCGAGACGACGACGATCATTTACGATTCGTTCCTTGCCGTTAGCGCCTTGCCGCGTAAAATGGCCAACCATCAAATTAGATAGACTAATCGGGTGAGGGCTCTTGATTTTGAGAAAACAAGTAGCTGGACATTAGCAAAGCAACGGCGGCAGCAGGGCAACAATAACAAAAAATGAAACACGAGTAACGATCAAATAATCTATCCAACACCAAACGAAGGTCGTTGAGAGGGTAAGGGTAAGGGCGAACGATCTGCTCGCTGACCATTCATCGGGCCGCTGATAGGGTTGAACTAACGTGTGGGATACACGGCACGACCCAAGATAGTTTAGCGCTCACAACACATCACACAATCAGGATGATTAACCGGGTGAGGCTATGGGACACACCTCGTGATGCTGATGGACCCTTTTTTTCAGTGCCTGTCTCTCACAACCGTTCGCGTGAGCGGCAAAACCGGATGCGTGCGGCAACCACGTGCAGTCACGGCCTAATGGGTGCGCAATTTTTACACAATGTACAATGTAACGATCGCTCTCCACGCTCCCCACGAAAAAATAGCACTTTGAAGAGGGTTGGGACAGACCTCTGTGTCACAGACAGGCTGAGGGGTGGGATTTGAATTTCATTTCGCTCTCCATATGCGTCCACGCGCCCAAAGAACTCTTTTCAAAAAGCTTGTCACCTTCTGCACAGCGCTACTGACGTCACAGGGGGCTGTGCTCGGTGCGGAAGAACTTTACCACACAGCAGTGTCCACACCCCGTGCAGGGGGCATGGGGGTAAAATGATTGAATAGAATTGAATAATAGATGATCTTTTTGAACGGTCCGGTCAAGCAAAAGGTAGCAATATAGCTTCAATGCAATACATCGCTATAGGGAGTTGCTGGGCCACAATAAGGCAGCACTCCAAGCGGGACATTTCGACCAATGACCGGCCCCCGGGGGACACACCTGCCATTATCACCATGATTGGCAAACCCAATCGCGAACAAAGCACCCATCAGCAGGGCAACAATATACCAGACAGGCAGATGAAGCGACCCAGCAGGGCACGTACACGGATAGACCACTGCTTCCCAAACTTTTTCAGTGCGCTAATCATTGAACCTAACGCTGAATCCAGTAGCATTGGAAAAAGGTTTACTCTAATTGTTCATTCATTTTAAATTCTTCTTCTATTCTTTTCTCCAATTCCGTTCATTTGTGATCCAGCAGACTTTAGATGAACAAGGAGAATCAGGATGATTGCCCTCTTCTTATATCTTTTTAATCTCGGCAAAGACCTCTACTTTACTGGGTAAGAATGATGATGTAATAATAGTAACAATCTTCCATCAATTGCGACTTACACCTGGTATGATATTCTACTGCCAAACATATCGGAAACTCTAAAGATTCATGAATCTCCAAGGATTCACGAATCTCGAAGAATTCGTGAATCTTCAAAGATTCATATATCTCCAGGGATTCAAGAATCTTTAGAGATGTATGATTTTCAAAATATTGCATCTGCGTGATCCCTTTGTACAATGGTTCATTCGCCCGACTTAACAACATGCCCGTCGTGGGTTCGAGCCTCGCATTGGACCGTCTCTCCATAGCAAAATAAACTATCCGGAAGCGTGTTACTTGCCAAGAAATCTCGAAAGCCTGTATAAGCTGGCATACTGGCAAGGTTGTTACGCCAACAAGAAGAATAATAAGAAGCTTAAGCTCTTTGAATCTTTGGAGATTCATGAATCCTCAGAGTCTTTTGCGCTGTATGAATCTTTTGAGATTCTTGAATTTTTCGAGAATTATTAATCTTGCCAACCGAGATTCAGCTTCATAGAATCATTTTAAAGATTTACTCAGATTCATGAATGTGAATCAGATTTATCCAACACTACTATGTGAGCTATATGTTCGCCTAATAAGGTTGAGATCTTCAACCATTGTAGTAGCCCGTAAGAACACAAAAATAAGAAAATAATGTGACAAAATGGCATGAATTCGTAAAAATGTACACCATTCTCATATCGATTTGGAAGGTGCCATCAGCTAGTAATATTCCTACTTCAAATAATGCAATCAAGTAATCAATTCAGGACTTATAAATCGTAACAAGCTAACACTATGACCTGTCAAACGTTTAAAAAAGATCATAAAATTTGCCAATATTCAATTAGACATCGGTCACCAATCTGTGAACTGTTTCATTCTTATCGTCCACTGGTAGGGATCACTTTAAGAATCACTGCAGATAGACGAATGCACCACACGTGTGTGAATGTTTTTTGTGGAAATTATTAAAAAAAAATGAATCCAACAACGAGAGGTTGCTAACCTGCGCCCGAAAATGGACCGTACAGTGCACACAAACAAGTTGAAATTGGTTCGTTGCGGCTCGCTGGCCCTCGATTCTAGCGGTAATGGTACGCATTAATAACCCGCGCCAAGGCGGTAGAAGCCCCAAACACACGATCCGTTAGTGAAACGTAAACCCCTCCGCATACGCGATATGCGCAACGGGGCAGGCGGGTTTTTTTTTAGAATAAAATTATACAGTAGCGGCGGAGTTCGCGATCCCAAGCTTATGCGGAAATGAAAAGAAAAAAAAAACACACACACACAGAATTGACCTACTCGGTCCATCGTCACCTACTGACGCGCTTTCTTGCGTATCGTTGGGTTGCACAACAGCAATTCCCAAAAGCCCCCTCCCACAAACATGCCTAGCAAATGTCCTACCTGATTCTGTACGGTCATCGTCAGCAGATGCCGCTGCAGCCCGACCACATTCGTCTCGAGCAGGATGGCGGCGATCTTCTTCGAGTCGAGCGAGCGGACCCGCGGCACCCACGGCAGCCCGAGAAACCCGTCCAGCCAGCCGACCGCACGCGTGTCCACCTCCGTGCCGAGGTGGTGGTCGTCGCCCGGCAGCACCGGGTCACCGCCCGCCAGCGGGTCCGCCGGCTCGTCCGACGGCTTGCGGTACCGCGCCATCGTCTTAAGTAGCTGCGGTGACGTTTGCTGCTGTTGCGATACGGTTGCCGGCTGTTTAATAGTCTCGGGTGAACTGAAATAACGTAAGAGAGAGAGAGAGAGAGAGAGAATTTTTTTAAATTAAAATATGCAGGAGAGAGTGATGAAAGCAGTAAACAACCGAAACACTTACCTAGACGCACTTCTATTTACAGTTTGCAGATGGAGATCATGTAGTTTGCTGCTCAGCTCTTGCTTCTGACTGTTGGCCACCACCGCCAGTTGCTGGTGGTGCGGGTCGCGCGCCACCGTCAGCTTGTCCAGCTCGGCCTGCATCTTGGCCATCTGGATGCAGCCGGCCAGCTTTTCCGCCTCGTACTCGGACAGCTTGTCCAGCAGACGGTCGCGCTCCTTGCGCAGTATTTGTACATCGTGATCGGTACCGTCCGGCTGGTGCTGATGGTGGTAGCTCTTGCCAGTGACGGTGCTGGCGGTGGTGGTGGTGGTGGTGGCCGGTGCACCACCGGGCGATACCACCACCGTCGTCGCGGTGACACTGCTGCTGCTGCTACTGCTGCTGCTGGACGACGTTACCGGCACCAGCGTCGTCCCACTCGACGCACCAGCGGCCGGATTGCTGTGGTGTATGATGATGTTGTTGTCATCCGGTCCACCCACCACAGCAGTGGAGGCGGCGGCGGCGGCGCCAGCGACGCTACCCCCCTGCGCCAGATGGTGATGAAGTTGATGATGGTGGCGGTGGTGATGCAGCGCCGATGCATGATGATTACTAATAGCTAAATTGGTTGTTCCCCTAGGTCGCTCCCGCTCCAGGCGCAGCTCGACCTCCTCCCGGAGCCGGCTGCTCTTCCTATGTATCACATCGAGCAGATTCCACAGCTCGCCGCCAGTTTCCGCCGCCAGCCGGTTGGTTGCCGTGGGCAGGATGAGCGTTCCCTAGAAGAGTGCACAAGCGAGAAAATGGCAACGTTAGTCGAGGAAGCTACACAGCGAGAAGCGCATGCTTACCTGCACGGCACCGCTCGTCGAGGAGGCCGCACTGTGCGTCTCCTTCGAGGAGGACGTCTCGTTCGAGAAGCCCGAATCCTGTATCACACTGCCGTTGTTGCCTTCACCGCTCTTTGGTTCCTTCTTACCGCTATGGGAGTTGCTTCGGCTGCGAATCAGCGAGGACGACGAATGTTGCTGCTGCTGCTGCTGCTGCTGCTGCTGCTGCTGCTGCTGCTGTTGCTGCTGCTGCTGTTGATGCTGGTGGTGGTGATGATGATGGCCCAGGTCGGACACGTTCGTTGCACCGGCTCCGGTGGTGGCCGTTGCCGGGCCGGCAGCACTAGCGCTGCCCGCCGACGGACCGCCCCCATCGCCCCCAGTGCCCGGAATGATCGCGGTACTGGTGTTGGCACCGCTCCCGCCTATACTACTGCTGCTGCCGCCCGTGCCACCGACATCCGTGCAGCTCACCTCCTTCGGCGTTAGTTTGCGCCGGATCCGTATTCCCGGCTCCCACTCACGTCTGCCAGGGAAAGGAAAGAGGACGAAAACAAAGGGGCATTAGATATGGTTGGTTACACGCGGCAGAAGCTGCCAGGCGCTCGGGCTACACTCACCGACTCCCCAGGGATGAGGTCGATGGTAGACCGGTAAGGGTACTGTTCGCCGCTGAGGAAGCCATCTTCGATTTAAGATCGGGAAAGGTTTCAATAACCAGATCACGGAACTCCAGTAGAGCGGCGACTTCATTCTGCAAATCCTGCAACAAACGACAGATAACGAAAGCAATAAAACAAAGAGAATGATGAGTGTACTCGTTTGTTAGCTGCGTTTCTGGAATGCGGTCACTATTCTTGCTGAGGTTGACTTTCCGGGCCACTGGCACTCAACAACATTCCTCACGACAAGCGATATCAAAGCAAGATCTCACACTGATTAAAATTACACAGAGCAGCTTGTGAGTTGGGACGCCTTGGAAGTTGACTTCGACTAGAAACGAAATACACTAATATGCCAGACACGAAATTAAGCTAAATGGAAGCCCAAGAAACTAGGCGAAACAACCCTAAACAGAAAATAGCTGCTCTCCAATGCTGAAAGCGCTCCGAGGCATGCGAAAGTGTTATGGCCTCAGATTACTCCCTTCAGCAACGATCCACTGTTTCTTTTTTCTCCACTAACGTACCATCACCTTCCTGGCGCACCGGTGCACTTGCAGTAGCATTTCTATTTGCTGCTGTTGGTTCATTTTGACGTTCTCTTTTAAATACAACAAGTTCTTTGCTAAATCAATCCTGTACAGCTTCTTCTGATCTGAGATTCGGACTCACCATCGTTCGCGCATCGACTACTAGATATTGCTCTTCTTGCTCCTGTGTGCTCTTCACCAGTGCACACAGCAGGGTTGGTAAACAAGGTGTACACAGCAAAGGTCGGTTAACGTTAGCGCCGATATGTCAGATCTAACTTGGGCCCTACAAACATTTCAAACTGACAGTAAGGATCATCATGAAATGACAGTTGTAGGAGAGGACATTTTTAGTACGATTTTGGGTAGTTTCGGGGTAATTTTAACGGGTTGTTTGATTTTCTCAAAATAAACAATGCTATAAAGTTTCTAAACTGTATTTTTATATGACAAATGCAGCCACAAAAGCTGTAAAAAACCAAATTCCTGATTTTAAAAGAATTCCAACACAAATTACAAAAAAAATCCAAATGCTTTAATCAATTCATTGAAAAAAAAAAAAAACATTGATCGCTGAGGTCACTGCTTACGGTCAGAATGAAATGTAAAGTGGGGACTTTCGTGTTAAAAAAAAGATCTACAAAAAAATGACTTGGTTGATACGAGCTACGGTGATTACCGATGGAGTTTGCTATGCTTCGAAGCGTCTTTTTGCTGTCTGTGAACGATTTTGTCATGAATTATGCATCGCTAGCTAGTAGGACGTCCGGTCGATTTGTGTAGCACTGATTACACTGATATTGAACATATAAATGTAACAAAAAAAAACACATTTTCAAACCCTCTTTGGTATCTGCTTTTTGAGAAAATGCAAAGAAATGTAACATCTATTCTATTCTGTACAGCTTTTCTACAGTCATTTGTAGAAATGCAGAGCCTAGACAGTGTTAATCGCGTTTGTGGGCTAATGGGAAGCCAAAGGAGTTAAATTGATGCCACACATCCACATGCCGGAGGTGTACCACATGCAGCTCTTATGCACACGTGTAAGCCACTGGAGGAGCTGAGCACCAGGCAAGACGCAAAAAGACGATTGGTAACACAATATACATCCCTCGCCATTTGCGTATTGCAATACGCCCTCTTCTCCGTGCTGGCCCACCTGAATAAAGTTCCAAACGCCCGGCAAAACCGTGGCGTGGATTTACGGAGGTGTATGTGTTCGCATTCGAAACACCACCGGCAAGGGGAGCGTAGCAAGGATCTAAAGGTATTATACCCCTTTTTTTTTTTTTTTGCACGCTGCTTCCGATGTAGGAGCAGCCGGAGGTTAGCCGGCAGCCATCGACGGCAATCGACCGGGCGCGTAGTTGCATCACCATTTGCACCCATTTTACAACTGCGCCGGTACCGTTCGCTTCTTGGCGATTGGCACGGCGCGTGGGGCAGCATGATGTGTGAGCTGGGGTAGGCCCACCCCGCGTAATCGACGGGCTCATCTTTGCGTGGGAGTGATGCGGTGTTCGTCGCTGGCTGCGATGGTTCGGCGAGCGCTGGGTAGGACCCCACAACTTTGTCACCATGTAAGGGAAGGCTGCTAGCACCGAGCAGACTTTGACACTAAGCCATCGGATGCAATGCATTGCGTAAGCTAACCTTCGGCAGGTTTACAGATGCGCTCGTAAATCGGTACTTTTGTGTTTCCGAAGTTGAAACCTTGCAGCTCTGAATTTTGTATCGTTGCCCATCTGAGGGAGCTCAATAATTCTTCATAAAGAGCAAAATACAGAAAACCCAATAATCTAACATTAACCTAAACCTGTCAAACGGGAATTGAATTAGCTCCTACTCAGTGTACTCCAAAATTTGCAAAAATGTTATCAATTATTGGATTTCAGTTTTATTGGAGTATTATTGGATTGCAAACTAGCAGATCCTATATCAAGGTGACATCTTTAATGTTATATTATTACGAAGGAGTTGTTCTTGCAGAGACATCTACTCCTACGCAAGAAAGAAGCCGTAGTCCTAATATAACTCGCAGACTTCTATTTCCACGAAGGTCTCAATCTTCAACGAATGCCTGAATATCTCACTGAAGCCTACGAATTCTACCGCACACTACCGAATGCTCACAACTCCTAGTTTGCCTTTTGGGTACACACCCGTGAGTCGTCCTTACCTGTAGTGACTTTGTTTGATCGGTGACGTGATGATAGTGGTACGTCTCGGCAGCTGGAGTCCTCAATGGCACATACTCCATACCAGGTCGCGGAACAAGTGAGCACAGGTCACTCTGTGGAATAGAAGCGGGAAAAAGAGCAATGGAAAATGATTAGGGTAAGCGATATTGATACAGATGGTAGAAGCACACAAGTCGCTGTACGGCGGCTGTGTGTGTGTTTTTTTTCCAATGATTGATGCATAATAGAATCGCATCGTGACGGCTTAATTGCACAACCGATCATAACACGGCACGGGCAGATGGAACTCTCTGCGCTGCACCGATGGCGGAATGGCTTTCGCTCGAGCAAATGAATCACGATTAGCATTTTGTGCCGTTTCGAGCAGGGCCCAAATGATATAACGATTACTAGCAACGGCTGCATGGCAGCTTCCCCGTGCGAGTCTATTACTGGAGATGGAGATAATAAGAAAATGTTCGCAATCGAATGGTTGTTGATGGAGGAAAAATATCGTTCGCTATTTTCGCCTTTCGTCTGGAAGCTTCGGCTTCACTTTCGTTGGTCTGTTTTACTGGATTTTTTTTGTAAACCTCATCCACAAATCCGTCAATCTTAGTTTTCACTTTCCAGCATCCTCGCTGCCCATCAAACTGTCCCGTGGGCGCTCGAATTCGGCGTGCACTTTTTTTCGGTTGTGCAGCATAAGCAGCTACAGTTGTAATACAGCGCACCACACCCAGCCCACGGGGAATTTGGCAGTCGGGGTAATGCCCATTATACACACATCTCGATCACGCGCCCCCTAACACGTCCGTCAAAGACGCATGCAATAACAATACCAGAGCATGAAAAGAAAAACACTTGCAACAAACTGAACAGCAGCAGCACTGGCAACAAAAACCGATGCCGATCAAACGAGAGCATAACCACAAACCGATAGCGTGAGGGCAAGGGCGAGTGTGCGCACTGGCTGAAATGGTGCACAAATCGCGTTTGTCACATCCGATCGGTGACGGTGACTTTCGCTTGTTGCGGTCACGCATTTTTGCTTTTTTTCACGGTCTGCCCTACAAACGCCGTGCCCTGTGTAACTGCACGAGGCGCACAAGTAGGCGGCCCACAAACACACACACACCGGGCCCCAACTTCCTCTGTAATCCAATGAAGCGATGAACGTTACCAGTGTATGTGTTGGTTGGGTGTGCTGCTGCTGCTGTTGTTTCATTTCGTTGGCACTTCTTCTCAACCGCGTCTCGGCTCACCCGCTTTTCCTAATGTTTTCATCGGGCGAGCGAGCGCCGGGCAGATCTCATTAAATTATTGGACACAGCCGAAACCCCCCCGGGGACGAGGGCAAGCCAAAAAGGGCAGCAGCAGGGCGCAATCGTTTTTTTTTTTTTTTGTTCGTGTGTGCACTAATCCTGGCACCTTTTGGTCTGCATTGTCCGACCGTCTCGAGTCGTGCCGACGTTTTGGGAAAGGCGATGAAATGGTACTTTTTTTTCTGGGGCAGGTAGGCACAGCAGAGATCGAAGAGTGACGTCTGGGGTGGAAAAAATCGGAAAATTGTTTATCGACAACCGATTGACGGGCCGTCGGGAAATCTTTTACCTTTGCCTTTACGTATGTGTGAGAGAGAGAGAGAGAGAGAGAGAGAGAGAGAGAGAGAGAGAGAGAGAAAGTGGGAATGGGACCGATCACCGTCCCTCGTAAGGGAAGAGAAGCTGTGTGAGGCAGATACGTGAACTAAAGCGCCTTTACCAGACCCCGATCGGAAATATTGGAATGTGCGGTGGCATTACTGTTTCGTAACATTTACACAACGCGGAAAAGATCGCTTAGATGATTGCACTTTTGTTGGTGTAATTTTGCGCTTTTGAAAACTGAACACATAGACCGGGGTTTTTTTTCGTACATCGCTTTTGCACTAATTGAAGTCACCCGAGGTATGGACTTCAGATTGCTCTTCATCCTCGCACGAATCTTTATCTCCGAATCTGTTTTCATCGTTAAACTATCGCAAATATAGTGTAACGAAGGCAAATAACGCTTTGTAACGTCACCGTACCCGGCACTTACGACGTAACGTCGTCAATAATACCAATCCAACCGGGGTTTTATCGAGACTTTTCCATCCGGTTGCAAGACACTAATGCTAATTATTTGCTCGGTTTTCCAGATTTTACAATACCACCAAAAGCACACACACACACACTATTAGACTCGGTGGCGTGATTGACCATTGAAGCGACCGACCATTGAGGCATGGAGAACAAGGGCAGATGATGTTCCCAGCCACACCGCAGGAGGGGCCTGTTCTTTGTTGAAAACTTGCCCCGGCAGTGCGCCATCGCTGGCCGCCGGGTTTGGCGTATTGCTCCATCCATCGCGACGAGCCCGGCCGCTCCAGGTACCGTCGGAGGCCCTTTGTCAGCATTGGGGCATGTGCGCGCCGCCGGCGAAAACGGTCTGATTAGGCACCGATCGGGTAGGCCGCGGTTTCGATACTGCCCTATTATACCGCCTAATAAGCGCGGTGTCGTGACACTAATCACACTATTCCACTTTTTGCTCCGCCCGGTAGCGACCCTTGCGGACCTTTTCCCCCCATAATAACCACAACACACACTCACACACACCGCGTCCTTGTGCTAGTGGATAGCTCAGACAACAAAGGGGAGTGGGGGAGGGGAAGCGAACAGATCAATCGTTTCGTATCATCATGGCTCGTCCATTGTCGACCGCTGTCCCCGTTGGTTTTACGACACGATTCTTGATGGAGCAATTATTAAAAAAGGCGACCCTGAACGATTCCGCCACTGCGTTACGGTGTGCGCGTTACGCAAGCGTTACTATATATCTTTTTTTGCGAACTTGCACACCTGCTAACTGTGACACTAATATTCTAATATAAGATGGCAGAAGTTCGAAAACGGATTAAAGAATTATTTAATTTAGTATGAAATTTATGCCGAGTGAAAGCAGCTTCTGCGGGGTGGCATCAATTTTAAATCCATCGCACTTCTTTTTCTTTGTTTTATTTTTGAAATAAAAGGGTCTGTATGTTCCTTGACCGACCCTGAAGAAGAACACAAATACAGTATACACAACCCCCTTTTAGCTATGAAAGAGCGAGAATCAAGCCCCCTCTGTATATCAATATATAGATGAGAATTGAACTACTTCCGACCATTACGAAAGTCCTGCACGCTTCCCACTACACCATCTGGCTGGCCGAATTCAATCGCTTATCGATTCGATATGGTTTCGAGTGTCACGTGAAGGGGAAAATTCACTCAAAAATTGAGCTATCAAAGCCAACATTGGCAAGGCAGAAAACCCAGAACCGAGTCATTGCATAGCTCAGCGAATTTGTCTTTGTTTGAAGGAAAACTCCCCAGTCCATTGGCACTCCCATGATCACTCTGGCTTTGCTACACGATCATCTTCTTGCATTTTTAGCCGGAGCCAACCCACCCACTTCTTCTCGCGTAAGGTGGCGAAGGAGGAGGAAGCAAGGGACTGCGCTGCTAGTGGCAGCACAACAATCAAACTTTCTAATCGCATTTAATCGGTGCTCTCACTCGCACGCATCACCATCATCATCATCAAGTCTCTTCTAATAACTTCCTTCTGGTTCAAAACTTTTTCACCCTTTCTGTCTCTCTTTCTCTCTCTCTCGGTGGAGTTTTACTCCACATACACACACTCTTTCTTTAGCACTCTTTTTAGCTAGAAATTAAACAGGAAAGAAAAGCGCCATAATGATAGCCGGGGTGAAGTTAATGGGTATCCTCCCTCCCCTTGCTCATTCGGTGCGCTCACCGACTGCAGCTGCTACTAACCTGTGCGAGAGAGTTAATTGAATTCTGTTACAAAACGAAAGAGGAGGAAAAAATTGCTCTTTTTTCGCTAAAGTAGACATCAATTTTTCATCCTGACACGAACACAAACACCTGACCATCGTGTTTTTTGTATCATTGCTTATCTAATTATTGTTGCCAGTTAGAATTATTAGAAGCGACCATGTTCCGATCTTTAATTTAATGTTTTTCCTTGCGAATTTCTTTTTTGCCTAACAAACTAGTCCTAAAATCATCTTCTTTTCACTATCATTTCCAACTGCACACACCCGGTCCCAACGGCAAAGTGCAGGGTTGTACCGCCGGCGGTCGCTTTCACTTACCCCGGGCGGGTTTACCGATGCTGAAATTATTTCTCGCCGTGCCCAACACCCTCCCACGCGCTGCTCTCCCGACGACGCGGTCACCAATTTTGCTAATGCGGAATTATTATGTTTAATGCGATTAAATAATGCGAACTAGCGCTGCTGCTTGGCGGTGCGAACCAAACACCATGGGGGGCAGAGGGGTGGGGAGCGAGCCCAAGCTCCACCCATAGAGCGGAAGAAAACAAAAAACCGGCCAGAAACGCACCCGCGAAGAAGCATTGCGCGCTAGACGATCACAAAACCCCCCCCCCCCTGCTGAGAGACGAAGGTGGTGAGGCTACGTACAAGAGAGTGAGCACTGGGTGGAAGTGGTGTGCATGCTGGGATTTTAGGGGAAGGAAAAAGGCGAGATGATGAGCTTGTGGCGGGATCGGTTCACGCCTTAGCAAAAAATGGAAAAAATCGACTGGTTGGTCGATCTGCGCAACAAAACTGCATCACATCAAGTTGAATGCTCCTTTTCGCCCCTCCGCTCTTTCTCCCTCCCACGCGCTTTTTCTATTGCTCTTTCGGAAACAAAAACACTGTTCAACGAACCCTTCTTGGTTGCTACAGCACCAAGAGAAAGATAGAGTATGCCGCTCTCTGTGGCGGGCGCCGTCTTCAATCCAATATTTCGAGCGACTTGGTGGTGGCCATTGCCCAAGATATTGCCACGAACCGATTGCGATTGTTACCCCTTCCCCTCGCTCGCATCGCATCTAGACTCGCTTTAGAGCCCTTTGTTTTTTTTTTGCCGCGATTAGTTCACCACAGAGGAGCAGACGCGGAGACGATGAGCGGGCAATCATAGATGTTTTTTACAATCGAGCGATAAAAGTAAAAAGAAAACCTTTCTGCAATGTTTTCTTTTTTGTTTACGTTTGATTCCTTTCTCGCCGGTAAAGAAAGTAATTGAATTGTGGCTCGCTAAGAAAGGTAGAGCGCTCCAGTTACAGGCGAGCAACAGCTACCACCAAACAACAAACAACAACCTAGACAAAAGTCACAATGGTGGGCGGAAGAAGTCCCACCGGGTAAGAATGAATCATCGCCCGACTGTGTGGGAAAGGAACTAAACCGCTCCCCAGAGACAAACGGGTTATCCCAAGAACATGTTTTATTGAACACGTGCAGGGTTGTTCTTCTCTCCAAGCGATTGATTTAGGGACCGAAAGTGCGTTGCAGTACTTGGAAGATCAGAGTTGAACTCCAAATCTAAATCAACCTGATCTGCTTACTTGAGTCCTGACAGTTACTTGAGACATTCTACAGATGAAGATGCAACAGTGCCTAAAACGCCGCAGTAACCCTGCTGCAGAAGCGACCCTATTCCCTTTAAAGTGAAGCGTTG
Organism: Anopheles merus; assembly: GCF_017562075.2. Lineage (NCBI taxonomy): Eukaryota > Metazoa > Arthropoda > Insecta > Diptera > Culicidae > Anopheles > Anopheles merus. Next base: position 2,234,389 of record NC_054081.1, on the reverse strand, counting down.
CTAAACAAGCAGAGCACTACTTAGAAGTTCGAAACACTTCTTCCACTAGTGTGCACCTACGCAATTGCCACGCAATTGCACTCCACCGGAGTTGTCAGTATCCGGGTCCCGTAGGCTCTTCTTGCGTAGATGTCGGAAGATGTCGGAACACCTCCCTCCCCAGACCCTTTTCCGAGGTGAATGCCGGGGCCTCAATATACTCCATAAAAGGGCAGGTTCCGTTCTAGGCAGCCGCCGCCATGATAAATGAGCGCGCGAAGGTTGATCTCCAATAATTTCCTGGATCCACGGTGGTGCCTCCGCGCAAGCAACGCCGCAAGGCCAACGGTCGACGCGCAAAGGGGTTCCAGAAATTCTCCCCCCAAAGAGCAGGGCCAACGGTCGGCCGGCCCACGGGATTCGGTCATTCGCATCGTCCTCGCTTGGCGGAGCTTTTTGGAGTTCGCTTGAGTTCTCTTGGATTTGATGCTCTTCCCTCACAGTACCGTGCAACGTGTACATCTAACAGTTTGTTTGAATGAGATATCATTGAAAGGCATTCAAGACACCTTTTAATCTTTAGGATCTTTAGGATTCAATCCTTAATATGCGCTTTTTTTGTTCGGGATGTTTAGCAACTTCTACATTAAGTTTACTACATAAAACCCTATCGTTACTTTATTATAACTCTTTCCTAAAAACACACACACGTACAACATGACCTCATGTATGCCACCAGAGCTCTTCACAGTGCAACCACTCTGGTTCGGAGCTTTTACGATGGGCGTACATCCTCCTCACCATAACCATATCCAAGGATGGGCGCGCTCTGCCATTTCCCTATATGGCTACAAAAGATGATGGTGTTGTGCAAACAGACACACACACGCACGCACGCACGTACGCATGCAAGTTTCTACACCTCTGGTTGAAGCCATGTCCTTGATTGGGTACAATCAATCTAAGTTTGGAGCAAACAAACCACCCGACACCGATCGAAAAGTCGTTATTTTAGCGAACACACACCGCACCAGCACAAAATGGCAACCGGCAAAATTGCCTTCCGGCTAATCAGACAACATTCTCCCACTGTAAATAAGGAGGACACGAAGCAAACCTGGGCGAAGGCGTTGTAGTACGGTCCAATCAAATGAACGGCAACAAGAAGGCAGAACATTACGAACAAACAAAAAAAAACCTCTCGCAATAATTTACGATATTAAGCAATGCGCTCACTCACAAGCGTGAACGCAAATGCCCAAACAGAGTTTGCGCTTGATGGGCGCCCCCGCCGCACGCACGGGGGCGTTCTTATTTTATTTGATTTTTTTTTTACTTTGGCGAGGGGAGCTGCCAATCTATTAAATTAAAAAAAAACTGGGACTTGGGACCATGCCCGTTTCGCATTTTGCCAAAATGCTGTTACAATGGCCGTGCTGGAGGGGCGGTAGGTAGGAAATATCTTTCTAAAAATGGAGTTTAGCTCTCCAATTAGCCAATCCCACACATGCGATCCCCGTGCGGGCGTCAAGCCGAGGGTACAGCACACACGGCCGCGCGTACCGTCGTCGTGCGGAGGAAGCTTTTTTGGGGTTTAATTTTTGCTTGGTGACGTTCGCTTTTCGTTTTTTTTTTTTGCGGGTACGACATTGACCCGTTTTTTTCGTTTTTGTTTTATATTTTTGCCTCGTTGCTGATGCTTCAATGCTTGGCGAAGAGAAACATGGAGAAGAAGAGCATTGGAAAGAACCTTTGTTCGACAATTGAGTCATAGGTAGTGACATTAGTGATTTACAATGAATTACAGCAAGCATTTTTATGTTTTTTATCATTATTTTTATTAGTAAGAAACACGACATTTTGAAGCAATTCTTGGACCCAAAAAATAACGAATTAGAAACACTTTTTTGCACAAGTAATCAATAATTACTTGATGTCATTTAAAACAAAGTCTATCCCTCATTTTCTGTCACAGCCAGGGTCTTTAGATATTCCAAACATTGTGGAAATAATAAGAAATATTAGAGTAATACTTGAACTAGTTACACCTAACGTAGTTACTGTGGAGCTTGTAAAGGCTTTATCCGTTTCTGAATGCTCCAAGAATAAAATGTGCTTTTCTCTGCAAATAGCTTCCACTTTAATTCAGTTAAAAAAAAGGTCCCAACATAAACCACTCTTCAGCCACCCTCAATGTCGTCCTTGAATGTTGCGAAACGGTTCGATCGTTCTGTGCGAGGGGGTCTTGTCTTTTTGTTTTTAAATTTCCATTTAGGCTTTATTTTTTTTTTTTGCTGATTTGTTCTCTTCTTTCCCTCTGGTGCGTTCAAGGATGCAAACAACTGCGCCACAAAGGGTTACAACGGGTGGGTTACCGGTAAAAGGCCCTCTTCTTCCTGCCCGCGTTCTCCCACCCACGCCCCTAGCAGAAGCTTTTTACATCAGCAAAACTCAGCAGCACCACCACCACCCAGGGTCAGCGAGAAGAATGGCAAAAAAGCGAAGCGTTTAAAAAAAATTTAAAAAAACACACAACATGCAACATGATGCAATGGCGGTGGTTCGTCGCCTGCTGTCGGCACAGCATGCACTGAAGTCGCTCGGGGGATAAACGGTCCAGCAAGGGGGTTTGTTTTGCAACAATTAGATTGAGCAATGCTTTCACCTTTATTTAGTGTGTGTGTGTGTTTTATGGCAGCAGATACAGACAAACATTACTAATACACGAAAATGTAGCAAAAAAACGGTTTTATTACGGATGCATGAAACACGGTTCAACTGCATATTAGCCACACTTTTGTCATTTGCAAGCTTTCCATTGACAGCGCGCGTAAGTACAAATGCAACTGGCCGGTGTAGGGCGGGGTGAGGGGGGGGATGGGGAGGTTGATTCTGTTTTCGGCGTGCTTTGCATACTTTGTACGAACACAACCAACTGCAACAACTCTCGCCGCTCAATGGACGCTCTGCTGCCGCTGTGCGGTGGTATACGGTGTGTAGCAGCGCGCGTGTATGTAACGGGGCGGGAAAACCCCGAGTGAAACCGAGCAACCGAAAAACCACACGCTCGCGCGATGGCACTGACCTCGTTCGACTGGTTGGTTAGTACGCTGCTTTTGGTTTGTTGTTCGATTGCTCTGTGTGTGAGTGTTTTTCTTTCTTTCTTTTCCTGCGCAACAACATACCGCGCCCAGGGGGGGGGGGGGGGGCGCTTAAGCTTAAGAGCCCGGAAAAAAACACTCCGGCCCTGTGTTGAAGGCGCTCCACCAAATGGAGGCGAAACCGAGAAGAGAAAGAGCCGCCGGCCTGCAAACTTGATGGAAAGCCACCGATAAGTGCGAATTGTTGGCGGGCGACCACGTGTAACTCTCAAAGGAAAATGGGCAAGCAAGGCAGGAGGCGCAGCGCTTGATTTTCCTTTTGATAGTGGTTTTCCAACCTCCCCCCCCGCTTTATCCAAAACCTCTGCGCATTGAGCTTCGTTTGCAAAAAAAAAAATCGCCAAACCACGGCGGCGTGTTAATTTTTCCTGCGTGTTAATGAGAATGTTGTTCGGGGAAGGGGGGGGGGGGGAGCGGGGGGCAAGGTCGAGATGATGATGGTTGCGAACGAACGTCGCAGCGAAATTTCGAGCCGGCCAAAATCATCCCCTCCCTCCCACGGAGAGCATGCAAATGTGGGGTTGCCCGGTGTCAATTTCCTGTGCCCGAAGGATGGACCAGGGGTGTGAGAGGGGTGGGAGGTATGGGAACGTCAATGTCGATTTAAAATGAAAGTCTCGGGTCGAGTGGCTTAGGAGCATAACAACAACAACAACAACAACAACAACAGTAACCGCCAAACGAAAGCGCCGCCGAAGAAATTAACAACAACAAAAAAGCGAAAACGAACACACACACACACACAAAATAGTCGAAAATAATGCCCACAAGCGTCAAAGTGAAATCGGCAAATTGATAGCTTGAATTAAGGGGAGAAAGACACGGCGAAAAGTAAGCGAAGTACAGCGTAAGAAACATGGGAAACGCAAAAGCATAAAACAGCTCTCCCAGGCCGCGGCGCGCAGAGCAAATAAATTATCCAACAAGGAAGTGTGTGATCCTAGAATAAACAGCACACCGCCACACGGCCCACAGGCACAATGGCATTGTGCACATTGGTTGGTGGTGCAGTGTCCATCATCATGGCCATAATTTAGAGCATGCAGCATTCGCGGGCCAGCTGGGCCGCTCTTTAATATGCACTTACTGGCGACGATGATCGATGGGATGGAAAGCTGGCTCCGTGTGAACACAGCCAGATAGCGTGGAGATAGTTCGGTGCAGTGTGTTCAATGTGCACATACACTAAAAGCATGATCCGTTTTTTTGTATCGATAAAAATGTCTTCTAGAAGACAAAAAAAAACAAATCAGCATAAACACACCCGCGCTTTACGCTTCCAGTTTTCGACGCAAATAGCAATCACCACTGTAGCACACTCAATTGCATAAACACACAAACACGAACAGCACGACAACTGAGCCGTATTGCCGTGTCCGTAACGTCATAATCGGGCTCGTAAACGAATTTCCTTCCCCGAGCTGCGCAGCAGCAGGAAAAGCGTCCATAATCCATTCTGCACACGGGTCTCCCCCGTCGGGGGGGAAATGCACTCCCCCGCTGGTGCAACCCGGATGCAGCGGAAGTCCGTGGCGCACGCGGGACCGGGTGAGAGCGAACCGAAACTGCACGGAAAGCGTAGCCAACGTTGTAATGCACCAACCGTCGGTATTGTCCCGTCTCTCTCTCTCTCTCTCTCTCTCCCTCTCCCTTTGAAGCGGCTATAAATAATGCTAAACAAAATAAATAAGTGCCCGTGTCGCACCCATGTCCACCCCATACCCTCGTCACGGCAGGCCGGCGCCACAGCAAACCCACGAACGAGGCAAGATGCTCGTCGCTCGTAAGGAAATCAAACGACTCGAATGAACGTTACAATTACTTCCGCCCGCTCGTTTTATCTCTCTTTCTCTCCTTCTCTCTTTCTGTATCTCTCTCTCTCTCATTTACTCGTTCTGGGTTTTGTGTATCTATGTGCCGATTGATATTGCACAATTTAATTGTCTTCATTGCATCTAATGCACTACCGCTCACTGCTTTATCGACTTTTCTCTTTGCTCTCTAACAACAAAAACATAGATGATCTCCTGCTGGAAAAGGGAAGGCGCCCGCAAGTGGCGATGCATCAAAAGGGTGAGTGGGGAGCGGTTGAACATAGATCGAATGAATTCTTCCTGCGCGCGATCGGAGATAACGGCGTCGTAATGGATAAAACAGCTGAGAGAAACGGCTTCTTTACCAGAAATGCCAGTAATGGACTGGTCAATGAATACGTTAATCAATGAACTTCTTCCCGGACGGAAAGATCTGAAACTGTTTTTTTTTTTTTTTTGGTCGAGCCCTGCTAAGTTACATTTAAGTTTATTTAAACTATATTTATGATGCGCCTATAAAGTTCCAAGTATATTTAAAATACAAAACTGTTGTGTCTAGTAAAGTAGAAAACAATAAAATCGTATAAAACGTAACTGGAAAATATCAGTCACAAAAATTCAATAGGGACATGAAAACGAAATAAATAAATACATCCAATATTCGATCGAAATGTTACTGAAAAACTTAAACTTATCAATAGTGAAACCCTGGTGGTCTTTACGATGGATCTGCAATAGGTCGCACAAGAGTTCAATTCCCATCTGGACTGTCATCTTGAAGAGCGGAATGTTGTCTTACCTCACATAATGATTCGTGGAGTCGTATCGATCCCTCTCCAAAAAGAGTGATTGGCATTAAAACTATAATGAAGTAATAAATGTGGCACAATCTTAACCGCAGTGCGCAGATGTTGCATTGCAGCTTAGGCGGGATCAGCACTTTGCCCCATCGCTGACACCCCTTTTGGAGTGGGACCCGCACCACGACGGCTGCTCACATCCAATAGAACCCGTGCCGAGTGCCAAATTATCGTAATTTCACAAAATTCCTACACAACCGGTTCGCACACTCACGCTGCGGCATCATGGCACCGTGTAAGAGTTATTTTTTTGGGGTTGTTTTAGACAGTTTGCTCATTAGCTCGTTTTTTTCTCTCGCTGCCTACGTTCGATACATGCTCGCAATCTTCCTATCAATGCTGGTGCCGTGAACGTGGAAAAATCAAACGAAAGCAGGGTGGGGTGAGGAAAGTTGTGACCTCAAAAAACAACAACAACACGACGATGCGAACGCGCAACATACTTATCGAAATAAAACGATACGATGCAAAGAGAGAAGGGGCCTACATCTTCAACACACATACACACATACACACGGAGCAATTGCAACAGTGCCGAACGGTGGGCCAATGGGCGGGCGCAGAGCACAGGCTGAAGGATGAAGCGCGAAACCACGCGCGGCCTACGTACGCGAAACAGCCGAACATGGGCGAACGAGAAACAATAGTACGGAAAAGCGTGCATGCAGAGCGAAGATGATACTTGGCCATTGCCCTCGTTCGGGGAGTTGCCCGGGAGGAGTGGGCGAAGGGATGGAGCGATACTGCTGTGTAAGCCGTATGTCGATGGGCTGTTCGGTGGGGTTTGGATGAAGTTGTTGAACCTTTGCGATCAACTACACTGCATGCCCCAGCAGCATTCCAGCAACGTTCGGGCTCAATGTTAAGGACATTGTTTGAAGATGCTTTAGATAAGTTGTGCCATTTTGGAGTTTAATTACTTATTAATTTGAGCTGGGAAAAGTTTTAGATTCCTAGAATACTTTGGATTTATCTCATTCCCTGGAGATGCCTGAAGTTTCTCTGAAGACATCCTACAATTTCATTTCCCAAAGACAGCGACCCCAAATTTACGCGACTTCTTCCGACAAATTGGGCAACTCTAATGAAGAAATCTGAAGTCAACTTCTACCAATTCCGAGCATTTGGTTCGATGTCAAAGCACTCAGAAATGAACCTCATTGGAACTAACATAGACATATATAACAGATACGCAAGTCTACCACTCTATACTTACATCAAATAATTTAACTGTTGCAAATCGATGGGAAACATGGAAATTTCTCATACTAGTGATGGCACACACACACACACAAAATCCCTTTCCCATCATTTCCGACAGCTGGAATTGACCAGCTGGCAATAAAAAATAACACTCTCAAAGCCAGCCGACAATCACATCCTGGCACACCGAGTTTAGTTCCTCTTCGCGAAGACGAGTCGTCCGTTCGAATTTCTTTGCGCCCATACACTTTCTCATCTGCCCGTGCACACCAACTCGTGAGCTGGTTTTATCATGTTAACCGCAACCTTTCCTCCAGAGCTCAACTCATCCCATACACACACACACACGGCGGGGAGTTGCGGCAGATAAAGCAGTCAAGGAAATGGGGTAAGAGGAAAGGCGATGATGGGCGGCAGCGAGGGGATCGGGATCAATAATCAATATCAAAAAGCGAAAATGGAGAAACAAACCCCAATCGGAGTGGAGCAGCAGTTTTTGCTGCTGTTGGCTGTGAGAGTACAGTGTAAAGCAACCCCATAAATGGGTCAAACCAATCAAACGGCTCTCTGTTTTCTCGCCGGAGCCATACGGCCGGGGGACGGGCCGCTGCCGTGCCCGAAACCCCGAAAAGAGAAGAAACAACGCCACCCCAAAAAAATTGCTGCTTTTCGCGTCGATGCGAATTTTTGACAGACGATCGCCCGGCGGCAAATAAGTGTGTCGGTGCGGTGCGCGCTGAGCTGGTGACTCGAGCGAAACACGATCGATCGAAAACGGGAGGACCGGAGTTCCGCGCGCGCGCGCTCGCAACCCGTGTCTTCCCGTGATCTGTACTGTCATTCGGAAACAGGTTTTTTATTGCTCTTGACCAACATTTCGATCGTGCAGCATCCACCTGCTTCACGCCCGCTGGATCTCTTCCCGCTGCTGGATGACTGGCAAGTAGGAAATACAACAACAACAAAACGGCATCAAATTATGCTCAGCTTTCGCGCGCACGTTCGTACCCGTTGATGTCCTCGGAAGTTCAAGTTCAACAACATTCACTCTCGCGGGGAGTAGGAGGAATGAGCTTGCTGCTGCTGCGCGGGCTTGGGTTAGTTCCAACTACAAGCAGAGAGATTTGGTGACACACACCAACAAGATAACATCGGCTTGCCTGTGTATTAAAGATTTTAAAAAGACTGCCTTCATCGATACAGACGAGATTTCGACCCGAGTCTGGAACGTAGGAGCACCACGAGTTAACAATTACACCATTACGCGCTATCTTCTGTCGTGCGCTAATTAGTCAACAGGTTCATAGGCATAAGCTAGTACACAGTACTTACAGTCTATTAATTTCGCTTCCTGTCTTCTTTTAGTCAATAGCATTGGGGGGGTGCATTTACATGAGTTTCAAAACAAACTACATAAACCTGAGTACTCTACTTAGCTCCTTGTGCCACGGAAGGCATAACAAAATATCCAGAGCTGGGGGAATGGCAACAAAAAAACCTAATACCAGACTAAGAAATTGGTCCTCCTACAGGCATACTTCAGTCCCGACAGGTAAGCATTAAAGGAAACCTAAAAAAACAGCACGCCGTGTGCTTCTGTGTCGTCTAGAGTTTCACCTCCCAGCAAAACTGCGTGCTCCGCGTGCTATTATCGATCAAACCCGTCTGCCACAGCACGACGAACGGGAGACAACCAACCGTTGTCGTTTTCTGGAGTAGCTGTGGAGCTCCAACTAGGCAAAGATAGATCATCCTTTTCACCTTCATGTTTCGGTTGCTTTACACACACACACACAAACAACCAAGCCTGTCTTTTTTACGACTTCCTTTCGTGCCCTACACTACCACCCAGGCAATGAGCAGGAAAATCGATCGCATCAACACGCCGGGGCGGGTTAGTTCTTGGCTGAAAAATAAATATCTTCAGTGCGCGTGGTACAAGGGGGAGGGGGGGGGGGGTAGAGGGCTGCGGACACGACAATGCAGTGAATAATTTCACTTAAAAATGTGAACGACCATTACATGTGCTGGGGATGGAATCGAGTTGAAGAGGAGAAAAAACAAACACGTTCACTTACGCGCCACGTCACGTGCGGAAGCGCATGTGTGTATTCGACCCGGGCAAACGTGTTCGCTTACGCGCGGATATGTACAAATATGTGCATGCGAAAATGGGATGAACGATCGCATTCAGTCCGGGTGAGAAACGTGAGCCACACTCATGGAGCACATTGAAGGACGGTACCACTGGGGCATTGGCGTCAGACGCGTCCAATTTGACAAGAGGGAAGTTCTAAGGCACCACTGTGAATCATCCGCGCAATGCTCTGGAATCGTTTCTGCGAGACAGTAAACCAGTAACAGTTGGTCTGGGGAATCGGATGAATGATATGGAAATATGAGTTCCACTATTTTGAAGAGTTCTACCAAACCTCAACTAAGTATTCCAGAGTTTAGTGCGATGCATCAAAATAGTAAGCTCATCTGATCATCATGCCGCTACAGCTAGTACTTCTTGCGATACAGGAGGTTCTTCTTGCAGCTCCAATAAGAACATCTTCCAACAAACATCCAACATCCAGCATTGGACGAGATACAGTGCATCTCAACGGAGGACACATCAAGCAATCACGAGTAGGTCCATCCACTTCCACATCGGGGTCAAGACTTCAGACATCAAACGACCCTCGCTCTCGGCGCAATCAGCGCTTGCAGCGTGCCGACTTTCCTGGTATCGTGTGCCACTGCACGTAAGCTTTCGAGCATCGCCAAACAGTTCCACAAATTCTAGCAGCACACGTTCTACTCCTTCCGTTACGCCCGCCTCAGAGAGCAGCAGCATCAATTACCATTGTTGTCGTAACGCCAAGAGAAGTCGCTGTTTGATCGATTTCCCAGCACGCTACTACCAACGCCGCGCTTCCCCGCGGATAGCCTATTCCCTCTTCCCAGTCGGGTTGTTTGGAAAAGTTCATAAATTTAGCGCACCAGGGTGTATTGGACGGATTGGGGAGGCGGGGGGGGGGGGGGGGTAAACAAGGTGCAGTATAAATCACTCTACCCCACACCAACCTGAGGAAGGAAACACACGAGGCACGCTCAGGTTGTTGATCATAGATACACATCGTGCTGCTGCTGCTGCTGCTGCTGCTACTGTTGCTGGTAACCAAAGCAAAGGATCGCAATCACCCGTTCGTGGGTTAATAGCACCAGCAATGGTAAGCAAACCCTTAGAATAAAACATCCCCCTTTCCCTGTCTCTCTCTCTCTCGCTTCCTCTTCTCATTCCCTTTTTTCGCACGATGGGTTGACGTTCTTAAGCTGTCACTTTTCCGCGCAGCAACATTCATTGCAATCGTTTATTTTTTTTCTCCCTTTATTTACTCCCCCCAACTCCCCCTGATGTCTTCTCCAGGCTTGTTGGGGTTTTTCGGAAGCAAACACACGCAAAACTTACCACGCGATTCCGAAAGACAGCTCAAACAAAGCGAAGGAAAGTTTTAGACCCGCGAGCGAACACATTTATCCCCCGGCTTTATGTTACGTTTAACTTCTGCCTCCCCCTCCCCCTCCCCGCTCCCCCCCTTCCCCTTCCTCTCCACTTCCAACACGCTCAACACCCGGTATTGAAATAAACAATCTAATCTCCACCCAGAACGTTGCCCGGACGACGACGATGACACACCCAACCGCCCCCGTTGCCCACAGCTGGCTCTTCTCGAGTCCAACAATTTATCTGTTTATGGTACAATTTGCGTATTACGTGTCATATTTCACCGCAAACCCGTACGGTGCGGTTGCGCCGGGAACACCCCACTACGGGTTTGACCTTCGGGTCACCTTCGGAACCGGGGCGGCCCAAACGGCCGTGCCGTGGGACTTCTCGTGTGATTCTTTGCGACGCGCGGATCGCTAAACGGACCCACACAAGTGCTTGGCGTTCTTGAGCGCAGATAAATGAAAGGCTGTGGGAAAAGGCCTACCAGCGGGGTGGAGTGTGATGCGAAGAAGGTGGTTGCAAATCGATTGTTAATGGCATAGGGAGTGTGGTGCGCTCCTTTGTCTTCGAAGGGTATTCTTTTGGACACGAGCGAGACACGCAGTGCAATGGACGATGTGAGGTTTTTTGCTTTTGCGAAAATTGTTGCCTTTGCACAATGGTTTTGGTATATTTATGAATTTTTGTTTTTTGCGACATCGCTGCATCTTCGTTCGTTTTATCTTTATTAAACTGCACTGTTGCAATGACACTTGTGCTTTTGGCACTGTTCGACGGAGCGTGAGAAGCGTTCTGCATTTACGTGATGTCCTGCCGACATAGACGGACTACTAACGCTTAACCGCTCGATACAGAATGAGTGAATAAATCATAGTAAAATTAAGAGACACTCAGTTGTCTGAACAAGCACTTAATTTGCTTTTAAAATGATATCTCACGATAAATAATTCTGCTATTCGTCTTTTTGATTATCCGTCATAATGAGTGCATTCAATATTAGCGAACGTGTATGATGAGTTCCAAACAGAACCAAATGAGTTGAATTGTGTGTTGTGTGCGTGAAAGTCATTATTACTGGAGGGCAGGTGAGATGAGTGTGTTTTTAATTCATTTATGCTTTACGATGTCCCGCACGCCGGTACAGCACACACACACATCAATCACTCAGTGCCGAAACACAGTAAGGTACAAGCGCGGTCACCTCTGGTGGTGGGGCAAGGCTGAACGTTTGATAGAAAAATGCAAAGGAAGACGGGGCCGCGCTCTCATCAGCGGCGAAAAAACGGGAAAACCTTTCGGACTTTGGAATACCGTTACAGGGGAGTTAGTGGTGAGGGTAGGGGATTTCTAGCTCTTTGCTCTTCCTCTCTTCGCTCCGAGACCGGTTCAGTTTTAGCCGTTATCAATTTGCACTTTATATCCCATTTTTTTCTTCTTCTCCCCTTCAGAGCGGGAGGAATCACGGAAAGCTTTGTTGTTGCCCCAGGGAAGTAAAATTGAAGATAGAGGAAAGAAAGCTAAATAAAGAGCACCGAAAATGAACGGGTTTAGAAAGATCATTTTGTTATTTTTGTGCTTCCCAAACATTTTTTGTTTCTTTTTTTTCAAATCATCCAAAACCTGTTTAATTTTATTGCAAAAGTAAAACGAGCTTAGCATCATGCACTCTTCAATAGGTATTAAAGTTGATCCACACCACACCGTGCATGATGTCACCTTAACTTCACCTTAAAATACACACACACAGATACAACCACAGATACACAAACGCAACATAACTGGCCACTTAAATAATGAACCCGTGGCACGTGGCACTGACGAACATTCCGAAACGGGCGCGTGAGCACGCGAACCTGGTGGCGCCCCACCGTAATGGCGCTCTGGCACGAGGGACACCACACACTCGGGAGTCGGGCTCATCCTTGTCTTCGATGTTCGTCTCTCTCTCTCTCTCTCTTTCTCTCTCTCTCCCTCTCTTTCTCTCTCTCTCCCTCTGTTATACACGTTTGCCGGAAGGGTTTCAGCACTCAATCGAGCAGCCAGCTCGCAAAACAAATATATCACCAGCCTTCCTTCCTGGTGGAGCGACATTTTCCACCATTCACTGCGGGATGTCACCCTACTGTGCGGGGTGACAACAACAACCGGTGTGCGGTAAAGTTCAACGGTGAGGGCAAAAGGGCGACCGAACATGCAGCAGATGTTTGAAAACGTGCATTTAGCGTTCAGATCTAGCAACAACGGAAGAAGCAACCAAATCATACAACGGCGAGTGCGTTTTTGAAAAAAAAGGAGGAGTTGCGATAGAGTTATGGGAAATTGGGATAAGATTCGTTTTACTTGTCCATGAAACACTATTATCCTTACATTAGTATATGCCTCTATACTAATTTTGCCCCGATTTACATTCTAATACGCTGACTGGAGTTACTTTAGCGACGAAAACTGGATTGCGAGAGGTTACAGGGTTTTCCACGGGTACTCACAGTTGTGGGACACTTTCTAGACTCTTTCTAATTAGAAGTGAACTTCATATGTTGGAAATTGGACTCTATGGCACTCTTTTTGAAGAAGCTCGTTTGATATTCCTATTGGATTTGTCCAACAAAGATGCTAGAGAGTCCAATTCCCATTACAAAAGTTAATTTTTGTAAGAAAGAGTCAATAAAGTGCCCCACAGCTATGAGAACTCCTGGAAAACCCTGTTAGTAAGATAGGGTATGTGCCCCTGCTATCTTTGTGGGGTCACCGTTCCACCGTTCGTTGCCTACAGCGCTCACATCGCGTGTATGGTATATTTCTCTATTTTGATCGGATAAATTTCATCAATTTGATTTAACTTCAAAAACCATTGTGAGTCGTAACACCCCAAATTCTTCCTGTGAGTCAGAACTTCTACCCTGCAGCTCCACTGTTTAGACGTTACACTCTCAAAATAGCATTTAATTGCAATTGCACCCTCAACCTAAACATGATGCACATTCCATCATACGAATGCGTTGCAAAGGCGTTGTTGTTGTGCCCACCCATCGCGTGCGCCTCAAAGCATAAGCGCATCGCTCTTTTATTTATGCATTCCGATGGACGATTCTGAACCCCTCGCAGACCCACACAACGACAACCGTAAACCTATTTTTCTCCTTCCTTGATGTTGGGGGTTTCAATCGCTTCTGTTGTAAAAGAACTCGTGTCTCTGTGTGTGTGTGTGTGTGTGTGTGGTGTGTGTGTGTGTGTGTGTGTGGTGTGTGTTGTGTGTGTGTGTGTGTGTGTGTGTGTGTTGTGTGTGTGTGTGTGTGTGTGTGTGTGTGTTGTGTGTGTGTGTGTGTGTGTGTGTGTATGGGTGTGTGTGTGAGCAATGAAATGGGAAACGTACATGGAGTGTGCTGCCTCCCCCCTCATGCGCTATAACATTCTGCAGGTCAAGCATATATAATTGCAGTTCGTCAACCCTTCTATTTGTTGCGCGAAAAGTGTACGGTTGTTGTCTTTGCCTGTGCCGTTCCGCCAAGTGCGGTGGGGAAAGCATGATTGAATCATGCACACGAGAATCTTTCCAGCAACAATCACACACACACACACACACCCACAAGTTGGAATGACAACGCGGCGGCGTTTGAGCAAATGTTTTTAACACGAAACCCCGGCCCAACCCCGGCATGTATGAAATAAACATTAGCGGCCGTTTCGGTTTGCCGGAAGATTGCATGAGTAGCGTCGGCACCACGGGTGTGTGTGTGTGTCGGGTTTGCTTAGAATTTCGCCAGCCGGAACCATATGCCGTGTATTGTTTTTTTTTTTATTATAGTACGCTGGTGAAGAATGGAGCTGCTTTGGGGTTGCGACGCGATCAAATCTAATAAACTCTTTGGAATGATTATACAACGTTTATGGGTATGCCTTTGTAAACAAACATTCACAGCTTATACCCACAGTTTGGTTTCCCGTATGGCTTGTGATGAGATCAAGTCTAACAACCCTTCGCTGGATTGATTATTTAACATTTTGAAACAAACATTTGCTGTCAATATCTCCCCCCCCCCCCCCCCCCCCAAGTGGATTTAATCTCTTTCGGCTCTTTTTGTTTCGAGACATTAGTTGATTGATGCTTCTTTTTTATGTAAATGCGAAAACAACACTGCTTTATTAAACTGGGACAAGCTGAATTAACCTACAATCCAGAAATAAACTGTTTCCGAGTTTGAAAAAGTTCTGATTTCCAGCGCGATTAGAACCCATGCCGATGCAAAGCCGCTTCAGTGCGTACACTCAACCTTTCACTTACACCAGCAGGACAGCACCGGAAGGCAGTGATTAAAAATCGATACGTATCTGCCGATCGCTAATCGATACGATTTATTTACATTTTTTTAATTATTACTTTAACCATGAAAATGTTTTCCCTCGCTCGAAGCGGGCAATTTTCCTGTACCCATACCCGACGACGACGTTGCTTCGACCCCTCCTCCCGCTAGTTATCAACCTGGTCGCGTTCGCACTTCCTTCTCGGCGTTGTTTAAGTATGCAAGTAATGCGTAGGTGTTGCCGCTTCGCACCCGTCCCGCTAAGATATCATTTACGTCTGATCTTGAGTGACGCTTGGCCGTACCGGTGTTACCCGGTGTCGGCGGGGGGTTGTTTCCCCCTTCCTTCTTTTACTTAGTGCGCAAATAGAAATTAAAGTGAGTGGTGCCCCCACCGCCCGCACCGAAAGGAAAAGCAGGAAGGTAACCTCCATCGGCCGGCCGGAAGTGTGGCCGAAGGTGCAAATTGCCGGTGGTGCGCCCCGGTTGGCGATTGCAATCTAGATGTGTGAGCGCGCCCGCACGAGAAAGCAACTACAGAGGCGGGCGGACACAAACGGAAGAGAACGGGTGAAGCAAAAATCTGCAAGCTCATTACCGCATGCAGCATAATAATCTCCCCCGGTAAGCCACCACCAACAAAATCGTTCCTTTTTTTTCACTCCGCCACCGTCCGTTTTTTTTCTCACCCTCGCGCCTCTCCATTCGGGTGAAGCGGCATATTTTCTCCATAATCTTTCATTTATTTCCACCCTTTTTTCCAGTAGCAACTTTTTTTTTCTCTTCCTCTACCGCTCCTGCTTCTAGGACGGATCTCGAAACGATCGAACTCATCAGCAACAACGCGGGAGTGGGGGGGGGGAGGTCTTTAGTGAAGCGTTTCGAGCAGCGGCTCTAAGCCGCAAGGCGCAAAGTGAAGCCTTTTTGCCACTTGCCAATTACTGACATTATGCACCTTTGCTTGCACACTCCCTCTCCCTCTCCTCTTTGCCCTTCCCCATCCACACTCCACTAATAACTGCCCCTTCTTGCAATGGGGGGGGGGAGAGGAGAAGGTTTTGCATGGCAGTACAAGAAGCGAAGGGAACCAAATCTTCGCAAAACGAAATTAAAAGTGATTCTCTCCCCCAATCGGGTCTCCAGAAGCGACCGGCGAGAGAAACTTACTTCCAGGGATTCCAATTAACCACGTGCTCAGTCACCGACGGATGGAGAGGGAGGGTCTGAGACGGCCTAGGAGTCTGGGGGCCCGAACATGCCCGGGTGAAAATGAACGCTTTGTGCCCAGTGTGAAAAGTGAAAAACATCAACACTTGCGTCGGCAGCGAGTGAATGCTTGCGAGGAAAGTGTGCCTGTAGGAAATGTGGGAAATAATTAGTGACAGTGGAACAAGTGTCGAGTGGGAGGAGCAGAGAGAGAGAGACAGAGAATATAGCAAACGTCTAGCAACAGTTGCAGAGTGGCAGGGCAAGTGAAAGAGCTCAATCAACCAATGAAATAACAAGCTGCAAAACGTACAAAGATTCAAAGCAACCACACAAGCACACTCTATATGCATACAGATTGGAAACTGTGCCACCCAAACGGGCGCGGGCTTTGGTCAATGGGTTGTAAAAAGGGCAGCCCGTAACGAACGAAGTGCACACAGAGTGCGCGTTCCCGTTTTGCTATTGTATACTTCGCCCGTTCGGGTGTCATGCTCCAAAGGCTCCAAATCTCCCATCAAATCCCCGTCGGCAGGGAAGCAACAAGCAGAGAGGAAGTGATTGCTCTCGGAAGAGCAAACACACATGACGCTCCGGCAAAGACGAGCAGCGAACGGGGAACGGGCAAGTTGAACGTCCACAAATTATTGATGCAGGCGCGCATACAGGCGCGTCAACAATTTACTTATTTATTTATTTTCCCATCAGTGCAGCTTCAACAATACCACTTTACAAAAAAAAAAACGAATGGAGAAAGAAACAGGGCAACCTCCCTGCTTCTCAACCTCTATACCCGGGAAAGACCCTTGCGCCGTTCGGGATGGTGCGGAATAGGAAATGGAGTAACGAACCATTGCTAACACTGTCTCGATTTCACTCGTTTCATAATCACATCGCGTACCGGCGGCGACACACCACACACCACACAACACTGACACAACATTAGCTGAACCGTGTGCGTGTGTGCATTTTCTCTCCACTCATCAGCGTATGCCCTACTGGTACGGGTACAAACCGCAACCAAAAAAAAAAAACAAAACAAAAAACATGCTACATGAAAATTTATGTTTTAAAAATAAACCATAACATCATCTGCTGCCTTTCCTGCTGATGCTCTCCTCCCCTGGCAAGGAGATGCGATGATGGTTGCGTTTGTGCAGCGAACAAAACCCCGCAACAACAAGAATGAGACGCTGTTTTCCCTCCAAAACCTCCCTCGATCCTTCCCAAAATTGGGTGTGTGGTGTGGGAAGTGTGTGGTGCATCGTTAACGAGCAGCGTCGGGCAGGAAATAGCAGGCACCGAACCGAAGCAACAAAAACCCGCCCGCCCGCTCCCTCTAAAAAAACACACGCACACTGCAGCAGCACAACATCGCCGATGGTTCGAATGTGTGTCCGATTGTTGGCCTGACCACCGTCAGAGGCTGCCCCAAAACCGTTCCAAAACCCTCGCATGCAGTCGGTTTTTTTAATGTTTTTTTTCTCTTTCTCTACGCGCTAACTTACTTCCGGAACGGCGCGCGGAAGAGAAAGTGACGCGCCTCCGGATAGGAACGGGGAGGAGGAGGTGTGGAATGCGTACACCCGAAAAATGGGCAAACAAGTGCAACGGCGTGAAGTGTAAGTTCAACTGGACTTTTTGAGGGGGGACTGGCTCCAAGTTTCGAAATGGGCGATGTGGCGCCCGCTAGTAATCAAAATGAATGGATGGGAGTGTTTTTATTTTGTTTTTTTTTCTGTTACTGGTATGTTGCGCTTGTTGTCTCTGTGGAATGTCGCTAAGAAAATTAAATAAACTCAACACATGTTTCGACAGTGGCGTAAAGTGAGTGTGCGAGAGCAGCGATGGTTCCGTGATTTGTAACGAAGAGGCAGCTGCTGCTCCGAGTGCCCGCAAGTGCAATGAGAGCCGTACGATCAGTTTATAAACAATGTTATATCAAATTGTTCATTTGTTTGCTTTACTATACCTTAAAGGGGAGTATGTAAAGACAAAGGAAAGATAAATTCGACCAACATACTTGGAAATGTAACGTGCGTTGCCTGTTTGCTTCAGCTGAGTGCTCGTAAGCACTAACAATTCTGCATCTCTTCATCATTATTCATCTAAATTACACTACATTTATTGTATTTCTTGTTTGCTCAAGAGTGTACACACGAATTAAACCTCATGAGGCATTCATAATCCTTCATTATTTCTGAAATAATTGATAGTGATAACTCACACCGTAATAGACCGTGCCGCCATACGTAGGACTGACTATCCTGCTATGGTGGGAAAATCAATAAGTCACTGAAAGCCAACCCCACAATGGGTTGGCAGGCCTTGACCGTCATCGGTTGTTGAGCCAAAGAAGAAGAAGAAGAACTCACACAAATCACAAACGAGAAAATTCCACTCGTAAACACTGGTGTTGGTTAAATCTGATTCAGATTCATGAATCTGAATGAATCTTTGGAATGGTTCAATGAATCTGAATCCCGGTTGCAAAGATTCATGATTCTCCAAATATTCTTGAATCATCAAAGATTGATGAATCTCAAAAGATTCATATTTTAAGGGATTCATGAATCCCATGAGATTCATACATCTCCAAAAATTCATAGAGCTTTCGGGACTTCTTGGCAAGTCCACGCAGCCGGATAATTTTTTTTTTTTTGCTACGACGTATTAAATCGTTGATATCGATATTTGAGATGTTGGGGATGTTGTTCGGTGAGATCGCGCAACATAACTATTTTGCAAATCATACATCTCTAAAGATTTATGAATCTTTGAAGATTCATATAAGTTTCGTGATTCATAAATCCTTGGAGATTCGTGAAGCTTTAGAGATTCATGAATCTTTGAAGAGTTGATTCGAGATTCGAATCACTCATCACTGAAGATTGAATCTTATCGAAAGAGTCATGAAACCCAACACTCGTAAACACTAGACCTATTGGCACCAACCATATTGGCTGGAAATGCTTTAAATTGTTGAACTACCAATTAATGAAAAGATGAAATTTATCACAACTATTCAATAACCATCTTATGTTCAAATAATTTAGCTCATTTTAATGTTTGTTCATGGCAACGACAAGCTGAATAAAACATTTCACAACGGCCATTTTGTCATTAACGCTTACAACGCTTGGTGAGATGTTTATGCTTAATTTTCTGTTTAATATCCAATTGGAAACACGTTAAAAATCTACCAATGTTTTATTGAGCAGCTACAAACCATTTTGTCATAAATACTAAAACTCTTAATAGGTGCAACTAATAATTATTCGTTAAAAACGCTTCATATAACGCGAGGGATATCAAATCATCTACTGTTCTTCCATTAACTTTAACGCAATCCTCGTAAGTTATAACCTTTGCCACCCTAACGCGTACGACTAAATTGTAACCCAAACGACGGCAATATAAACGTAAATTTGTTAAATGCAGAACCCTCCCCACCCCGCCGTACTGCTACTAATTTGTCGGTTTACTGTCCATTAAAACGTGCCCCCCTCCTGCGCGCTGCCTTCCCAGCATGGTGTGTACGAATAATAAGGGTGCACCCAATTGGAAAACGCTTCCCGTTCCACGCCCCGTTCGCTGTATTCCCGTTGGAGAAGATCCCGAGACGCGCCCGATCTTCCGGACACAACTGTGTTAGCGGTCGTTTAGACCGATTCCCAGAGTTCGCTTGTTTCGTCGTACTGTGCGCACCGCCTCGGTCCTGTGTCTGTTTGCGAGTGCTTCCCCAAATAAATCATCTATTACGCTTGCGTGGCTGTGTGTCTCGCATACACGCCCGTCGTAAAGTGTTTTCAATTAGCGGCACACAGAAACATAATTTAACGCAATGGAACGCAAACAGGCGAGCCTTTCTGGGCGATCGAAGGGTGCGCAGCGCTCGAAGTGAACCTACAAAAGGGTACAACCATTTTACCTTCTTTCTTTTTTGCTC
Source organism: Anopheles merus (assembly GCF_017562075.2). Classification (NCBI taxonomy): domain Eukaryota; kingdom Metazoa; phylum Arthropoda; class Insecta; order Diptera; family Culicidae; genus Anopheles; species Anopheles merus. The sequence continues at coordinate 2,214,417 of NC_054081.1, read as the reverse complement.
GTATATCTCTATCTCTCTCTTTCTTTCTATCTCGCTAAAGGCGGCAAACAACCTGATGGTCCTGTAATACAATTTCATACATGAAATAATGGTGGTACACATTGCATATGAACCAATTTTATATACAGCTTCTTTCAAACCCTTCAAAGTTAAGACGAAAATTTAACCCCAAAAAAGATACAAACATAAAACCCGTCAACTGACACAGAGCTGAAGGGAGAAAGCCAGTTAAAAAAGCAGACCTGACCCGCAGCAGAGCGCTTGATAATAAAATTGAACCACAATCATACCGCACCTGAAAGCGCCTCATTTCCTTTCACACAGCGCGCTGCGGCGTAGAAAGTGCATAGGTGGCCACACACAACCCCCCGATTGCCCCAGCGCAGACCGAGAGGCCATAAATATCCGTTGCGCTTCCGAGCTTTTCCTTCTTTTCTTTTGGCAAAACTGCGCGTGCATGGGGCGCGGCACAACAACAAAAGAAATGGAAACGACACACACGGGCAGTAAAGTTCATGCCCCTCTCTCCGCTGGGGGGAGAGAGAGAGAGAGACAGGGCCGAGAGCCGAAACGGAAGCGACCACATGCATATCCCAAATTCATCTACAACACCCCACCCGCTTCCATCCCTTCCAAAATAGTTGGCATAAATAAATTCGATTAGATCGGTATTTACCCGCGAGCGGTCGTCTTCCAGCACCTCGAATACGTCCAGTACACTCACCTGCAAGTAGAAGTAGAGAAGCAAAATGAACACAAAAGTTATTAGAAAGGAATCGGTGCTACCAGCACACAGACACACATGAGTGGAGAAGACGAGAAAGAAAACTCTCGGCGAAGGGTCATTTATTTGATTTTATTATTTTCACCCAAAACCCGGGGGCAACGACTGGTGGGACGACTGATCGAAATGAAATCATAATCATCTCCGAAATTACCCGCCGACCCCCCCCCCCCCCCCCCCCCCTCCCCCCCCTCCCACTGTTGTGCTGGCCACTTTCTTTGAGGCGGCTGCGTCAGCCCAGCCCCCACGCTGAGCCAGCAGCACGAGTAGGGAGGGTAAACCGATCGAGCTACGATACTGCGATAGATTAATCGATGGCAAGCGACGAACCCGGGGGCTCCTTTTAGGACAATTTATTTAAAAGGAAAGAAAGGCACGGGAAAGGAAAACAATCTTAACAATCAATTTTGCTTGCCCATACGTTCCAAATGATTTGCCGGTTTACACAGAGGGAGGGTGGGAGGAGAGTTAAGCTTCCCCATTAAGGCTTCATTTCTTACGCCATTGCGGCGCCCGCCACGTTTCCTAATCCTCACCGACGGCTTGGTCCTGAGTGCGGAGCAGGAGGAGGAGCGCGTTGCAATTTGTTTCTAATTTCAAATCGATCTGCACCACCCGCCGACGAAGGGGCGATTGCGCAACGCCGTCGATAGATTTTACCGCCCCGTGGCCGGTGGCTCCTGGAATGATCCACTGGGGGGAGAGCTCGTGATTGAGGCACGCTGTGATTGAGTTGAGGCTTACAGTAAATTTTAAGCTGCCCATGGCGCGGTAACATGCTGGAAAAGCAGGGCTACGAGAGCGCATTAAATGATCGCACATTAAAGTATGGACAGTTCGAACCGAGAAGAACCGAGGCGAGAACAGCAGGCCTGAGGAGCACGAGCAGACCCTTTTGTGTAGCTCCTGCAGTAACACAGCTCCTTACAGATGACAGAAACGTCAAACTTCTCTCTCTCATATTTGTCCACCCTTATTGCAGCATTTGCAGTCGAAAACTGTGTTTTCGGTCACGAAGATGATGTTTGCCACGGGGCGTGCCAACTCTCAACTCTTTTCGAGGGAACTTTCTTCCCGTGCACCGGCTGACATCTTAACCTTGAAAAATCCAATGCCAGGCGACTTTCTTGCGCGCTTTTTTTTATTGCGAGACAAAACGACGGGTGGAGAAATTTTTGGAGCATGCCTTCTTCACAATTTCCACGCGACGAGCACGACGTAGACGACGAACTGCAAAATGAAAAAAAAAGACCAATATTTCACCGGTGGAAATTTCCAACACACGCCCTCTAACCTCAATGTCATGTGCGTGTATGTGTGGTACAAGGAGAAGTTACAGCGTGTGTCATAAAACGCGCTCCGGTAGCGCATAAAACGGTTGACCCGAATTTCCCCGCTTTTCTTCCCTTGATTCCCTTCGTTGCTTTTCAACGCCCCCACCCAAACGCACTTTCCCTGTGTGGGCCCCACTCGGAGCACCGATTTTCCACCCGTCACACGTCACCGGGGGTTGGTGTCAGAGCTTCATCCTCATTTCGGCTGCAGTGAACAGAATTCGCACAGCGCTGTATGGGTGCACCGGAAAGCAGCGACGGGAAAGGGCTCGGCCATACGCCGTGATACGCTGTGGCGGATCGCGTGCAAAATGGCAATATTTAGTTGCTAGAACCAGGGGAAAGGGTAACTAAAGGACAGGGGTGCGTTCCGGTATAAGACCTTTGCATTTCCACCGTTCTTGACCCTTTGATATTTTGAGTTCAGTACAATTTGTGCAATGCTCTGCCTGGGTATGGTAGTATGGTAGTAACCTACAGAAAGTGTTGGAGCAAAAATGCGAACAACTTGTGAAGAATGGGGAAAAGAAGGAGCGGCATAACTGAAGGAAGAATTTAGAAATAATCGATAAATATGTCACCGGGTCACACACATACAGATACACAGATACACAGAAGTACGTATCTGGATGCATTTCTTTACAGCTTTGTGTTACATTCTGTAGTCTGTAATTCAGGCGAAAATTTAGACACACCGTCCAAAATTGATGCCTTACACAAAATCTGATAACTTAGCAGTAGTTATGTGCTCTCTTGAGCCCATCCACGACTCCTATCAGACTCCGGATATTGATACTCAGTTTGGGATTCCTGCAATATCAGAACCACTAATTCTACCCAGAGTCGAAGTCATACGGAGTTGGAGTAGACCGGAGGTTCTGAGAATAGAATTAGCAACAACAGGAATGCATTACGACACCATCGTTCTACCGGTCCTTTCCAACTCCCAACGACTCCGGATGACTCCAACTTCAACTTTGGATGACTTCGACTTCAACTCCAGATAACTTCAACTTCAACTCCGGATGACTCCGGAGAGCTCCGGACAAATCCAGACGGCTCCGGAGAACTGCAAACAGCTCCAGACGATTTCGGACGGCTCCGGATAATGCTAGTCGGACCTACCTTCCCGGAGTCAATCATGCAATATCAGAACCACTAATTCTACCGAGATTCGAAGTCATCCGGAGTTGGAGTCGTCCGGAGGTTCTGAGAATAGAATAAGCAACAACAGGAATGCATTACGACAACATCCTTCTACCGGTCGTTTCTAACTCCCAACGACTCCGGATGACTTCAACTTTGGATGACTTCGACTTCAACTCCGGATAACTTCAACTTCAACTCCGGATGACTCTGGAGAGCTCTGGACAAATCCAGACGGCTCTGGACAACTCCAAACAGCTCCAGACGATTTCGGACGGCTACGGATAATGGTAGTTGGACCTACCTTCCGAAGTCCATCCCGAAATTTATAATTTATAATTGAAATAAGCTAAACAAAAACACACACTTTTTCCGCCAATTAGCGCTCGTCTTGGCACTGTCCGTTTCTGTCAGTTGTGACATTTATGCTCTAGAAACGCCGCTTTTACAGGTTGAGTTGTCTCAAAGACAGCACCGCTTTGCAACTTGAGTTGATCAAAACACGAAAAAACACCAAGATTTAAGATAAGCGCACGAATATGACAACCCTCACAGCATTTATTCGATGCTTATCGCTTTCCCGTGTGTGAATTATGGCTCCACCAAGTGTGTGTTGTGGCACTCCTGGGGAGACTTTTGCTTTGCTTTTCTGTTGAATAATGAAGAGCAGCAAGTCAATTTGAAGTAATTATTTCCCATTTCCAGGGTCATAGGCGGGTCGATTCTTCCCCCCTTACATCACCCAACCACCCACCAAGGGGCACTGTGTCTAATCGAAGAAAAAAAAATGAAACACATTGGCAACACTTTCCAATTAGCCATCGATTGGTGTGCTCGGAAGGAAGAGAAGCGAAAAACAAACGGTTCGGTTTCCGGTTTCCAAATACGCGTTTGCAACCCGAACCACCCACACCCCGTTCGGCCCTGTTCTTGACCCTCTCGTTTATCCAAAACCTCCCACCACATCACTCTTTTCGCACCCCCCCCCCCCCCCCCCCCCCCCCCCCCCCCCCCCGACTGGTACGAAAGGAATGTCCGCTGCAAGGTGTGGTAACGCCTCGCGCCCAACAGAAGCGCACTGAGTGTCCCCAGCGCTGTATCTGTGTGCGTAAACGGTACGGAAGGGGAAGGGGGGTCATTTGGGGCGAAGGACCATCCGCGTAAGTTGATTAATTAAACCGATGCCGAACCATTTTCGCATTCCACGGTGCCACGCGACCGTAACGGAAAAGAACGCGAAGTGAAGAGCTTGGCGCACGATGCAATCGGGTTGGGCTTGGGCGAGCGCAGGAGGAGACGAGAAAAATCAATAACCCACCAACCGTTCCACAACAGTGGCAGATAGACACACGCACACACACACATTGACGGAAGGCAAAATGATTAATTTTCCAGCTGCACTTGCTGTAACCTGCGCTGGAGTTGAAGCCGCAGCTTCGATTTTCCATTACTTTCGCGATAATCAATAATAAAGCTTTACTGGACTCCAAAAAAAAAGATAAAGGTACAATAAAATATTGTTTTAATGAAACATGACACGCTTCTTTATTGGAAGGGAGGAGGAGAAAGCGGTCTTTCTCTCTCACTCCCTCACACACACACACACACGGTAAACGTCACGCGGTATGGTGTGTAAACGTCACGCGGTGTCGAGTCGAGCCGAATTTGGCGGTACTTTATTCGATTTCCTGGCGAGCGAGCTCCACGATAGGTTTCTTCCATCGTTCGCTGCCACTCAACGCGCCAGTTTCGTCATACGTTGGTCCGTGGCACTCCAAAAATAGCAAACCCAGCCTTTCCTCGCACAAATGTCCAAGGAAATTGGACCGTGGTGCCGCCGCCGCGTCGAACCAATCATCGAGCCAGCGGGGGTCGTAATATTGGGCGTTCGAATTTTCGTTTGACGATCTGTATCCGATTCAATCGAGTCGTTTTCAATTTTTCGTTCGCGGCTCTTCGCAAACGCTTTTCTTTTCGCGCGCACGCAAGCACGCCTGATGCTCATCTCTAACGTCACACACGTCACAAGCGAAGTTGTTGTTAAAGTTAAAGGGGAAAAGCGCGCTGAAGACGACCCGCTGTCGGTGGTTGGTTCAAATCGGGCAGCAACAGTAACAATGATTATGTGCGCGATCGGGCTCGGCAGTCATGTAACGGTGACGGCCGCATGGTAACGGGGCCAGCCAGCCAACACCGAGAGCCTGTGCGCGTGATGCCATCGGCAAAACAATATAATATCGACAGGTGACATCAACACTGGCGTAAGCGAAAAACCTTTTTCACGCCAATCGAGCTGTGACAATCGGCAAAGGGGAATTGGGATTTTTCATGTGCACAATTGCAAGCAAAGTGGATAATTGTGCCTGCACGGGCATGCACGCATAGCTCTGATAACGCTCCTGGGACACATTGGATGCCAATCTAGGCAACTGTGTGAAACATATTCACCCTTTCTGAACAATGCTTCAGTAGTAAATTTCAATAAAATATGAGGAAAGAAGCTGATGAAGCAAACAACCAAACAGCATTTGTTAAAATTTTGGTTGAGTTCAAATTCTATCAAATTCTAGCTAAAACCCAGAGACAAGTTTGACGTCTGATTTTATACGGATGACGTCATTTCAGCCAATCGAACTGTCAAACTTATATACAATAAAAAGGTGGATTCTGAAGGCGTCTTTATTTGAGAAACTGAAGCGGAAACAAAATTAACAAGTAATGGTTCTTTAAAATGACGAACACGTGGAATAAAGCAAAAATTGCTGTAACCTTAGAACTGTCAATATTATTTGTGTTGATACCAACTGACAAAGATGTACATGTATGTACATTCAGATTTTGCAAAACCTTGTTTATGCACATCCCAGCCCGCAGCTTAAGCAATACTCTTTCCACCGCCCAAGGCCAGAGCGCAAAACTGAATGCATTAAAAACTGTGCCCTTTAAAAGCTTTGGGGCATACATAATTCAACTCCAAAAAAGCCCATTCGCACACGCAAACACACACGGTGGTGCTGTTGCTCGGCGTGTAACTTTTCGCAAAGGTGAGGAAAACAAAAAAAAAGGGAAAGTGAAAAATTGGCGGAAACTTTGGTGACTGTCCGCGCACACCCGTTTGGGGTCATCGTGTCGTGATGGACGACATCGGCGACGCATGATGCGACATAAATGCTCGCGAGCGCGTAACCAGGCTGATGTATGTGAACCGGGGCTTACATGCACATACGAAATTGAGGAGGTTTTTCTGCCTTGATTGCTGTAATTCTTCTTCGCTTGATGCAACCACACGATGTTTTGGCTTGCACAAAACTGCTTAGGTTGTGTGTTAATAATTTATATGCAGCATGCTCACTTATGTTACGGTAAACGATTAATTCGTCCATCACAACAGCAAACCCCGTCCTCCCCTGTCTGGGGTGCCAAGATCCCATCACCTTCGGCGATATGGATCGCGCAGCACGGTGGTTGGCAAGAGAAGGGGGAGGATAATGGGGAAGCGAAGGAGCGCGGGAGGGGCAGGAAATGAACCATCATTACGTTAGCCGTCTCCTTGGGCCGATCTCGCGCAAAACCAACAACCTCCAAATCGCGCCTTATCACGTAACAATCGCCGCAAAGCGTTCGCGTGCATCCATCGCAACCGCTCTTGCGCTGCCTCCTGCTGTCTGTGAGTGTGTGTGTGCGTTGGTGTCTTCTTTCCTTTTCTTGTTTTGGCTCTCAATTTTTCCCGAAGTGAAAACATGCGCCCGCAACAACAACAACAACAAAAAACATTATAAATGCTGGCACAGCTCTAGGGCTACTACCACAGCACCGAGCGCCACAGCGATATTTCGATTGCGCAACGCGGAACGGCCGCCCAGAACAATCTTGCGAGAGCGCGCGCAGCGGGCTTTGGATTGGGGCGTCGGATGCAATTAACATTACCGGCGGCGTCGAACGATGACGCGCGAGCGTCTTCGAGACAGGCTGGCGCAGCGGCACCGATGGACGGCTTCCGGTAATGGCGATTAGTTTTGCGCCACTGGCGGGGAGCGGGCGTAATGCCATCGCGCTCGCCATTAGTATTGTCACAAAACGATGTTATTGTTCATGCTGGTTCAACCACCACCGTGCGCGCTCGTGTGGTACGAGAGGAAAAGCGTGCTGCCCTAGTAGGGGGGGAGCGAGCGACGGCTCATTACGTGGCCGAAAAGTGGATGGAAACTAATGCTGCACGCGGCGACAGTGGCGACACACCGAGCGCGCGACGGTTTTGAAATATCTGAAACGATCAAACGATCGGCCATCACACACGTCGTTGCGGAAAAAGACATCCACAAGCGTGTGTGTGTGTATGTAATTTAGGATGTTATTCAATCAGCTCATCCACCTTTGGAGGCCACTGCATATTATGCTGCTTGCTGTGGCAATAATGTAAAAACAACACCACAAAGCAGAAAAGTGTCTGTTTCATCGACGAAACCTTCAGGCAGGACGATCATTGCTGCAAGTTCTAGACAGTCGGCGCGTTGTTCACTATTTGAATCGCGTGCACTTTTTTAGTGTATTGGCAATACTATTCAGAATCAGAAAATAACTTATTAATATATGCTAATACAGGGTTTCCCACGATTTATTGGTCGGTTCCCATCAATTTTTGGTGGGTTCCCATATTTTGTTGGTGCGTTCCCACGATTTTTCGGTCGTTTCGCAGAATTTTTTGGTCCAATTGTATTGATATCCAATCGGAAAATACCAATAAATTATGGGAACGAACCAAAAATCTATGGGATACGACCAAAAAATCGTGGGAACGCACCAAAAAATCATGGGAACTGACCAATAAATCGTGGGAAACCCTGTAATAGAGTTTCTTTAATAGTTGTTGTAGAGTATCATTTCTTAACCAGTCATTCATGTCACTGAATAAAACATGCATTCGAGCTCATAATACGTGGCTTTTTTGAAACTATAATAAGGTCGTTGATTTTGTTTTTTTTTTGTGGGTGTTAAGCAACACCTTTTAATCGTCAAATTCGTAATTTTCGACCCAAAAAAAAAACAACAAAATGGCTGTTATGATTGAACAGTTTCCAATACCTTTTAATCATCACGTTTAATTTTCACATCTTGATTGACTTGAGAATTCCAGCAAATTTCTAATTTTAAAACACTATCCAATTTGAATTTGTATGATCCCTCTCATCAGAATATCTCGCATCTCAAGTTTCGGGTGAAAGCAGATTTCAGCACTGTCTAAGAGGGTTCATGGTAGCATGTAATAGAGCTGGCAGGAATTCTCAATATTGAGAAGGAGGGAAGATTCCGATACGTTAAAGTCCAGGAATTCTAGTTGCAGCATCATCACCATCACCATTCTAATCGGATGTTTCCAGGGGAGTTCTTATTACATGGTGCGATGCTACGCTAGCGATGGTTACATTTTAGATTTTGTACGATGGCTTTATGGAACTTCCTCTCTTTCCGCTGACATACAAATGTTTGCCACCTATTAGCCGATACAAACACCCTTTGACCCCAAGGTTTGCATTATTATGTAGGTAGATGGCGACACTGTCGAAGTAATTGAAGATGACACTTTGGATGGTTTGTGGATCAACTAAGGTGTTGCGCAAATTGCCTATATGTTGGGGGCATTTCAATCCTGATTATATCACAAACTATAAAAACTGTAACATTTTTTTTATAACTTAAACAGTAATTTAATGCTTTATAGCACAAGGAATGAACATGTTCTAACATAATTCAACCTGCTGAGCAGCAGCTTCATTCTCTTTCCACATTCCAGCCTCGCCCTGTTGGCAGGAATAACTCCCTAGCAACATCACGTACACCCATTGTATAATAATAGCCGTTGACGTTGCGTTTTATTAGCACCTCGCCAGCAAAAAAAAAAGCCCGCCGCACGCCAATATTTCGCTGAATCATGAAACGGTAACACATACACACACACACGCGGGGTGTCGTATTACTTCCGCGCCAGCTTAGAGTGATAAAATAGCGCAAAAATCCCCCCATCCGCGGCCGAAACCGCCAAAACAATCAACCCACGATAGCACACACCCGCCCACGTCGAAAACAACACAGCGGTTTCGCAGGTGTAGATGGCTTATCAACATCGCAACAGGAAAGCCGCGACCGTGCGCGCGCACGCATACGCAGCACCACTTTCACATTGCCGGGAAAAGCGATCGAGCGAACATGCCGCCACCGCCGCCGCTGAAGAAGCAAAACAAGCCCGGAGGAGGCTAACCTTTCTCGCCCGGCTTAAAGGTCGCACACACACACACGCAGAGCATACACGGTAGTGGTGAATAATTAACATACTAACCTCGCGCGCGCGCGCGCTCGCTCGTGTATGAAGACACACATCAAGATCAAATGTAATATGGGGTCGCGTCTGTCGTCTCTCTTTGCGCGGTGCACACAGCCGTACCATCACACATCACTCTCACTAAGGGCCATAATGTTTGCTCTTCTCCTCCCCATCCACCTCCCGCAGAGCATGACCCCAGCAGGTTTGGCCAGAAGAAGCGCCAGCAAAGCGACCCTTTTTCTTCTTGAACAACTCCGCTTTCTACCTTTTTCTTTTTTTTTGTATTTTTTTGCGACACCGAAACCAGGCATACACGGGACGGTGTGCTGGGAGGGGAGGTCAAAAGGGCAGGAAAATAATTACACGGCTCAGATGCAGCCGCGGGCCTTCCTTCTGCGGCAACTGTGCAGGCGTTGCAACAAGCGGAAAGGAAAGCAAATGAAAGTAAGCCGAACTACACACACACACACACACTACAGCGTTCGAGATAATAATGCACACCACCGTGATTGGAAGGCACCCGAATGAATGCAACGGATGAAGATGCTAAACTGTAGCTCACCTGTTGCTTGGAATGATAATACCTAATTGGAAATTTTCTTAATGAGATTTTAGAACTCCAAATCGGTTGAAGTGTTTTTCCAGTTATAATGACAAACTCATTATTGGAAAAAATCTCTTTGTATTCACACAAGCTATTTGAATAAAAATGGTGATTTTATTTAGCAATATCGACAGAAAATCCATTTTAAAACATTGCCTGAAGATACGCTGACCGTTTTCCATCGCGCTTCAGTAAAAAAAAAACTCCACCCATAATGATTTGAAGCGGGTCACGAACATCCCCCCGAACATGGGATGGAATCGAATTAAATAATTACAACAACAACAAAAACTCCATTAATACAATGACAATCGCATGAATCCATCAATGCGCGAGGAATGTGGGCATAGCGACACACAAATCAAAAAACAAAAATGCAAAATTGCCCCACCTGCTTGTCCCTCTTGGTTAGACACCACCCCTCCCATTAAGGCCACCGAAAAGGATCTATTGCGAACACACACACACATACACACGCACACAGTGATCATAGCTCTCGGTCGAGTGAATCATCCAACGTGTTTCCCCCGGTTGTGTGTGCGCGTGTTCTGTCATGCTTCCCTCTATTGTGCCGGTGCTTTTTGCTTCCAATTTATATTTGCTTCCTTTTTTATTAGCATTTTTTTTTCGACACAACCCTCCCCAGCCACCCTCTGCCTGCCCCAAGGTGTTTAATGCGAAAAGTTGGAAGCGAAAAGAAGCGGGTATGACGCAGCGAAAATACAAAAAAAAAAAACAGTTCCGAGACGCGCGACACCAGGTCCGACTGGCCGTTTACGGTGCGCGATTTAAATGCGGAGGTTTGCGTGCGTCTGTACAGGCTTTTTTTTGTTTTGAGGGGCAGATATTAAGGAAAGGAAGTCCGTCAAGGTTGCTTTAAAAGGTGAGCCACGCGCGCAGGGCCGCCCGTTTCGCTAAAGCTTCCCCAGTCAAGTCGCCAGTCGCGAACGAGAGCACACCACACATCGGATTGACAATTGGCTACCTTAGTTCACCCACCCACACACACACACATATAAACACGTTTTGGGAACGAAAGTTTAAGCTGTCCAACTCATAACCGTTTAAGTGGCCAGCAGAGAGAGAAAAAATAGTATTTAAAATAATTGTAATTTATTTATTTAATTGTAGTAAATTCGAGCAAAATTATTCCAAAATTAGTAAAAATCGTATTTGCCTCCCTCATCAAGGAAAACCCGATTGCATAAGTGTCTGCGTACGAGTGTGTGTTTGTGTTAAAATAGGGCAAGGTAAGTGGCGTTCCCAAAAACGGAAATGCAGCATATGTCGTCGAGGGAGTTAAACATAAACAGCCCCCAGGCAGGTGCATTTGGCGACGAGGCAGCAAGTGTGGAGAATGTCCTCGGCACGCCGGCAACGCACTTGCGACACAGTAGACGCCCCTTTCTTCCCAGTGCGCCCTCTGGTTTGCATTTCAACACAAAGGGCACATCCTTGGGCGAGATTGTTTTTCGCTTTTGTAGCTTATTTAAAAGAAGATAATAATTTAAAAAAAAAACACACACACAGAGCTGTCTGTTTCCCAGCGGATGTCGCAGCACAGGAACTGGACACCAAACCGGTACACCGAACCGAACCGGTCCGGCGGGAAAGGAAGCAGCAGAAAAAACCGCAGAAGCGCTCCGCGAGAGGCTGGAAGCTAAACCTGAAGGCCTGATTCGAGCCGCCGCATTCGTCTCCCGTCTGCTGCGCTCTGCTTTCGTGACACACTAAGCGTCCCACATCATCAAATCAAAAGCGATCTCATAGTGCGCCCGTCACACTGCGTGAGAGAAAGTGTTTGGATGTTTGGTTGAGCACAGGGGAGAGAAGAAAAAGAAACAGCATAAAAACAGGGACAATGTGGCATAGCTGTGTAACAGATACACCGGATGGAAGAGGAGGAGAGGGGACCACCAGACGACAGGGCACGCGCGCACTCATAACGCATCACAAATCAGTGTGCGCGATTAATTGCTGCTGCGTCTCCAATGCAACGCGACAGCGTGTGATGCTCGCCAAAGTAGGGAGAGAAAGGGGGGGGGGCGGGGGGCACTAGGAATGTCATTAAAGGTATTAATCAAGCACAGCAAAACCGGCCACCGGTCAGTGAAAGGAAAACTCGGTCAGGAGCTTCAGGAAGACGAGCCCGTACTCGTTCATCAACGGTTATTAGCATCCGCTGCGGCGTGCTGAAGCCGAACAGTGGTGGTGAAAGCCGCTCATCTTCCGGTACAGAGGGGGGGGGGGGGATTTGAGGTAAGCATGTTAAGGTTCTTTGCTTTCGGTCCTTGGAGCTCGATTGAGTGAGTTTTCGTTTAGTGGTAATTGGCTTTGGGTATGAAAAGCAAGCTACTTTGGATTGCCTAATTTGGTCCTTCGAACCGGATTACAGGGTTTCTCATCGCAATAATCATGTGACAGCTTTAATCATCAATTTTTAGTTCAAAACTGGGATTTTATTGCGAAATATCTGTCAAACGTAGCATAAGCGACGAACCTGAAACCGTTTAAGTATTGTTTGAAACATATTTTACGTGTTTAACATTTCATTATGAGGATCTGACACTGTCAACCGAAGATTTAAGATCTTTCTAAGTGCACCGTTTGCTCGCTGCCATTCATTATCTAATCAACTCTGGCGACAGCCACGACCTTACAGTTAGACCTAATAAAAAGTAAATTCCACAAGCAAAATAACAACAAAAAAAAACATTCCAAACCATTGCCACCAACCAAACACGCTCGTCACAGACTGTCGGTTTCATTCTTCTCGCCCTCTAAACAAGCAAACTCACACAGTCAAACACACACACACACACCATGAGAATACGCCCAAATCGATCAATTAAACAAAAAAAAGGTGATCGTGCGCGCGAAGCCTTGCCGCGGGAGCCGCACACTAATGGCAACCCTCAAAAAACCCCTTCCTCCCCCCTCCCCCCTCGGCGCTAGGCGGGCTGCCGAAGGTTGCCACGCCACCCTGCCAACCGCCTTCTCCGTGCAACTGTTGCAACTCCTCGACCCGTACGCAATGTGCGGTCGGCCGCCACACGGCGCTACACACCACGGAGAGCCGCGCGCAACATGATGGTTTCACATGTAATGTGCCTCCCCCCCACCTCACCCCCCTCAGCAGCACACGTGGGGAAGCCAAAGCAAGAGGGCACACGAGCAGAAAAAACACACACACACAACGGCTGCAGAAACTGCACGTTCGAATATCGCCTACATGAATATCACAAACGATGATCGTCGTGCCGTGGTGTGGTGGTGTGGCAAACGCGGGGAAGGAGGTGCGCGCAATCAACGATGGCCGCTTGGCAGGTTCGTTGCCTGCTCGGCATTCGATTGCATACAGGAGGCGCGCTCCGGTGCCGTTCATTTGCACAGCAGAAGAAGAAGAAGAGGAAGAGACGGAGGCAAAAACTTCAAACCGAACGAACGAAATGGCATAAAAACAACCTCCGCCGAGCACAGCGGAGTACCATACCGGATGGTGGTTGAATTTAAGCACACACACACACACAGAGGCATATGCAGAACCGTTCAGATAAATCAGACATAACAACCCCGAACAGAAGGAAGCCAGACACACAGCTCTCGGATTGGAAATGAGATTTTAATTAGTTCCGTAAAACGAGGCACAACTAGCCAATAGCTAGTAGGCAGGCAGGTTGTGATTGGGGGGGAAGGCATGGGGAGCACAACGCACCGAACACGGGGGAAAGAGGCGCAGCAGAAGAAGCAGCACACCGAGAACAATAAATGCGCTACGTGCCCATCCATCGGCAGGTACAGCACACTACCATTTACTATCATTCAAAGTGTGTTTCCCCTTCGCTTGATTTTCCGCGTCTGCGAATGTGTCTCTATGTGTGTGTGTGTTTTATTATTTGCCCCCCCCCCTCCTTCCGCATGCTAAGCCTTCGCCTTCGCCGTTCGGCAGCACCGAAACCGAACAAAAGACTTCAACTCGGATTCACATTCCGAGCGCGTTGCAAGCGACGAACCCGCTCCATTCGATTTTGGTTCAACCGGCGGTGTGTTGGACGGTGTCGCCGTCACACACAGGTGTGCGAGACGCTTCATTCTTCATTAGTACACTCCATCGATACACCCTCGCCCCTCCCCCGCTGCCAGCTCCCTCCAACGCTGGCTACGAAATTCTTATCCCAGGCGACGAAGTTGATAAAATAAAGACCACCTTTAACCTACCGCACAGTGCGCGCACGCAGCAGCGCCGTAGCCACATATGCACCCGGCCTGTCACTTTGTCACTATGGCGGGGCCCCGTTCGATAAGTGATTGTGCGCACGTAGTTGACACCAAAAAGGGTAGCCAAACGATCGCAGGAAAAAAAAATTAAACAAAAAAGCGTTACAAAAACGCATCAAGCAAACGTTCCAGCGCCGCTCGCGGCTCTTATCGAGAGTTGTGTAGCTTTTTTTTTTGGATTGGGATGGATGGGGAAAGCTAAGCAACGCTTCAAACACACACACACACACATGCACAACGAAAATCCAATTCACCCTACCCCTTCGAGCTCCCTTTTGCCCTGCTGCCCCCACGAAGAATATAGCTCGGTTACGGATTTGCGATTGCAATACACTCACGCCCCGCGCTGCGCCAACCAAAATGGCACGATTTTACCGAGCTGCAGCGGAGGTAGGAAGGGAGGGGAGGGGAAGCCATGGTAGCGTCATCATGGGCACGAATTATGTGCACCGCCAAGCGTGTATACGTGAGAGCGGAGCGATTTTTTTTTTCGCTTCTTTGATGAAACCTGCAAGAAAAAAAGCCTATGTGACCCTCCCTTGAGCGGGTCTTTATTAGTAGGAGAGGTTGCAACAGTGCCACCGAGTAAAGCAAGACGTGCCCGGATTTAGCCGACCTCCTCTCCCAGCGCACATATATATACAATGCATCAGCTTCTTATCTGATAGCATTTTTGCCGTTCGATTAGACGGCTTGTTCGGTTCGTCGCTTGGTGAAGCCTATTTTTTGTATGTTTGAAATCAACAGTTAATTTTCGTTGTTTGCTTGTTGTATTTTATTTCCCATCCAAATAATGTCGGCTGGCGAGCGATAAGAGACAGAGTTTGATAATTTGTACTCCTGCTTTGTGCTGCGAGGCGCACCACAGATTCCGACTGTGGTGACAGCGGGCAAACAACGAACAAGAAAAAAAAACTACGCACACCACCTAAACCGCACCACCGCCATTAACGGCCAAGAGATTGGCTCGGGTCGATCAGGCCCCGAGACGACCGGGAGATGGAATTTGTCGCTAGCAATTTACGGTGGCCCCATTTCATTTCTACCCTCCTATTTTTTGCAGTCTGATTCTTCCCCAACCGCCGCCGAGCGAACTGCTATTTTGCTCTTTATAATAGCGTTCTTTTTTTTTTTGTTGGTCTCATTTGTGCTTGTGTGCGTGTCTGTGGGTTCGAAATGAACGCGACAATTGTGACGGAACCTCCATAATAGAACACAAAGTGTAGGAATTAACGTTCCAGTAACAGCAACAGCAAAAAAACCCCTTTCCAGTTCGCACACTGCCTGTGCAAAAAATCTACCACCAGCAATATCACGGATGTTAACACACCAATCTAGGCGCTTTGAGAGCGCGGTACGCTTTATCTCCGCTGTTCACTGAGCGCGTGAGTGTGCGATCGTTACTTGAATGTGATCAATGAATACACAAGCAATGATTTCTTAGGAACAGCATCAATTGCAGTACATGATTAAACATTATTTTAGTTCGCTTCTCTCTGCTTCCAGCTTCTGCCGATAGACTGGAGCAGTGATGGGAACTGTGTGATAGATGAGATTCGACGCAATGGAATAGACATATAGACACCGGAGGCAGAACTTCACACTCGGAGCATGTCGTAAGTCCCAGAAGATACTCCCAGACATTAGGTTGCTGAATTCCAGATGTCAATGGTAGAATGATCGAGGAGCCCTAGGGCCGTTACCAATGTTGTAAGATGTTTTTGATTCTCGATTTTTTTTACATCTGACGCCGATCTATAGTTACTCCAACAAATACCAAAAATGTTGATGCAGTAAAAAAGCCACGCAATGGAGTTTCGGAGACACAGCCTCAGCATTATACATCGCACCATGAACAATTGATCATCGTTCATATTTTAGCATCTTCAAAAGCTTGATCTCCTAGTCGGCATGTGTCCAGCTTTGACTCAGAATTTGTACTTGTCCCTAGGCCTTTGTTTATATATCCATATTATTCATATTCCAAGTCTATAGCAATATTTAAGGTCATCTAAACATCTCCCCTCGGCCATACGCTTATTCCTAGTCTTTATATCATTGAGATATCGAACTTTTGATACGCAGAACTCTTCACTAATGCCAACCCTATGTTGGAATCTAGATGTAAGGTATCTTGGTCCCGGTAGCAACCTCAGACTCCTTACTCCTACGATGGGTCCTTGTCTTGGATATCAAAACTAGATTCTGATTGTAGCTCCAGTGTCAATTCCAGTAGCGTCCTCAGTGATGATATCTTAACCTTGATAAGGTTTCACAGAACTTCCCAGTTCCTGAGAGTCAACGGTTCAGAGCGAAATACAGATTTATTGTCCAGAGAAGTGTGTCTCAATATGTTGCTCTATTACGGATATCGGATCAGTCCTTGGACTTATAGCTCATCTGTGTTTAGGTACTAAAATATATCATCCAGAGAGACGACCCTATAACAAAAACCCGCTGTAACTCTTCCCGATCAAAAGTTCACCTTCCCGCAACCTTGGTATACCTACAATGTGTCTCAGCAGCGTGCCAATGTTGGAGGCGAAACATTGCACTGCGACGAAGAACGCGGGCACCAGCACCATTGGCACCGCGAGTGGCCGCAAGTGCCGCCGGCCGACGCTTCGAACACTGCCGCCGCCCCGACGCTGTGCGTACGCTGTGCGGCTGCCGGGACGCAGCGCCACGAAAGGGCCGCCGACCCAGAGCCCGTCCACCGCCTCCTCCTCTTCCTCCTCCACCGCCTCCACCTCCTCCTCTAGCTGTTGTCGCTGCTAGCCTGCGATGCCCAACCACCACCGCTCGCACGGCTCGTGGGCACCACATCAGGCCGTCGGTGTAACGCTCAGCAGGAAAAATTGGAGGCAGAGCTCGGAACAGGTTACCCTAAAACAGTCCACACACTTGAGGCAGGACAAATTGAGCGGCACCACTTCAGGGTGGGAAAACGATCACAGCCTACAACACAGTCTCTGCACGGCACAGCAGCGCACTGGGCACAAACACACATTTGCAACAACAAAAAAACGATTTTTGAAGGTTGATTGAGTTGCGTTGGGAATGGTTTCTGATTTTCAAGCGCGCCGATTAAACGGAACCACCAACAGAATAGAACGAAGCAGTAAGGCTAAACTATATTAACAACACATTACAGGCACTAATTGAAAAAGCACACCAAACCAACAGGTGACAAATGACACGGACTATCGACACAACAAAAAAAGTACACACAAAAAGCGAAAAAACCAGCCGTGCCAGCCACACTTGGCCGTCGCCCAAACACCACGCACGTTCACGCAAAATGTCGCCGAGGCGTGGAACGTAACTGAGCGGAGGATTTTTTTGTTGTTGCTGTGGCACCGACCACCCGTTCGCCCGGTCGGTTGCATTCCTTTCGTGCCATTCGGACGGTTCGGGTCGTTGCGAATGTAGCAAAACGAAAAGAGAGAGAGAACAAAAAACACAACCCCCAACATTACTTCAACAAAATTGTAAAACGCCTCCGAAGACGACACGAACGCAGCACTCAGCTCACCCCAGCGAGCGGCTGCTGAAAAGCCGAACACCCCTAGCCCAGGGCGCCGCGAAACGTATGTCCTGACGGGCGAGCGGGGTGGTGGTGGTGCTGCACATGGGGGTGGAATTTTAAAGTAATAATTACTGGCAAACCATCACCACCCACCGCCAACCGTGCGCAATGCCATTAAAGGCACGCCACACAGCACATGCTGCGCCATATTGTGTCACTTTCGTACCCTTGGCGGCTACTTGGCCCCCGGGGTGGGCAAGGGGCGCACCAGAAGGATGCAGCAGACGGGTGGTGCGCGCTGGACGTGCTCGATGTAAGCCACTGCATCTGCCGCAGGGTGGAGAAATTCTGCCTCGAAGGACGAACAGCAGCAGCAGATTCACACCGCCTGTTTGTTTGTACAGGTCGCTTTTCCACGCATTTTCCATTTTTCGTCCCACAGAGAGGGCTGCAAGATGGAGAAGGGAAGGGGTAGGGAGGAGTTTCTACTAACGATGCAGTTTCATTGTGTTGTGGTGTGCGTGTCATCGATTTACAATGAACAGTTTGGAGTTCGAGTTGGAATTCGAGCTCAAATCCTATTGGCTGTTTGATGGTTCTAGCAGAATTTTGTGTGCACTCTATTATTCTCATAAGCAATCCTTTGACACACAGTCTATTAATACAATATTTCAGTAAAGAAAATTAAAAAATCAGAAAAAAATAATCTAATAAAGAAGTGCAAGAATATAAAACAAAAAACAAACGCAACAGGCAGAGCAAGACCTTGCAGCATTTTAATTACGATTATTTTCCTGCGGTTTTGATTGTTTTCCTAGACGGAGATTGATGGAGGTCGTTTAGTGTGTGTGTGTTCGTTCGGACGTGCGACTGGCTTCTCTTTAAATCAAATTTTAAAAGAAGATTCGACTGGCAAGGACGTACAACCTGCATGTCTGCTTCGATTCCTGTGCCTTTACCGTGTGCGAGATGTGTAAAGAGAAGAAGAAAGGCACTGACAAATAAACCTCTAGCAGTCGTATAGAAGTAGCAAAGACCAGAGACCACTCATGAGGCGCTACAATCAACCTCTTTCAGTAATATGTCTGCTTATTCTACTAGCACAAAAAAAAAATACTTCATTAAAAGACGCACACTCTATCGCCACACGTTCAGCAACATCGTCATCAGCCAGCGCGCGCGAGGAATTATTATTTTAAATTCGTCGGTTGCTCTTTTTTTTTTTTTGTTTCGTTTTGTTGTAAACACCCTTCAGCCACGCACAAAACACAATGGCGGCGGGCACCCCGAAATGATGGAATGCGTTTTTTCCATGCGGCCTCTCTATCCGTCCGCGGTTGACTGATCAACTGGAACAACCTGTGTGCCTCGCAGCCTAGAGCCTAGGTCGTTGGGGGAGGTGAAGAGCGGTAGCGGGTTAGAAGGAAGGAAGGAAGCCCAAAGCACCCCGCCGCCACCGCCACCACCACACACCATTCCAACGCGCCTTCTTATCAGGGGTAAGGCCACGCAAACGCATCCACCGGATCCGACCTCTGCTCCGTTGGGTCGCTTCACGCGTTTTGAAAAAGGATATCTCCCCCCCCCCCCTCTTTTTTCCATCAATTTGGAAGGCACTTTGCGCTCAAGGTGCACTCAAGGAAGGGGTCATTTTTTGTGTTGTTGTTGCTGCTGCGGTTATTGTTGTTTGGGGGCTTAGACGTAAACATGTGGTTATGTTGCGCTGTGCACTAGCAACTGCCCGAGCTGAACGGTGAAGGACATAACAGGCAGCGACAGAAGATGGCACACGGTTTACATCATATGCGTTGTTGTGTTGTGGTTGTTGTACGGTTTAAAAATGTAATTTACAACAACGGCTTACGGATGATGAGCGAACTGACAAATTTTCAACATTTTGGTGGAGAAAAAACATCTTTTCTGGTGAATCTCATTTCCATCTTAGCGGGTTTGTGCATAAGCAAAACTGCCATTTTTGAAGTACCGAGAATCCAAGCTTAATTGGAAGAATCTAATTAAACAACCCAAAGTCGAAATTCTGATTCGTTTTACCACCAATGAGATGTGACTAGACACCGTTGGATTCTTATTTGCGAGGAGCAGTCTAATAGAAGTGTTAGGCTTACAAACCAGACACAATCAAAGTTTAAAAAGTCAACATTTACGATACCATAGACCGAGATAGAGCCGAACACAAACCAACATGTACTTAACAGTTGAACAGTTTTTAAAAGACAAAGTTATTCGGCGAACCCTGTATAATTGATAGCCTTATTGACCATCACTGTAGACATGATTTTGTTGAGATTTTGTTGAGCTTTTTTATACCAGAACTGATAAATCATCTGCAAAGACATCTTCGTGTGGTACACAGTACCTGGGTGCCCAACATTCCGTTCCAATAAAACCACCAAAACTACGCCGAGAGAAGAATACAACAGCTCCGTTATCTTACCCCGTAGCACAACAAAACCTTTGAGAAATCAATACGCAGGAAAAACGCCCTCCCCCACGGAGCATCCCAATCCAAACGGGAGCAGAAAACGCGCCGCCAGATAGGTGAGCAATTTCATTGTACAGCTAGCCGGCCCGTCCCGGTCCGCCGGTGGGCCTCGCACAGATCTTCCAGCTGTTTCGCGTTTTTGCGTTGGGCGATAAAATAAAGAAGAAGGAGATAACATCCCCCTCCGGAAGGGGTGGGGGTGGCGAATTATTTTCCACCAAAAACCCAAAAAACCAGCTCCAAACAAACATCTGCGGAAAAAAGGGTTCGGGCCTGTGCTTGTGCCGGATGGAAATCATCCCAGTTCCCGCTACGCGTAATCGGGGTCTATAATAATCGTGCTCTGCTCTCTGGCGCTCGTCCGTACTAATGTACACGCGGCGCGCTCGGGACGGCTTCCGGGCACCGAACGTATGACCTCTGCTGACCCGGCGGATCTAATTCCCCTCTTTCTAGCACCTGACCCGGGGGCGCCGTACTGCACTGCACCGTGCGTCGAACTTTGGACCCCAAGAACACACTAATGAAGTCGTCAGAACGGACGTGGTGTGGTGTTTGTGTGTGTGTGTCTGGGCGAGGTGTGAAATTTCACACCTTCCCCAAAACACGGCTTCCGGAAGCGGGAGGCTGCCTGGGATGATGGCGATGTTTAGAATGCACCAAACAACACACCAGGACCGCGCGGAGTCGAGGGAAACCTTTCCCCATCCGGTGATTTATCATTCAATCGGAACGACTATTGGGATGGGGCGGGGGGAACGTCCGATTCTATTCTATTTGTTTTAAAAGTGCAGCGAGCAGGAAGCGAAAGGGGCGGGGAATAGGTAGAAAGTGTGAAAAATACAGAACAAACAGATAAACAGTGCGATGGTCTGGTGCCAACGCCATTAGCCACACGCATTGGCGGGCCCGCTTGGAGCGTGAGTGCAAAAAAGTCTTGCCTAGACGAAGAATGCACTTTTGTGTCGTTGCACTTTGCTGTGTAAATAGTGGCATACTTATGTTGATGATAGTATTATTACTACAAATATATGTAAAGCTTGTGCTTTTTTTTTTCACGGTAAATATGCTTCCCAGGAAGACAACGCGGTTGCCTTTTTCTCGTAGCTGCAGAAGCTGGTGCCGTGACCAGGATCTATACATTAAATGATGAATTTAGCTTTACCAATTGTCCCAACTGCACAAAACACACCTCTTTTTGCATGGGAAACATATTACTAGCCACCTAACATACATACAGTCGCATAGAACAGTGTGGCAAGACCAGGATCGAGTGATTTGTTACCTTTTCTCTGTTGCGTAGCTTGCCTCCCGCTCCATCCACCTGGGAGCGCAGCAGCTTAACGTTGTCTAAACTCGAGCTCGACACACCGAACAGTTTTTAGATAGTAGGTAATAATTGGTGTATTGATGCGGAGATGCCGGTAATGCCTGGAGGATCCTTCCTTGCCGGCAAAACACAGAACACGCACTTTAGTTTTTTTTCTTGCTCTAACCTTCACTTCACTTCCGATACACGGAAACGGAGACGACTTCTATTTTATGCTTGCAGGGATTTTGCTTTCTTTTTCCTCGCCCTTTTTTGTTGCTGTTGCTTCAAACACTTTTTGCTGATCACAGAGCGTGCACCGTGCACGCCAACGTACGCACCGAACGGTGCCTAACCTGTCGCGTTTGCTTGCGGTGCGCCACGTCCTGCGCACGATCGTCCAGCGTCATAGCGTAGGCGCGGGTGTCCTTGCACCAAGCAACGCTTACACATCCCGTGAATGTCGGCCCCCTGTACGCCCCTATCGCCGTTCGGAGGCACTACGTCCACGCGCTACACACTAGGTGGAATGGTGAAGACAGATTGCGATTAATCGTTACAAAACGTACGTTAAATAATGTTGTCATTTCCCTTAATTTATTCTTATGATTATAGTTTTCCCACATGACTCTATAGCAAGGTGAGGCAGGGGATAGCATACATTCCCTGTAACCATCTTCTTCCTCTCTAAATATTTTAACGGAGCCTGCCAACCAAAAACAGGCGACAAAAACTTAATCGCTCAACCGACTTTTCCAATGCTGCGAAATTGTTGTCTTTATTTGTCTACCTTTTCTTCATTGGAATCGTTATGAACATGATTATATAGCGTCACCCCCATCTATTGTAGTGTCTTTATTAACAACTCCCTTGCTTCTGCCTTGTTATTAAGAGGATGCCTAGTGGATCATCTTCACCCATTAATCTTTGGGAAAATCAAATCATTCGAATTTCGAAATTATCTATCTAATACTGTATGAAGAGGAAGCAAAGAATTCTGACAGCAGGCACAAGCACAAGAACAAAACCACAACAACACCACGGGAAACCTTTCATTCTCTCTCAGTTTCATATGCGATTTGAACCCAGGCCGCCAATCATAGGGCCCGCGCGCTTCACGACTACACTACCGGAGCGACACACGATTGCGGCGTTAAAACTTCCTTTTACTCGGCAGCAACGGTAACTGTGCATTGCGTGAAGCAACCTTTTCGTGGAGCTACAATCGTTACTCAATGTTAGTTTAATCACAATATATCCTTTTGACGCATGGCACTGCTAAAACAAAACACCATACAACACAGACACACACAGACACGGGCTAATTTTGATTCCGGTTGATTGTTGAACGTTTGATCGTGAATGAAATTGTCAGCGCCCCAACAATTCCACACGGTTGATGGGCGTTCGAAAAGTGTGTTTCTTCACCGTTTGAATCTCTTCTAAACTCTACCTTCATTTCAACATCATTGCACACAGTGATGTCCTTCCTCTGGCATTTAATTTTTTTGTTCACTCTCCCTGCAACACGTGTCGCTAGAAGAGTTTGGCGCATTAGTGGAGACATGTTTGCGGATTTGTTTTAAATTGTAGCAGCTTCACGTTACATATTTCCTACGACTCACGCACGCATACAAACGCATACATGCATTGCTGCAGCTTGGAGCAGCATGGCACGAGAAGGATGTGGCACACGTATCATGGGGATCGGTAATTAAGCCACCACTGAGCGCGGTGGGGGAGGGGGGGGGGGTAAGAACCTTCGGTAAAATCCAAAAAAAAACTAACGTTGCATCATAAGCCACATGCGCACCACACAGACAGAGACAGAGGCGCGTAATGGGATGGAAATTATTTACGTGCGGAAAACCAGCGGAAGGAAACACAGTGCCTTCCTCACCGCTGCCCGAATAAGCAAGAGGCAGAGGGGCCCCTCTTCCCAGTGCTCAAAAAACCGATCGAGCCGGAACGGACACGGAGCCAGAGTTGGGCGCACACACACACACACACGGTTCGCTGCGAAAAGGCCCTCCTCATCATCACGAACATATTTGTGCGTGCACCGGGGGAAAAGGCAAAGGGATAGAAATGGGGAGAACGCACACACACACATATACGCCGGTACCGGCTAGTGGTTAAATGGAAGGGAAGCGGATGAGCGGAAGTAAATGGGAGTTTATTTTATCTTCTTTTCTTCTCTCTCTCTCTTTCTATCGTGCGGGCGTTGCATTTACTGCACAGAATTGCAAAAGATAGTCAGAGGTGGAGAGCATGTAGTAGCAACAAAACAAAAAATAACAGACACACACCAGAATGGGAACAACGCAGCAGCGCCCGAACGGAAAGGCACCGCCGAAATGGAATATGTGGAATGGAAATTTCGCTAACGGAAAACAAAACGGGAAAACGCTTCCAACCGTGGCCTTCACGCGGGTTGATTATGGTACTACACCACGAAGGAACACAGGGGAAACTGGGGAACGAGAGGGGTGCGAGGGGCGGGGAGGAGCGAAAAATTTCCCGGTTTATTTCCAAATTTAAAAACTAAAATTGCTTAAGAAAAATCTTAAATAGTTTTAATTGTATTTGAAGTCTGCATGATGGATAGATCTGCTTAATTGTAGCAGAGAATGGAAGCGGACAGACCGGGGGGGAAGGTTGTTGATCGTGATCGTCGCCGGTGTGCCGTGAGTGACTCATCTCGTGTCCATGTGTCCGTGCGTTTGTATGCTGTGCGGGGGCAAAAGCCAACAGCCGTAGACGAGCGAAAAGAAACTTCCTACATAAACCGTCATTTGCTGCTTCTAGCGAGACGAGTTGTCGGGTTGAGATCTGTCATTCCCTTCGCTCACTCTAAACGCTCTCCCCTCCATCAGAAACCCACTGCTTTGCTATCTCTGTGGCGCAAATCACCAACCACGCCGAGGGGAAACCCACCGCCACCGGGTAGAGTGATAATGGATCCATCAATTTCTGGGCCCTTTTCTTTTGGACTCTTTGCTGCTGCCATCCTGCCCACCCCGTCTTCAGGCACGTACCAATGGATTTAGTGAAAATGATCTAGAACAATATCAACCCCGCACACACTGCACTCTGTCGGCACAGAAAACAACGCACCACTCGCTCGCTACTACACCCCATCCGTTTGGGGGTGCAAAATGGAACAGACACGCATACACACCGAGGGGTGCGAAACACGTAAATGCACAGACACACACAGCACACGTACACAATATGGTGACGCGCGAATATTTTTGCGCGGATGATTCGCCACTCGACAGGGCTATTTCGGGCCGGGCCGATTGCAGTAGTGAAAGGGATCTAGTGAAACAATATATTTGAAACGGTGGCAACGACACAATCACAACAGCAACAACAAAAAACACCGGACGCACACACACAGACGGGGCACGCGCGCGCGCACGTACCTAAAACGCAGAGACGCGCGTATTACTCAACGGACGGTTGGCGAGCTTCTGAGCGCGCGGGTTCCGGCCGACGGCTCGCACTGCGCCTAGCCGAACGCAGCCGTGAGTGGCATCGGCTCTCTCCGCTCCGCTAGTGAGCGCAGGTGCACTCATGCGGCAAAGCAAACTAGGGATGGATCCCTGTGAGGGGTTTCCGTCATTCCCTTCTTTTCTGTTTTAGTAAAAATAGGGAAATTAAAAGGCCATCAGTATTGAACGACAACAAAACGCTCCAATCGACGCTCCAATAGTACAGTACTAACAACATGGCTAGATTTGACACCAAATGAAACCAAAACTCTAGAAACTAACAACAGCAAGTCGGGGCGTGAATAATATGACATGGGCGTTTATTCTCTTGGCTCAATTACACTCATGAATTACGCAAATTAAACGGCTCAAGTCATAACAAAAAGTCGAATTAACTAAAAATGCCTTAATTTGTAGGCTCATAATACATGTAACAAAAGATAGAGAGATGGTACACATCGCAACAAGAGATTGGTACACAAAAGAAGCAGAGAGAAGTGTTTCTGTTACTCAATAGACATAACTTCAAAAAGGCCAATGTATATTTTCATACATAATACAGGGTTCTCCGGAGCGGTTCCGTGGTAAAGTCGTCATCTCGAACGACTTAATAATATGCCCGTCATGGGTTCAAGCCCAGAAAGGACCCCCCCCCCCCCCCCCGTAGCAAGGATTGACTATTCGGCTACGTGGTAATCAATTAAGTCTCGAAAGCCTGTTTAAGCCGGCATGTCCACGTAGGACGTTACGCTAAACAGAAGAAGAAGAAGAAGAGGAAGAAGAGGATTCTCTAAGACACATTCGAATGTGCACATCACTGTTCGTCTCCTTCAAGATGTTTTTCAACAGTTGTCAAACTGGTGTATTTGCTTCAGTTCTTACACATGGTATCAACACATCACAAAGAACTGTCAACTGAGCTTGAGACGTGTGGAAAATCATGTGGAAAAACTGAAACAATATTGTAATACGAATACAACATTTGACAGCTGTTGAAAAGCATCTCGCAAGCAATGAAAACGTTGTAGATATTTACATTTTTGTATAATATTTAATTTAAACCGCACTGTACACAATCTTAAATTGCAGCCAAAGTACCTGACCATCCCTACGATTGCCCGCTCCCTCGCGGCTCACCAGAGTACCAGAGAGCGCGGCCAGAGCGAAAAGATCGGCGAGCGTACCAGGTAGGGCCAAAACCTCGCTGAGAGCCCACAAAACAGCCAACAGCATCGGAACGTGAGCTCCACTCGGTAGCTCACGAGTGCGTGGGTTCACTGGAATTAAAAAATGGCCCGTTAGGAGGTTGTTGCTTTCTGCTTGCGGAGTGCAGCAGAGTGCAATACCGGAACACATTGCAGCGGCTGAGTCATCAGCTGCGTGTCTGAACGTGAACAATTGCGATCGTTTGTTTATTTGTTGATCTGTCTGCCGAGTGGGTACATAGAAAATTGCAGCAGGAAAACAAGATCGTATGGGTTTGAAGAAATTTCCGCCCAACCCTGCACAACACAGCGGGTGTAGTACAATCCGGACGGTTGGAGACGGTGTGTTAATTGTTATTTTGAAACCATTCACATCGTAAAAGACGAGATGCTTATCTATGTTTTTTTTTCAGGACGATTTGCATATCTTAGACACAATAAAAGGAAAAAAGAATAGATGCGAATTATCAACAAACATGTCCATCTCGTACCCACACATTGATTGAATACAACCCAGATTCGCCTAAACAACAAACTTTAAAAAATCAATTATAATGGAACGTGGCAAAGAGCCTCCATCCCAATCCGCCGAATTGTAAAACTAAAACCCCACTATCGTGCCCTCCAGACCATTATCATATGCTGTACATATGTTACGACCATTCTCCTTTGCACTCTTTCTCTCTCTCTCTCTCTCTCTTCTTCAAAAAATTCCATAGTGCGGATGATTGTTCAACCCTCGCCTCTTCTAATCATAAACATAATAATCTAAAGCCGAATAAGCCAGGTCACCCTGGCCCCACGGTTATCAACTAATTACCTTCTCCCGTTACTGGAAAGCTACCTCACCTTCCCCCGATTTGGCAACATTTCTTTCTTTCCAATACTTTCTCCCTTCAATCTTTTTCTCGCACACGAAACGGTGAAACTCCCGAAGGCCCCAAAACGACACACAGCTGTGGTTCGTTCGTTCGATGGGTTTTTGGAGCTCAACTTCGTTACCGCCGCAACCGGTCGCGATACCGGAAGAGCGCACAGGGCACGCTCTCTGTCAGCAGTGTAATCAGTTGCTGGATCGGATTATGTACTGTATCCGTTCCTGAGCTGGGTTTGCGAGCTGTTTAATGACTAAAACAGCTCAAGTCGATGTTTCGACCAGAATATATGAATCAGTTCTAGAACAGGCTTGGGTTTGGAAACATTTCCAGTAACTATTTGGGTTCGGTATCAGTCACAAGAACGGTGTGGGTTCAAAATGAATTACAGAATCGGTAAGGATATAATATCAGTTCCAGGATGAGTGAAGGTTCAGGATCAGTTCCAGGCCTAGAATGAATTCAATATTTGTTCCAGAAACGGGATTGGTTCATGATTTGTTCCAGTATTGGAAGTGGGTTCAGTATCAGTTCCAGGTTCGATATGGGTTCGAAATCAGTTCCACGACCGATTTGGGTTCAGTATCAGTTCCAGGACCGGTGTGAATTCAGTATCAGTTCCAGGACCGATATAGGTTCGAGATCAGTTCCACGAACAATATGGATTCAGTATCAGTTCCAGGATCGGTATAGGTTCAAAATCAGTTCCAAGAACAATATGGCATCAGGATTAGTTCCAAAATCGATAGGAGTTCAATATCAGTTCCAGAACTGATATGAGGTCAGGATCTGATCCAGGATCGGTATGGGTTTAGTATCAGTATTAGAACCGGTATGGGTTCAGGATCAGTTGGAGAACCAGTAGGAGTTCAGTATCAGTTCCACGAACAATATAGGTTCAGTATCAATTACAGGTTCGCTATAGGTTCATGATCGGTTCCAGGAACAAAATGGGTTAAGTATCGGTTCTAGGACCCACATAGGTTTACCCAC
The DNA here is from genome assembly GCF_017562075.2 of Anopheles merus. Taxonomy (NCBI): domain Eukaryota; kingdom Metazoa; phylum Arthropoda; class Insecta; order Diptera; family Culicidae; genus Anopheles; species Anopheles merus. The sequence continues at coordinate 2,186,041 of NC_054081.1, read as the reverse complement.
ACTATGGAATTATTATATACTGCTACTTTGTGTAAAAATACTTTTCGTAGCACTGTAACCGACCCTAATCAACTAATGGCTACAAATGAAGCTTAGTATCGTCTACAAGCGAAATAGATCGGAACTACTTCTTTACTAGTCAACAACTGTACAGAGATTAGGTTTTTTTATGTAAGAAATGCTACTAATAAGCTACATTTGCACACTTTACATCAGGTTTAATGCCATTTGATTGCCGAGTGTTTGAGGAGCATCAAGTTTCGCCATCGCATATCACTGCACCACCATAACCACCTCTGCCAACGAAAGAGAAATCCGGCTCGAAGGACCAAATTGCAGCCGAAACAACCGACCACAATCCTTGACCGGGCGCGGCCTCCACAAGGTGGGCGCTGGTGTGTGATATGATTTGCTTGCACCGATGCGCCGGGCAAATGTATCTTTACCTTCCCTCCCCATTTCCTTCTCCCCCCAAAAAAAAACAGTATCAAAATGCTCCCTCCCTCTCCCAGGCCCGTAAGCGCCCAAACCGCAATTATCTGCGGTACAAACACGCGAAAACGATGCAATAGAAATCAAGCAACACACACACACAAACACGGGCGTCCATCGAAATTGCACCCGCCGTCCATCCAACCCATCCATGTACCGAACGCATTGTAACGCATTAAAAGCATTGGCCACCTGTGTTCCCTCCCCCTTCTTCCCATCCCAACCACCCAGCGTGCTCCGATCCGTTTCTTCATCCAACGAGAGGAGGGATTGGAGGGCGAATCGAAGACCTCTACCTTTTTCTCGGACCCTGAGCGCCCGCCCTGGTTCGATTGTGTAACGACGATCCTATGGTACAGCCGGCGGAGTGGCGCGTGATGGATGGGGAATAATGTGCAGAAAAGAAACCATTAGAGGTATCGGAAAACTGCGTGGAAAATTCGCCTGCCGAGTCAATCACGGTGGGCAGGGGAGGGGGCCAATGAAACGTAAACCCTAATAACCCTACGCATTAATGGCACGGCACCACAGTTAATCCTTAGCCGTACTGGTAGTCGAGAGAGGGAGAGAGAGAGAGAGAGAGAGAGAGAGAGAGAGAGAGAGAGAGGAGGGAGGGAATGGTACTTTGTTGCGTGGATGCGCGGCCAGTGTTTAAAGCGATTAGCATTAGCAGCAGCGCCCACATTGAGCTCGGTTTGCATTAACAAACACAAATCTAAGCATCACGCGGAGCATCAAATGGACTTGATCATCAACATCAACAACAACCAAAATTGCCCTCCCGCCGCACTGTTGCAATCGGTCCGCTTTGCGCTGTTGTTCGACGAATTACTTCCCAGCTCATTTTATCGCGAAATTTCAAACAGGTCGCAATCTAACGACATTACTATGGCAGGTGTCAGAAACCATAATTTGAGTTGCATTTGCGCGAATTATGGCCCACTTTTTGCAAACAAATTATGTATTATATGGAATGGGAGGCGGGGTACACAATACAGGTAATAGGTAAAACTAATAAGGTAAGTACACAATGCATGGACGAACCGATTCTTCGAAAGTAAGCACAAATGTACCGAGTTGGTCGTCACGTTTGAACGCAACCGTGGAATATTAGTTGCTAAGGAACTTCAACAAAGTAAAAAGGATAGGATATACAACAAAACAATGTATTTCGACATCATGCCGTCAATTTGTTTTATCAAGTTTGTCAAGAAAAAAAACACCTGGACGATTCCGGACGACTACGACTCCGAACGACTGCCAAGGACTCCAAACGACTCTGGAGGACTCCGGACGACTCCGAACAACTCTGGACGACTCCGTAAGGCTCCGGAGAACTTCGGACGACTCCAACTCCGAACGACTGCGTACGACTCCGAACGACGCCGGACGACTCCTGACGACTCCAAACGATTCTGGACGACTTCGGACGACTTCAGACAACTCCGACTCCGAACGACTCAGAACGACTCCAGACGACTCCAGACGACTCCGAACAACTCTGGACGACTCTGGACGACTCCGGACGACTCGAACGACTCCAACTCGGCCCGACATCGGACGACTCCAGAAATTACCGGAGTCCAATTGGAGTAGACTCTGGGATTTTCCCAACTTTACCCATCACCGGACCCCGGACGACTCCGGACGATTCCGAACAACTCCGAACGACTCCGGACGACTTCGGACGACTACAACTCCGAATGACTGCGTACGACTCCGAACAACGCCGAGCGACTTCAGATGACTCCAGGCAACTCCGAACAACTCTGGGCGACTCCAGATGACTCCGGCCGACTTCAACTCGACCCAACTTCAGACGACTTCGACTCCGAACGACTCCGGACGATTCCAACTCCAAACGACTCCGGCCGACTTCGGACGACTCCAGAAATTATCGGAGTCCAATTGGAGTAGACTCTGGGATTTTCCCATCTTTACCCATCACCCGGACGACTTCGGACAACTCCAAACGATTCTGGACGATTCCGGACGACTCCAACTCAGAACGACTCCGGCCGACTTCGGACGGCTCCAACTCCGAACGACTCCGGACGACTCCGGACGACTTCGGACGACTACAACTCCGAATGACTGCGTACGACTCCGAACAACGCCGAGCGACTTCAGATGACTCCAGGCGACTCCGAACAACTCTGGGCGACTCCAGATGACTCCGGCCGACTTCAACTCAGGCCAACTTCAGACGACTTCGACTCCGAACGACTCCGGACGATTCCAACTCCAAACGACTCCGGCCGACTTCGGACGACTCCAGAAATTATCGGAGTCCAATCAGAGAAGACTCTAGGATTTTCCCAACTTTACCCATCACTAGTGTACTAAGGTATCAACAATTAGCAGTAATAAACATAAAAGTAATTTTAATTTTTGTCATACGTAATAGAAACCATGAAATGGGGTTCGTCCTTCAATTTTAATTCATTTCCTCAGTCAATTGCCGGCGATGCGGGAACTGTTCAGGAAACGTTTTGCAATATATATAATTCTCAAACGCGTACTCCCAACTTCTTCGGTTTGGGGTTCCCCCGCACCGTCCAAACCTGGTATGAATATGTGTAAGTGTGTGTGTCTGGGTAATCCTTACGGTCTGTAGTAAATCCGAGATCAGTATCATTATGTGAGGTATAAAAGAGAGAGAGAGCGAGAGAGAGAGAGAGAAAGAGGAAAGACTGGAGGGAAGATAATCGGCACATACAACAACAAAAAGCATCAGCTGACCACATCTCCACCAGTATTACCCTGACTCCCCTCCCCACACTTCCTTACTTTCCCCGCTAAAGGGGAGGCGACACTGAATTTCACACCAGCTACCGTCCCCCTGTCCCCGCCCAGCTCTACGCTGCATCGAAATCCAATTAAAATAGCCCAATCGTTGCGCGAGCCGTATGGAAAGTCGGTGGGGCTCTGCCGGCGATCGATTTGGACGGCAGAGCTACTGAACCGGCAGCACAGGCTGGCCGCGGGTACGAGTACGGCACGGCGCAATCGGCCCACCAAGACGCAATACAACCCGCACGAAGAGCGGGGGGGGGGGGGGGGGCTAGATAGATAGATTGATGAGGCATGAGGTTGCATCCCACAACGCACAAGCGCAAACGAACAAAACGAACGACGGGCGCAATAACAGGCACGTTGCACCATCGTATCCACGGTGATGTGCATTATTACAAACCAGCCAAGGCAGCGCCGCGCTAATGCTGGCAGTCTAATGAGCGGTAGGTTTGGACGAACACAGAAAAGCAGAAGCACACCCACACACACACACACACACACACAGATGGTGTAACGGTACGCGAAGGCAAGGCAAGGATAAGGCAAAGGCAGCACTAAACCGTCTTGAATCTTGATGACAATCCTCCCTCTCTTTGCAATAGTCCCAAAGAACACACGATGCACTAGATAAGCTTTGACCTCCCCCTCATCGGACCGACAAGGATGCCGTTCAAATTCCCGACCCGCCCATGCCTTCCCGAATGTCCCAGCAGAAGGTCCGGAGGGTAGAAGGTGGATTAGAGATTTTTGAAACCATTCAAGTGGCAACTCAAGTTGTGCTTCAGTGTGCTTTCGATCTCGCGTGTTTGTGTGTGTGTGAGTGTTTGCATTGTCGCTAGGTCGATGCATTCCGGAGTAGAAAACACCCAGTGTAGCGGCCGTTGCTGCCGAGCCGGCCGAGACGCTAAAATGAAGCGAAACAAGGTTAATCAATTGGTTTCATAAGCCAGTGCCACCAGCAGTGCTTCTAGCTCTGCCGGCCTTCCGGGATGGTGAGGTGTAAGCCTTAACCGGTGCTGAACTAGGAAAATACACTGCGCTGCACTCTCCAAAACCACCGTCGAAGGTTGCGGTTTGCCGGCGAAGGCCAGGGGGTTTGGCGCCATTCCACTCTGGTTCTAGGCGAGGCGAGCACTTTCGAAATCTTGATCTATCCGGCTAGTGATAGGCAAAGTTGGCAGAAATCCGGAAGTCGGCTCCGATCCAATTCCAAAAAGTTCGGAACTGATTCTGGAAGGTAGGTCCGCCCAGTATTGTACGGAGTCATCCGGAGTCGTTGAGAATCGGAGTCATCCGGAGTCATCCGGAGTAGTCCGGAGTCATCCGAAGTTATCCGGAGTCTTCTGGAATCATCCGGAGTTGTCCGGAGACTTCCAGAATCGTCCGGAGTCGTTCGGAGTCGGAGTCATACGTAATCGGCTGGAGTCTGAGACTTCCGGAGTCGACCGCAGTCAACCTTCGAAGCAATGGCCTGTGTACGAAGTTCGCGCACGAAGCAAAGGACCAAAAAACACAACCAAATGAAATGCCTGGTCACAAGCTCATTGCACCGGACGGCTCCAGTTGACTCCGCCCGACTCCGGTCGACTCCGACTCCATGCGACTCCAACCGACTCCGGGCGAATCCGACTCCAAACGACTCTGGAGGACTCCAGACGACTCCGAACGACCCCGGACGGCTCCGGAAGACTCCGACACATCACTAGCCGGATCAGAGCAAGGATCAGATTGCAACGCGGTTTTGTTTCACCCAGTAAGTATGCCCGCTTTCCTCATTGAAGAGATATGCTCGCCAACAGATGAGACACATTTCGTTGCTGCCAATGGCTTTACATTCGACCGGAATTCATGTTCAGTACAATTTTGTTAAACTTTGTAAACAAGGCGATGTACTTACAGTCAAAAATCTATGCATTAGAGACAAAAGTAGATGAGTAGGAGGCGAAATTTAATGACTGACTAATTATGGAACAATCGACATTGACGGATCGCGTTTCACAATATTATACAAAATTATAACCACCATTTGGGTAAACAATATACATCGATACAGATATACAGCCAAGTAGCTTTTCATTGGCTTGTCTGGTAGTTTGTGGCCACGTCATGTGCCGTACAAGATCTTCTTCCATTTTTTTCCATTTTTTCAAGACCGTATACTGCACCGGAACAAACCAGCACAAGCCCTTCAGTTGATGCGGCGCCATATGCTGTGAACAGCAAGTGTCCCGCGGCATGCGGATGGGGATGGAGACCCAGCCGTTTGACGCTTAGCTGCTCGATTCTCCGCATGCTCGCCATCGCAAATCAGCCATTATCGTTGTCAAATTTAGACAACGTGTGTGCAGAGAGAGAGCCAGCGTGGATCCATTTGACGCTCTTTAAATGACTATTCTGTTCGCATGACGAATCGCTAAAATTAGTACGCATTTTTACGCTACAATACATGCGTCACGTGCCACAGTAGGCACTTTAAAAATGTTGACCCAAGCGGACCAGGCCTGCTCGCAATGGCCCTACGTCAGCTCCGCTCGCTCGTCTCGTCCGTTCAACGTGGCTTCGATATATCAACCCAACAAAAAACGTTCGCCATTATGTTTCGTGCTGTACCGGGCTGTTCGCGTTCGCCAAAGCAAAAAAAACCCGAAAATTTCTTGCTGCAAGTGGAAAATCGAGAGATTAGCGATTGCGTCCGCAAGCGCGACGTCACCTACCTTGCTGAGGTAAAGCGGCAGCGATGTGCAGGCCCGTTTCGGCTCGTGCTTGTTGATTGTGGCGGGCAGGTGGTGGTGATGGTGCTGAGGATGATGATGCTGGTGGTGGGGCTGCTGGTGCGGCGGGCGTGCGAACGCGTTCGGATAGCGGAACAGCTGCAACCGGTGCGGCGTCGAGGCGGGCAGGGGCTGCACAAACGCTCCCAGCGACTCGGCCGCCACCGTCGTCGTCGGCGGCGTCCCGACCACCGCTGTCGCGTCCAGAGTGCCTTCCAGGCGGCCCGACAGGACGATAGTCGCGATGGAAGAATCGGCCGGCGGCACGAGCGGAACCGTCGCGTAGGGCTCGGAGTCGAGCGCTGGCTCCAGGGGCGCGGCCGCCCCTTCGTGCTCGTTATCGGACATGGTGGTACCGACGCGGGGCCCCTAGTGGCCGGTACGGGCATGTTGCGGACGGTTCACCCGGCAACTAGCGAGACGTCGGACTCCGGCGGACCGCATCGTAAAGGTAGCACCGCCCTGCGCACGCCTGCACGCGGTCGCCCCGCTGGACTGATTGGAGTGGGACCGGGTTTGGTTAGCTCGCCGCCCAGCGGCTGCGAGTGTTTGATTGCGAATTTTTGTCACCTTGATTGTTCCCCGCGTTACCCGCTCGCTGCCTCGGCTGCTGTTGCACTAACAAAAACAACCACTACCAACACACACACACACACTGTCACACAATCACAAACTGCTGTGCACTACACGGTCCAGTGGTTCGCACTGTTGGCCATGTCCAATTATCTTTGGGGCCTTTTTAGACCCCCCACACACACATACACACACTGCTGAAACTGTTTTTCTTTCTGATGTGTGCTCTTTTTGTTGTGTTTCTTCTTTGGCGAGTATGTGTGCGTTGCTGTGCAATAGATGATGTTAGGCTTTTTTTCTTTTTTAGGCCGTTTCGTTTTTTATCACGTTGGTGGCAAATTTCCGCTTTTCCACATCAGCCTCTGGTGCGTCTGGGCTTCGCCGTATCTTTCTCCGTCCCTCGCAGGGGAGCGTGATCATTTGGCCACACACCAAAGACAAAAATGGGCTGCAGGGAAGCCTCCGAATCGTAGCCACAGCTGGTTTTGGGATGCTTTCTCGTGGCGGAAAACGCTGAGCGCTGGAAAATCCTTGACTCGGTTTGTCGTTCGGGAGCTCCACACAGCTCCACGCACGCACACAGACACAGACACACTGTGCTGGCAGCCGACGACCCAGTCCAGCGGCCACCCAAACCGCGAGGGCGAGGGTTGGGTGGGTGGTGCTAGGGGATTTAGTGGAAAAGCAGGTGGTTTTGACGTTGCGGCACTTTTTGCTTCTCTCTCTCTCTCCTTTGGCCCGATTCCACTAGTTCATTGTTGCCGCACACACATACACAGCCACAGTCACACTTACTCACACACACGTGAAGTGAATGGTTTGCCACTGCTACGCGTTCGGAAAGAAAAACACAACGTCTGGTGTTGTCACTCCCGATCGCCGTGGTGACTATGTGGCGACGGAAGGGTGGCAAACTCCCCCTCCCCTTCGTGAAGGCCCTCCTGCGTACGGATCACTTGGGCCCGGTCGGCTTTTCGCCCAATTTTTCCTTACCACTCTCCCAGCGTGTACGTGTGTGTATGGGTGTACGTGTATGTGCGTCTGCCTGTCTGTTTGCCCTTCTTTCCTGCGATCTTCCGATCAGTTCACTCCGGGCCACTTCCTTACACTTCAGCCCCCCCCTTGGTCCGGGACGCTACTGTCGATGGTGCTGAGAATGGGTGCACGCGGCGGGCCTTTTCCTTCCCTTGTCCCGCTGCAGCTGCTGGCCCGTCGTCGGTAGCCGTTTCTGGAGGAAAATTCAAGCTTTTGCTCGTCAATGGCACCCCCCGTAAAGTCTGGGGTCGCTCTCTCGGGGTTGGCACCGTTCGCAGCCCGAGCTTTCGCGATTATTCGGGATCGAGAGGGGTTATTTTTTGCTCTTGTTATTGCTGTCATTCAGCTGCCCCGGATGAGCTGTTCGCTCCGGATAACGCGCAACCTGTCAGCAGCGTTTCGTGCTGTCACACGTTTTTTTGAATGGGCGAAGAATACCGTTTACATTGCAGGTTGAATTGGAATTGGAACAGTTTTTTTTTTTTTTTTAATGCAGCTTGCCTCCGAGATATAGCGTGTCCGTGCTCCATCAGGTCGAAAATACACGGACCAGAATTTCGCGGCCGCGGATTTCCGCCTGCTGTCAAACCTATGTACAATCTGTCAACGGCAACTTTTCCGAACTGTCATATCCATATCCATTTTCAGCAGGCAGAATTCCGCGGTCGGCGATCTTACCGTATCAATAAACGATGCGCAATCTCAGATTGCGCATATATTTATCTGTCAAACGGATCGGTTTGATATATTTATATGTCAAAAAAAAATATATATCTCGGACATATAATCTTGAAAATTGATGCGCAATCTTGGCGCAATCTGAAATTGCATGGAAATGACGTTTATAGCTCAGGGTTGGCTGCGCGAATTGACATATATTTTGATAAAACGAATATATGCGCAATCTGAGATTACGCATCGTGTATTACTACGGTTAAGGCCAAAAATACATAGACCGCAATTTCGCGGCCACGGAATTCCACCTGCTGAAAAATATATGGATATGACAGTTCGGAACGGTTGCCGTTGACAGTTTGCACTAGAGTTTGACAGCAGGTGGAATTCCACAACCGTGTATTTTCGGCGTAACGAGATTCCTGTTACTCAGCGCTCTGGCACAAATTAAACATGAAAATTGTATGGAATTTGACACCCACCTTTTCAAACATGCCAAATGTCATACATTTTTCCTCACACCGTATTGGATGACAGTTGCATACATACCCCACCCAGACAAATCGAACTTAAATTACCCCTATTTTACCGCTAAATTACCGGTAATTTAAGAGTAATTTATAGGTAAATTAGCAGTCGTTAATTGACCCATTCGAGCAGTTATGATAGATCTTTTTCCTTCCTCTATTTCATTTTGATTTTTTCGATCAAATTGTTAATAATTATGTAATTAAAAAAAGTTAATGTTTTTTTTTTCAGAAAGCTCGATTGAAAACAGCCACTTCACGCGAAGAAAGTATTTTAAAATTTAAAATTTCCTATAAAACGCCTTTTCTGAGCTGATTTTTATATTACACGATTAATAACATGACAAGTCGTTAATACTTCTTTAGGCCAAAAATACACGGACCAGAATTTCGCGGCCGCGGAATTCCGCCTGCTGTCAAACCCATACACAAAGTGTCAACGGCAACTTTCCCGAACTGTCATATCCAGGCATTTTTTAGCAAGCGGAATTCCGCGGCCGCGAAATTCCGGTCCGTGTATTTTCGGCCTTAGGCTGGAAAGAGACGAACCGAGGTCGTCGTGGTACCACGAAAATCGCGTATGACTTGAGCTGCGAGATAATCGCGGTTCGTGTATCGAACCATTCGAGGTCTGGTGACGATGTGCTAAGATTTTTTTTTATCAACTTGCGAATCAAATTATTTATTTCACATAGTTCATGCAAAATAAAATACAAAACTGGTTTCTTGACATGAGTTTTCCAAACAAGCCCACCATAAAAAGTAAAAATAATCGGTTCTCGGTACCGCGAAAATCTCAGCAATACCAAAGTTGGGTATCCCTGCGAAACAGCAGGCGCGATTAGAGGCGCGGAAGATTTGACAGCTCAACTGTTCTACAACTGTTATAAACAAGGCGCGAATTTCGCGGTACCGCGACGATCTCGGTTCGTCTATTTCCAGCCTTACAGTTCCAGTTTTCTTTAGTTTTAAGGCTAAACTTGAGACTCGTAATGAAATTACTGTTTGATTGCTTCTACAGTGCAAACCAAGAATTTAACACGAATTAAACAAAAGTTTTCCATTACTTCTCATGAAAGTTGACGGAAACCAAACGCTTTTTGGTTTGTTTACAATTGAAGTGTCACGTCGGTTTGTCGGTGAATAGTGGTTTTATAAAAATGACAGTTTTGTTTAGCAATCTGTACTGATTTGACACATCAGTTGTCAAGTTAAAAAAATTATCATTTGGTGGAATTTAAAAATAGTCAAATCGATTCAAAACAATGATCGACAGTCAAAATCATGTCAAAAAATTAATTTAGCAGCTAAAACGTACGTCCTCAAGCAAAATTCGTCGAATGTTAATTTCGTTTTGGCTGAATACCGCGTGATTCATTTCAGGCGAAAATTCGAGATACGCAGTTTTTTTATCGAAATGCATGATTTTCGTTTCTCGGAGGCATCCTGCTTGCTTAGAGCCGTTTGATAGGTTTTTTTATTCCATAACCGTTGGGGAATAACGACCAATCGGTCGCCACAACTAAGCGTTCAAAAACTGCTCGAACGGAAAGTTACCCGCTCACTCCTGCAACCTGAAAAAACGCATTCACCGCATCCACACTCGAGCACAGCTTCGACCAGTTTTCTTTGCCTGTGTGCGTGTGCGGCAGCTAGCCGAAAAGCGGCTGGTACGGGTCAACGGCTTGAACACGGTTGACATCTGCCGGTACGTGTGTCTGGTTCCGTGCTGGCTGGTCGGAAACCGGTGCACCGACGGCTCGCCACACAACTCATCCCAGACAGCCGGCTCTCGCCCCGTTTGACAGTCGAGCAGTGGGTGCGTTTACAGCGCTAGCCCGCACGGGTGGCGTACGGGAGCGGTGAAAATGCCAACGGGATATGTGGTGAGCCTTTGCCGTGCGACAGTCAAGACAGTTCAAGAAACGTGCCGAACAGTCGAGAGGTTGTGATGATCTCATAACGGAAGGGCAGCTGTACGTTTGTTGAAAGGTATTGCGACACACTAATTTAAGCCAAACTTCAAGCTTTTATTCTTTACCCCACGGTAATGTCGGCCTCTGTACATTCCATTATTGCCGTCGTCCATCTTTTTCGCTTTTCTTTTGCCTATATCGAGCCTCGTACGTGTAAAATCTTAGCTCGCACCTTCCCTGTTGCCTTCCCTGCTCCCGTGGTAGTGTTGCTGTAGGCGGTGTGTGCAAGGTAATTAGGGCCAGCGAATCTGTAGGCAAACTGTCCCACAGGGTGAGCGAATATCCGGTCGTAGCGTAATATGGTCCTTGGGTAGGGTTGGTAGGCTAAACGTGAGGTGTGTATGTGTGTGTGTGTGTGTGTGTGTGTGTGTGTGTGAAGTGGATGATCCGATGGTAAAATTTTCACCGTACATTTCTCGGTTGGCCGGGGTGTGGAGCAGTCCATTCCTCTCGCTCTCTCGCTCTCTTTTTCCCACCCATTTTTGCTCGCTTTGCTGTACTGCTCTTCCTGAGCAGCTCTTTGCGTTCGCCGTGCACGGCCATGTAAGTATGTGCGGCGATTGCGCGCGCGCGCTCCTCTGTGTGCGTACATGCGCGTCAGTGTGCGTCTTGGTGTGTGTGTGTTTGTGTGTGAGAGAGAGAGAGTGTGTGTACCAGCTCCGTTGTTCCGTGGTTCCGCAATTTCGAAAGCAAGCTCGGGTCGCGCGCGCGCGCCCCCTTGCGGGAACATCATCATCATCATCGTCGGTTGTACCAGTTCGTCCATCAAATCGTACCAGCTGGTTGCAAGTAGTAGTCCTTTCCCATGATTTCTCTCTCGCTCCCCCATTGTCTAGCTTCTCTGCGTGTCTCATAACACTCTGTGTACGAGCACGATCGTGCAAAGCCGTGTCCAACCTTCGACGAGACGACGTCGCGCGATGTGACAATTTTCCTTCTCTCTCTCCTTACCGACCAGGGTGCGTGAAAGAGCGAATTGGTAGTGAACAGACGGGAACTATTCCTCCTTTGGTCAGCAGACCTTCTCCAGCCGTAGAAAGCCGTGTTGCGCGTTGCAAAAGGAAAAGATTCCCGAAAATTTTCCCTTCCCCCCTCAACACTCTCTTGGCGCTGTAAGACGCGTCGCATCGTGTGTCTGTGTGTTACAACAAAGAAACTGTAGGTGAAACGTGTTTACCTTGACTTCGCCGGAGAGTCATTTGCGGCAGTATTGAAGAGGGAGCGAGAAAGATTCCTTTTTTTTTATTGTGTCGGAAGCATTATTAAGATCCGTTCGATTTACACAAGACACACACACACACACTCACACATGCACATGCATCCTTTGTGTGGTAATAATAATTCTGCAGAAAAATTATCACCCAACGTCCGCACATGGCAGCAGCAGATCGATTGTTCTTTTTGGCTCCTTCTCTCCCCTGTGTGCGCTACTATACTTGACTGGCTTTGTTCAATGTGCGATAGAGACGGAGAGTGTGCAGGTTTACCGTCGCATTATTCCTCGTGATCGAATTAGCGGCAGAACTAGGCAGATGACGATGATGGTGAATGATGGTCTGACGGGGGCTTTCTACATGACTGTCTCGCTTCCGTGAATTATCGTCAGGCGGCGCGTCACACTTTCTCCCTTGAATGTAATAAGTCCCTTTCGGAGGAAAGGGTTTATTGGCCTACACACACACACACACATACACACACGCCCATACACCGCAGAACCGTTACGAGAGTATCGTGACTGGTTGGAAAACGTTGGTCTCTAAAATTAGGCAGACCAAAAAACCGGCTCTTGCTCCACGTTATAAATTACGTTTTTCGTAAATTATTTTTATGCAAACCGTTAATTTGAAATTTTCATTTTAATGAGTGGGAAACAAAATCCACTCTGTGGTTTCTTTGAATTGTTAAATAACCCTTGCCAAAGAAAAAAAATACAGAAAATCATACTTCGCTCGAAATTGCCCATTCACAGCCACACCGAGCGACACAGGGTAGGATGCGTACCGAACCCGGCAGTGTAAACGCGACGCCGCAATTTCGGTTTTCTCGGCCATCGTCGCCATCATACGTGCATACGCGCACACACTAACACACATCCGTCTCCAATACGCTCCGTAGCAGTAGGCAGGCAGGCAGACACAGCGATCGTGTGTCGTGTTGTACGTTCCGCAAATTGTGTTTTCGTGCATTCAGTTGACGTTTTGGTAAGCCTCACCATATTCGCCCCTTGCATTTCTCCTTGCCAAGAGGGCTGTGTGTGTGTGTGTGAGTATATTGCTTCTGTTTTATACATTTTCAATTTCCTCCATTACGGGTGGGTAGCAGCATTGTGGTACGTTTGCTTACGTGCGTGTGTGTGAGAGGTTGAAAATTGGGAAAAGAAAATCGCTGTGCAATTTTCGAGCAGCTGCTCGCCTTTTTGACTTTGTCCCCGGCCCGCTGGTATTGGTGAAACGCGAGGCCCAGTCCGGCCTTCTCGGCACAGGAGCGGATATCGCTCACTCGCGTTCTCCATCCCTCTCGCGCTCGCTTGGGCAATGCGGACGTGCCGTTTCGTTCGTTCGCGCACACACTAGCGCTGTCGCTCTTTGCGGGTTTGCGGGTTTGCGACCGTGCCCGTAGCTGCGCTGGTGTGCGTGTGCGAGGCCGCCCTGCCGTGTGTATACGCTACCGGTACGTGTGTGTGTGCGTGTCTCCGCTGCCTCTTTCAAGCCCAGTCATCGTCGCCATCGAGTGCGCGCAGCCATCTTGATAATCTCTTGCGAGTCGTTCACCAGAGTGGCAGCAGTGTGTGGTGTGTGTTACGCACGGTATAAAACTTTAATTTCTTGCAAGAGGCTTTTTCCGCAGGCACGGCTATATTGGGTGTAGAGTGTCTGGTCTCGGTTTTTGAGGGCCTTAGAAGCCGTTTCGCGGTTTTCTGTTTTAATTTCCCGTGTGAGTGTGGTGTTTTTTTGTTGGTGTGTCCGAGGGTACAGCAAAATTAGTTTTTTGATATCCATCGACGAAGAAGTACAATTTCCTCCGCCTCTACCTGAGAGCTGTGTCTGTGTGTGTGCGTGTGTGTTGTGTGGCCCGATTTTTTCGTCGCCCTCCCCGGAAGAGGGAGCGACCTCATCGATTCTGTCGGAAGGATTTCCGCTTGCCTCCGCAACAATTGCACAAATCCTTACCTTCCCAATAGGGGTTTTGGGAAACATAACCTACTCCCCTGCAGGGGTCTGCTGCTGTGTGTTGTGCCCGTGGGGAAAAAGGATGGGGAAGGGGAACAGTTTCGAAGGGGTGCCACCAGCAGCCATCAAATTCGTTCGACAAAACCCTTGAACTGGCTGGCTGGCTGGCGCTGGCTCCCTCTGTGTGGTGTGTGCTGCTGTGCTTTTTGGTGTGAAGATCCACACCCTTCGGTTTCTTTCTTTTCATGCAAGGGGTATTGGGGAGGGAGCGGGGGCACCTTTTTTTCTTCTTCGGGCGACTACTTCAATTCGCACAATTGTGTTTAGCTCTTGTCCGGCAAAGGGAACCTCTAAAATCTACCGTGTGTGTATATATATATGTGTGTGTGTGAGAGCTGTGCGTACTAAATAGAAGTAAAAAGCTCAGCTCACAAAATTCATCCCCCCCCTCCCCATTCCATACCCTTTTCCGGAATTTCTTCCAGCATTTTCTAACACTGCGTCGCGGTCACTGTGTGTATGTGTGTGTCACATTAATCGTGAAAAAGTGCAATTCTGTGTGTGTGTGCATTCCACAATGGCACTAGGAAATGTAGGAAACTCTCGCTCGCTCTCTCTAAACAGCAGGAAAAATAGAAGACTAAAGACGGTTGGATAAGGGGAAGCAGAGGGGCGATGGTGCTGGAAGTCACCAATATCTGGTTGTGTTAGCACTTGCTCTGGGTGTCTTGTGCAAGCCCAAATAATTCAAGTAAAAAGTGCATTTAAGTGAGGTTAGGCAATGGCGATTTTCGTTGCAATCGTGTCGTTGTCTGCAGCCGAGCGGCGGCGGCGGCGTGTGCTGCTGCTGCAGCAGCAGCCAAAGGCACAGAACGGCGTTCTAGAGAAACCATCGGCATAGTTGAAGTTTTTGTTTCCTTTTGTAGAACAGTAGGCTGCTTTTTTCCACGATATTGTGTGCGTGTGTGTTTGTGTCTGCTTTTTTGATGGAGCAGCAGCAGCAGCACTGCTACGGTGAACTAGCGAAGCACTCCGGGAGATGCGAGAGCGAGATAGGGCTCTAAAATGAGAAAGAGCGAGCTTGCCAAGAGCTGTTAGGGGTGGAGGGGGGGGGGATGTGATGTGTCGACGATTTTCGTTGCTTTTCTCTTGTTGAAGGAAATTCCATTTTCGCTGTTGCACTAACTTCTATTGTTCATGGCACAGACGCACACACACACACACACACATGTGCGTCGTACATTCGAACATGGAGAAAGCCTCAAGTGGCTTCCCCGATTCTCTGTCGACTCCTCAAACAGCACTCTCCCGCCCCCGTTTGTGTCGTTTTTTGTGGCTGCCAAGTGTCCCAAACTCTTCAATGGAAAATTCACTAATTACGGACACGCACACACATATGCACACGCCACAGAACCGGTGGCCGGGAGACACACACACACACACACACCTCAGAAAGAGAAAGAGATCGTTTGCCCCAAATTTGACATTCGTCATTGCTGTTTTTTTTTGTTGGTTTGGTCGTTCTTCTCCCATTTCGAAGGCGTGGAAAATTGACCCCTCCTTTTGTCCATTTCGTCGATCTCCATCCCAGAAATACATTACTGAACAGTTGCGGAAAGCTTCACTCACCTCTAACAGAACAAAGTAGTCATCCCTTCCACTTCCTTTCCCGTTTTTTTGGAGGTTATGTTTTAGGCAACGACTTGTTTCGTAGGTTTTCGCCGCGCATCCTGCACTTTTATTGCTTTTAAAATTATAATATTTAAGATAACATTAAATTGATGTTCCAAGCTTTCAAACATTCAAACAAATTTTCTAATGACGTTTTTTTTTTCTTTCTCAATTTTCTCTCTCTATTTTCCGGCTTCCCAATTACGTACGCGGATGTGTGTACATAAACGACGAACAACAACTGCTGCCAACTTCACCGTGATGATGCACTGCAACACTCTTACTTCGCTGGTCGTCCTCGGTTTGCGCTTCAATCTGCTGCATATGCACACACACACACACACACGCACACACATACAACATGCAAAAAATGCGCAACATCTCACGCGTATCATCGGCCTCCCCCTCCCCCCATTCGCGCCACATCACCGTGTGTCATTCGTTTAGTGACCTTTTAACTGAAGTGTGTACCTCCTACCCCTCCGGGTGCGTGTGTGTGTCTGTGTTGGTGGTGTGAAAACCCACAGCGAGAGCGAGAGAGAAAGAGAGAAGGAGCACGAGAGACACTAAGTACCAACCATTAGATTTGCCTACAATACCCCCCTCCGCACTACGGTGTGTGTGTGCGCGCGCGTTTGTGTGGTGTGTGGACAATATCTGTTTTCGTAATTCAGCGTTCGTCTCAATCTCTGTGCAAAAACACATCCACCACCGTCCCGTCCGGAAGCACGCGGAAGCAGCAGCCACCAACGTTTCCGGTGTGAACGAAGCAGGCGCGTGTGCGTTGTGTGTGCGAGTGCGCTACCCCCGTGTGCGTGTCGTGTGCGCGGTGTGGGCCACCGCTGCTCGAAGGACGTATCGAAAGGCGCCGCGGTTCGCAAGATCAACTAATTCTTATCGATCAGTCGAAGGAAGAGCGGAGAGAAAGAGAGTGCACTTGCGTGCTCTTGTGTGGGGTGATCACCAATCAACACACCTAATATAGTCCTCGCGACCCCTGCGGCTGATCGTCAATCAAACAACACCCAGTAACACAACAGCCAGTTCTCTCTCAATATCGTCTTTTCGGTCGTTTGCGCAACGATCGACCAACCCTTTGCGGCTTGGTTGCTGCAACGGTGCCGGAGTGTGCCGAGAGAAAGAGCGAGTGAGCCAGAGAGAACGAGCGTGCCCTCCGGTGGAAGACGTGCACGTATCATCCCCCCCCCCCCCCCCCCCCCTTCCCTCTCCGAAGCAGAGCCGATAAGAAAGATCGAGGATGGCATTAAAAAGAATTAATAAGGTACGTGGTGTGGTCCGTGTGGCATTTTGTTGTCGTTGGGCGTTCGATAAGGACTTGCCCGATAATATTATGTCTTTTCCGTTGTGTGACCGTGTTTTTTAACGATTCATTTTGTTTTCAATTTAGTACAATTAGATTTTTAGGGATTGGCGCTGCTGCCTCTACTGTGGGCGAAAGTCAGTCGTGTTAGTTTCGTCCGGGATATAGAACAAAGATTATCAACCTCCACATTGGTTGAACGTGCGAAATGCTCAACTTACTCTAGAGGCTTTAGTTATGGAATTGGGATAGGAAAAGTTGACCAAGAGAGTGGTATTGACCAAACACACATGTAACTGTTACGTCACTCTGACTGTCCATTATCTCTTCTATCGCCCTCATAGTATGATGGTTCGCTGATTGGAAGTTTTCATTGGGCACATGAACCATCTTAACGATGCTGGTGATGGTGACTTGTCTGTGACCAGTAAATGTAAATTAACTCACCAGCGTTGGTGGGGGGCAAAACAAAGCGCGGGTTGTGGCTGTGTGTACACGTTTTTACATCCCTGTGCCTGTGCCGCCGGATGTTTGAATTTTCATTTTGCTGCGCCAAACGCTCATAAAAATGGCAACCCTTGCGTGGTCTGCATTTCGTCCCGGGAGGCGACGTGATGAGTTTCAGTTGGTTTTGTTTTTGTTTTGTTTTTGTGTTTTTTTTTGCTCTGCCCTTCCTTCCGAATGTCACAATAATAACAAAATGTGCAACTAAAGCATTTGCAGCGAAAGTAGAGTTGCTCGGTGTGATGGCGACTTGGCGATGGTCATGTGTCCAACCAACTTCTGAGGCTAAGATGCTAAATGCTTTTGCCTGCTTCCATTAACCCAAATGTAGCGGTTTGTGAGATCGTTTTTCCCCCTTGGAGGAAAACATTTATTTAAATTTCTTCAAAATTACTTACCAATGCAGTTTTCATCTACAACAGTAGTATTTTTGTCCATGTGTTTGTTGTGTGACGTGTGCGTATAGCTTGTCGTCACGGTTCGCTCGCAAATTGTTTGAATGAATGGCCAAAACGCAAAGCGAAACGAGAGGGACGGTCGTCACGTTGTTGTTGAGCTTTAGCTTTGTCTTTTCTTTTGTCTGTGGCACTTGAATCGACCTGCGTTAAGGAAGGCTGTAAATGTCTTGAAGCACAAGACGGTGCTGCCAATCTGGGAGAAACTGAGGTGGAGCCACCGGAGAGTATGTGGCTTAGGGCAGTGAATAGCCCATAAACCACCCCAACAATGACAATTGCCGCGATGGATGATTGTAGCGTGGTGAAGTCACCATTTTAGCATGAAACAAAAAAAATGAAGCCACAGAGCGCGACACGACCTCCCGTAGAAACCCACTGGGTGGATTATCATGCGAGAGAATGAAATGGAATGAGCGTGTGAAGGTGATGGCCTATTCGCGCAGGTCACGGCAGACATACTTTTAGGAGTACGGAGGAGCACCATAGACACCCAGGCTTTTCTTGTGTGTGCCTTCATGGTTCCTTCAATTCTTGTGTTAAATCGTTAATGTTGCCACCTTCCCGACCGCTACATCTCTTCGGCGGTGAGAAGAGAAGTGATGGATCCTTGGAAAATAGACGTCACTTTGAGATGCCGAAAGTGTTGCCATGGATCAGCCAGAATTAGTGTTGGGTTTCATGAATTTTTCGTTACGATTCATTCTCATGAACCTTCAGCGATGAGTGATTCAAATCTCTAAAGATGAACCTCTAAAGATGTTTTGAATCTCTTAAGATTCGTGTATCTCTAAAGATCCGCCGCTCTCCAAGGATTGATGAATGTCTGCCTCGCATAGACCGTCTCCCCGTAGCAAAACAATCTATCCGACTGCGCCCTACTTGCTCAGATGTTTCAAAGAAGTTGTATATGTCGGCATTGCCATGTAGCTAGTTACAGTAATATAAGAAGAATGATAAGAATCTATGGCGATTTATGAATCCCTTTAGTTTCGTGAATCTTTCGAGGTTCATTACTATTTGAAATCCCCGAATCTTTCCTACCGGGATTCAGATTCATAGAATCATTTCAAAGATGTTTTAAAGTACAGCAGGTGCAGGATTAAAGTACGTCTTGTTGTTCAGCGTTCTAATTAGGGTTTTAGTTATTTATAAGGTTAATTTTCCAATCATATCTGCAGCGCTACAGTTAGTTCAGTTTAAGCGAGATAGTATAATATTTTAGCAGAACCTCTCTCGTGTGATGAACTTTAACCGAACCATTCCTCGCACTGCCAGTGCGAAATCCGCAAGAAATTGAAATTTAACGATTGAAGTAAAATCATAAATAGTGGTGAGAGAATTGCACAGCGAATTGAATTGATTGTACCATCGAGTTGGTGAGTGGCCGGTCGGTGCCATCCATGTTTCTTTTTTTTATTACCACTCCGCTTGGCCTCTTGGCACCACCTTTCCTCGAGTTTTATAGTTGTGCAGAGAGAAAGGGTGTTGCAGTTGGCAAGCGATTTTATGGTGCCCACTGGGGGTAACGTCGTGTTGTATAGTGATGTTTTCCTTCAGCTTGTAAGACATTAATCCCATAGGACCGAGAGCAGAGCTGGGTGGGTAATCTTTGCGGCACAAAGGTTGTCCCCCCCCCCACAACGTCCATAAAATTATCGTTGGAGCTCATCGTAACGAATCAGATGGGATTAGGCTCAGCATCGCAGCAAAATGTACTATGGTTCTCGGGAAAGGGAAACGAATTCGTCATCTAAGGCCGGCAAAGACAAGCTGCCCTGTGTGCACTGTGGAATGCACTGCAATCATTCTGAATTGCACCGCAAGTGTAAAACACAATAGGGAAGAAATTGTTCAACCGACGTCTGATGCAAAACGAATTGATCTTGCCATGAAAATGACTATCGGTCCGACTATTCATGGCCGGTTTTACTGGCAATTAAAAAATGAACCAAACACATGTTTTCTGGTTATGATATTGAAATTGATCTCGGCTCGTCGGCCCATTGTACGGTATATGCACTAAACAATGGACCGATTTCGCCCAATGCGACTATTTATTTCCCAGCAAATTGGTATCGGCATCGGCAATGTAATTAAACTAATCTAATTTAACGAATTTGCGTATCGCATTTCACTAGAAAAGAAGGCCCGTTTGCTGCAGGAGCTCCACTGTGTCTCATGTCTCATTTCCATTAAACAAAACAAAATTTAAAAAAAATAAAACAAGATATGTAATTAATACCTCTCCTGGTATAACATGTAAGAGTAGCAAACCAATTGTTTGAATGTGTTGCCAATTAGGAGTGGAGAAAATACATTCGTTGGCCTGGGAAACGTAGCGACGGAAATCTTGTTACGTGTCCTTTTTGTTCGACGCATCATCGTCATTGGCAGGCATGAGATCATCGCGCATCCTATTTAGCAAATAAATACAGCATGGCAACGCAAATTGGCCATTGCTTCTTCTTTTTCGTTGTTTTTGGGAGGAGTGTGGTAAGCCCCAATACTCCCGTTGTCACTCAAAGTGCGTTGTGTTGTGTTGTGTCTCATTTTTTTCTTCTTCATTTCCTTCATTTAATTTGTTTTTTTTTCTTCTCAAAGATACAAAAGATAGACAACATTATGCTGTGTGTGATGGTTTAATTATTGATCATTCATTTTGTGTATTTTACGTTTTGCGCTCGCGCTAAAAAAAAAGCCATCCCTCGGGGGGCGTACAGACTTCCCACATTACCATTTCCGGATGTTTCTGCTCGGGTGGTATTTCTTCTCGACACACACACACACACACCCTTGGTGTGCGTTGCTTCTTTGTGCCGTCGAGACCGGCACACGGCAAACCTCACTCCCACCCCGGAACATTTTGGTGCAGGTTAAAACACCCCACGCACACTACTGGCACGCGTGGCGAAAAGAATATTATTTTTAGCCCAGCCAGTGTGCGTCGAACGCGGTAGAGGAAAAGCGCATTTTCTTCTCCTTCTTCCCCCGAATGTGTGGCGGGTGCCGTCTGTGGTGTGGCTGCTGAAACGATATTTCGCCGGCTTTTCTCCGCCGAGCCGCCAACCTGCCGCGAATGGGGTGGGGTGGGTGTTGTATGTGGTGCTCTTGCTCACTACGCTTGAAAAGGAGATGCGTTATGTGGGCGTTTTTGGGGGTGGATGGTTAAATGTACTGTTTTGTAGTACAACGAACAACCGTTAGATTAATTCTTTTACAATTATGTAAAAACTTTTCAGCAAACGAACTCTCTAAGCTCATCTTTTCTCTTTGCATTCTTTTCCTCTTTCGTTTCATGTCGTCACCGTTGCCGTCGCTGTCTCTCGCCATCATCGTACAAACGCCGACAGGAATTACAAGACTTGGGGAGAGACCCACCAGCACAATGTTCAGCCGGTCCAGTCGGCGATGACTGTAAGTAGTAAACGCAAAACCCCGCCTGCCCCGGATGCAAGAAGACGCATTCCGCGCCCCCCACACACACACGCGCGCGCGTGTGGTCCATCGGAAAGGATTTTTCACGGCGTTGGGACGAAAGCCGTAAAGAAATGCGACAGAAAAGCAGAATAGGCATCGCTGTTGTTGTCATTGTACTGCATCAATGCAACCGCTGAGAGAGGAAGGAGGACAGGACAAGGGTGCGGGAGGGAAGGGGGGGGGGGTATGTGTGCAAAAAGTAACACAACAAAACAAGCAGTAGTAGTAGCAGTCGGAGAGGAACACGCCATGCCATGTTCAGGGGAAAGCAGGAAAACGGGAGTTTCGAAAAGGCCTTGTGGTGAATGCGATTCATAGTTTGGGGGATTGAGCGCGTATATATAGGAGCGAAAGGGGGAGGCAGAAAGCAAACGATTTTAAAAGCTTACAATATTTACGCGTTGCAATGTTTGCTTTGCCGGTGCGGTGCTCTCATCGCTGACGAACACATTAATATACGGGACTATGGCGGAGAGGGCGGGATAAAGGAAACCACGTGCGAATGACATTCATGTATGCAATACACAAATACGCAGGAAGCGGAAGGCGCGCACACACTGTTTGCTGGAATTGTTAACGCTTTCTCTTAGCCGTAGGTGATGCAAATGGGAGAAAAAGGGTCTTTTTTTTTAATATTCAATCTCTGTCAAGGCGAATTTGGAATTTGCACAAGGCGCGCAGTGTGTTTTGCAGAGCAGTGGCACATAAGAACCACATTCGATTCAATACCCACCCGACACAGTGTGG
Source organism: Anopheles merus (assembly GCF_017562075.2). Taxonomy (NCBI): domain Eukaryota; kingdom Metazoa; phylum Arthropoda; class Insecta; order Diptera; family Culicidae; genus Anopheles; species Anopheles merus. The sequence continues at coordinate 2,163,848 of NC_054081.1, read as the reverse complement.
TGGTGCAGTGGTGTGGCAATCACTCACCACAAAAAGAGCAGCTCGGAAAGGAAGGCCAAAAGGTGTAGTGTAAATCCAGGGACTTCCCGAGCCCCAGGGAGCTCTGCTTATTTGTGGTTTATCTTATCTATACGTTTGGCGGGTGGCTGCTTGGCCTGGTGTTTTCTGTTTTTTTTTGTCCACATTAACGATTATAAACGCGCTAAAGAGCCACTGCCACAAGGAGGCTGATAAAACGCGGGGCCGCGCATTACTTAACGCCACACGTTTTGGGTTTTGTGGGCATCAGCCGAGCCAGCCTGTGTGTTGTGCGGCTTTGAAGTATGGAAAAAGATGGAACTGTAACACACACACACACACACACACACACACACACACACACACACACACACACAAGTGTGTTGATTTGAAGTGTGATAATTATGGCACGCCTCGTCACAAAAAGCATTTTGCTCTCTCCTCCCCCTGATAAGTAAGTTTTATTCTCCCACCCCCCAAAAACCCCACAGAAGCCACCCATCGCAGCCAATATCAGGCTGTGTGTACGTGCGTGTGTGTGTGCTATCAGAGGGCAAGGCGTAGGGGTAGTAGTAGTGTGTTGGATTATGAATGTGTGTTACACAGTCACCGCACACCGCACGTGGGTTTCTTTCCCCTCTTTCTTTTCTCCTTTTTTCCCTTCCTTTTGGAGGCTTGCGTGTGCTCTTCCTTCCTTTTGGCTTCAGCGATGAGAAGGGCGCACTGTACTTCATAGTGCGTCTGCGCAGAAACGGTGGGGACGCGGTAGGCGGTAGTTAGAGCATGGGGGGTAGGTCTATTTCTTTTCTGGCTGCCACCAGTAGCAAGCGGTCGGGCATGAAAAGAGTATGGGCCTCTCTTTTTTCCGCTCGAGGAAAAAGAGCGTGTCCTGAAGAGGGGGGATCTAGAGAGGGAGTTAATGTGGTGTCTCATTCTTATTGATTCCCTGACCTAGCCTTCCAGTGGTGGTAGGCATGTTCAAAATTAATTGTTGAAATCATTTAAACTTTAAATCGTTTTTTTTTATATTGAGCAACAGATGCTTTTGAGGGTTAAAAAATCGTTTATTAAGGCATAAAGATGGGCTGAAACTGTAACTTTTTAGTATGCCTTAATATCCATTCCCGGGAGAAAAAAAATCCTTTCCTGGCCACACAAACACACCGAAGCGCGCGTACATTCGTCTTAAAAAAAGCAGTTCCTTCTTCATTCTTCATCCACAGCAACTATTTCCGTGTACTAATTCGTCCTTCTTTTTCTCTCTCGTTCTAGTGTTCCACTGGCAGGCAACAATTATGGGCCCGGTAAGAAAAGAAGACTTGTACCCCACCCTCCCATGGCGGTATAGTTTTGCATGTGTTTTGCATGTATGGGTAGAGATCTCTGGTGGTCCTGCACTTCCGCTTCCGGCGGCACCCCGCCAACCATCACACACACACACACACACGCACACGTTGCACTAAATGTGCGGTGGTGGTAACGCTGCTCCGTACACAGGCCCCCCGGCACTCAGTGTTCAATTTATTTTCGCCTCGAACGTGGGATTTTCTTTCCCTCTGTGTGTGCGCGTCGCGCTCCTTTCTATGCCTGCTGCAGCCCACGTGGCTCGCCATGAGCTGTAGTAGGCGACGAGAACGGAGGGGGAGCTGAACTGTGCGGTGTTCGTGCGCGGGGGCTTCACGATCCTTTCCTCGGGGCGGTTAGTCTTTTGCGTTGAGCGGGGAGGGATGCTGTGTGATCGTGCTGCGCGGAACACTATTTTTAGGACAATCGATATATACACGGAATCGACACATGTGTGTGTGTGTGTGGATGGGTTGGTATGCCGCTGAAAAAGCAGCGAAGCGAATAGCGCTCGAGACATACGCAAGGGAGAACAACCAAATGTGTGTCTTGTGATTTTTTTTTTTTGTGTTCGTGTGTTGCAACGGCACAAACAAGTTTGGTTTTACATCTGGAAATGCTGCTGTGTGCCAGAGAGTGGTTTTTTCATGATTTCTTCGATGTTATTACATATATTACTATTTTGACTTTAGTACTAGCCGGTCTCATGGTACTAGCCGGTCTCATGGTACAGTCGTCAACTCGTACGACTTAACAACATGCCCGTCATGGGTTCAAGCCCCGAATAGACCGTGCCGCCATACGTAGGACTGACTATCCTGCTATGGGGGGAAATCAATAAGTCACTGAAAGCCAACCCCACAAGTGGGTTGGCAGGCCTTGACCGTCATCGGTTGTTGAGCCAAAGAAGAAGACTATTTTGACTACTATCTCGCTTCAATTCAGCTAGCTATTGCATAAGTAATAGCATTAGCTTTGCCAACCATTCAGCCCATTGAAATGCTTTATAGAAACAATTGCGAGCTATTTTATCATACACGCGTCTTACGCTTCGGAGTTTTAGTCTTTTAAATAACAAGCAATATTTTAAACCCCTTGAGGAATCACAATTAGTGTTATGTTGGGTTATGCATCTTTTGTTGAGATTCATTCCTATGAATCTTCTATGATGAGTGATTCGAATCTCGAAACGACTTTTCAAAGATTCTTCTTCTTCTTCTTTTGGCTCAACAACCGTTGCCGGTCAAGGCCTGCCTGTACCACACTACTTCAAAGATTCATGGATCTAAAAAAAAGTCACGAATCTCCAAGGATTCATGAATTTCGAAACATAAACGAATCTTCAAAGATTGATGAATCTCTAAGATTCATAGATTCATTAAAATGCATATACCTCCAGGAATGGAATTCATGAATACTTAGAGATGCATGATTTTCAAAATATTGAATTTGCCCAATCCCATCCAACAACACATGGCCGTTGTCGGTTCAATCGCTTGAGATCTTTCCAGATATGTGAAAGTCTTTCCAAATTCACGAGTCTTTCGAGATTCATGAATTATAGGAGATTTGTGAATCTTTGCTTCCGAGATTCAGATTCATTAATTATTTGATTAATGATTATTTCAAAAAAATTGAATTAATATTCATAAATCTGAATCAGATTTACCCAACATTAATCGCAAACCACATCTACCTATCCTAACGACTACGCCAACAGGTTTCGTTTCCATTCGCTTTTTCAATGTTTCACCGAACTCTCGCTCTAACCACTTGCTGTTTTCTCCCTTTTCTCACTTGTGCAATTGCAGCCAGACAGTCCGTACCAGGGAGGCGTATTCTTCTTAACAATACATTTCCCAACAGACTATCCATTCAAACCACCGAAAGTGGCTTTTACGACACGCATATATCATCCAAACATCAACAGCAACGGGTCGATCTGTCTGGATATCTTAAGATCTCAATGGTCTCCCGCCCTGACAATATCAAAGGGTACGTATGCACACCCCCCAGAAGTAACGCAGTTACATCTCTCCCACCATTTGATGAAATTTGGCATTCTTATTACATTTTTCTTCCTTTTAACTCCCTCCTGCCCGCTCCGTCGATGTCTTCCCGTGCAGTGTTGCTGTCCATCTGCTCTCTGTTGTGTGATCCCAACCCCGACGACCCGCTGGTGCCGGAGATTGCCAGAATATATAAAACCGACCGGGAAAAATATAATGAACTTGCCCGGGAGTGGACACGAAAGTATGCTATGTGATGCGTTCCAGACGAGACATTGCTACGTAAACCCTACACCTACACGTACGACAACAACAACAACAAGAACAGCAGCCGCAGCAGCTGCAGCAACAACAACAGCAGCAGCAGCAGCAAGTGCAGCAGCAGCGACCGCGCGCACCAGTTTACCATCCACTACAAGCGCCGCAACAGCAGCAACAACAACAGCAAAAACAACAACAACAACGGTAGTATCAGCCAGTATGGTTGTAGGAAGCAAAGAAGGCAGAAGAAGCAGCAGCAACATCATCAATTGTCCGGGGACGGTATCGGTAGCAGCATCATTATACGCAGTCGCAGTAGCAGCAGCAGTGAATGCTTTGCTGTAGTGCGCGGGCAGCAGGAAGAGAAATTTTCAACACAGCGTTACACCACCATCATCATGGATTGCAATGGGAGCTGTGGCGTCACCCATTACCACCATCATCTGAAGCAGCAGCAACAGCAGCTGTACGTGCTGCTGAATCCACCACAACAACACCCAGAGTGCAGCCTATTTCCGTACTACTTCTACCACTATTATAATCATCGCAATGCAAGGCGAAGCACCGAACACCAGCAGAAGCAGGACGGTGAGGGCAGCGCTAAGTTAATAGACCAACTCCACAACACCAACCATAGTAACGACAGCAATAATACTACTACTACTACTACTACCCCAATCTACCATTGCTACAACGTCTGCGTCGTCGACGGTGGCTCATCGTCGATCCGATGCTTCGCGCGGAAGGCAGCCGACGAAAACGATGAACATGATGATGATAATGGTGACAGCGACCAACGTTTTGCGGGCATCGGTGGCCTGCCGCACCATCCTGTACCGATGGTGCCGGCCGGCCGTGCCCGCTGCTCTGCTGCGGCGGCGGCGGAAGCGACGTCGGTGCCAGCACTAACCGTCACAGCCGCCGCGCCTCAATCCATGCTATTGGCACCAGAGCAACATCACTCAACGGGCAGCCACGGCAGCAACAGCTACTAACTACTACTACTACTGCTACAACAACAACAACAACAACAACTGCTACTCAACTATAGATTATTATTTTACACACATTAAAGGTTAGAGAAACGTCTGTGTTTTCCCGCCACCATTCTCACCACCGCCACCACCAGCAACAAACCATCCCCTGTGTGTTGTCAACACAAAGCCGAGGGTGAAGAGAAAGCTTTTTAATCAACCATACATACACAACAAACAAACACACACACACACACCGATTGGTTTGCGGAAAGGAAAGGGAACAGAGATACACAATTTAGCCAATGTTGTTTTGCCCGCTACTCGTCGTCGTCCCGCACACCCCCTCCGCCAGTCGCACGTGCGTCCGCGTGCACACTTGCCAGTTCAGAAACAGAGATAGACACAGATAGAGAGGGAGAGAGACGGAGATAAAGAGAAAGATTTGGAGAGGCTCATTTAGATCGAAAATGTAATATGCAGTAACAGCGCGTTTGGTGTTCCGCCCTTCGCATGCAACTGGTAGGCATGTTGTGTCGCCCTCCCCGTTTTGCCCTATCCCCCATTTCGTTTGCATACGTAGCGGGTGGATGAGGAGAAGGAGGGGGGAGGGGGGGAGGGCACTGCAGAAATTTTCGCAGTTCCCCAAAACACGATTGTTCTTAAATATGGCGCGAAGCCGCTCAGTTAGTGGTAAAATTAAGTTTTCTTTGGTGGTGGTGCCTTTCTGGTAAATTCCAAATTCACAGCCACATCATTTGTTTTGTGCAAATGAGAGAGAGAGAGAGAGCCAGAGCGAAGGAGGAGTGTGTATTTAGGAAGGGTAGGCCGGGTGTGAACAACCAAGAAAGGGAAACACACACGCACACACGCACACAACAGGCAGGGAAAGAAGTGAAGAGCGTAGATAGGGAGCTGCTCCAGTGTGTATGGAGGAGAGGAGAAGCGCGTTCTTCAATGCAGAAAAAGGATCAGTGTGTGTATGTGTGCGTGTGTGTGTGTGTGTCGCTTTTTAAGTTATATATTGATTGTCGTCGTCGTCAGCCCCATTTGCAGTTAGCCCTGCAATTGGATTAAGTAGACCCAACAAGGCGCTCCAGGACCAATCAACCTCGTAAACAACAGCAACGCCCCCTTGCCTAATGCACGGCAGCAGCGCGCACTACCCACATACATGTCAGGGCACGGAAGAGAGTTTTGTAAGCAAACAAACAAAAACAAAAAAAGGCTCCTTAGGAGATACTACACCGTGTGCGAGTAGTGGAATAGAGGAAGGAAGTGGCGAGGTTTATAAGCGGCTCCAATTAGAACAAACAACAAAATATACTGGCCCGGCGGGGAGTGGACGGACGGTTAGTGGGAAACAACCGTTAATATACTTATGGTTTTGTTATTTGATTTATGGCACACCAAGATCAGAAAAACAGAGAGGAAATGGGGGGGAGAGAGAGAGAGAACCAGCACAGCAGGCTGCCGTGTGTTCTCGCGTTGTCCTTCGTTCCCCGTGGAAGCGGAATCATCTTTTCAGCAAAATTCGGAAACCAACATCTCCATCCGCCCCGCAAGCCAAGCAGAGAGAGTGAGAGAGAATCTATGGTTGCTTGCGCGCGCGCGCACACGTGCTTGGATGGTATTTGCCAGCGCCCGCACACACGCACCACGTGTGTGCGTTGCTTTGCCGGTGGGGTGTGCACGTGAAAAACTCGAAATGATTGCAGGAAGAGGAGGAGGAGTGTCGCGGAAGTGTTTGCATTTGTGAAAATGACGTGTGTGCGCGCGAGCGTGCGCAACAAGCGCTCGCGCATCAGGGGTCGTTCGCGCTGACACGAGCGTGGTAAACCTTTGCTGTTGCGCGCGCACACACACACACACCGGGAAGAATTTTGGAGTGTGGGTCGGTGGGTGGGTTGTGTGACCTGCCTACATTTGTACATCCCATCCGCGCGCATAAGCAAAACAGAAGAACAACGTGAGTGTGACGTAGGAAGTCATAACCAGCCTGGAAAGCGGTGGGGGGGAAGTGAGAGAGAGCGATATAACTATAACAACAACAACAAATTATGCAAAGAAAAGTGCTCTAGAACATGATACGATGGCGACGGATGAAGGTTGTGGATGGGATGGACAAGGATGGATGGATTGATGTGTGGGGGTTAGGAGAATACTAGCGAAACAATGATAACAACAACAACACTACAGAGCGCGGAAGTAACAGGCACACCGACCCACAGAGCGAGCGGAAAAGGCGTACGAGAGTTCTTTCTTTCTTTTTAGCGCGCTCGCGCGCACACCTTACAAAAGGCAAACTTTCTTTTTTTTTTCGAGATGTGTGGGTGGGGGAAGAAAACAGAAAAATCATTGAACTGCGTAACTGGTCAGACCGACAGACGACTTACTACACACAAAACTAAATAAAGCTAATAAGAGAAAGTAAAGCAAAAAAAGAACGGCGAAAAAACAACTAGTAAGAACAGGAGATAAAAATACCCTAGTGCAGGATAAAATACAAAAAAAAAACGCAAGGAAAGGAGAAATTACATATATATTACAACGGTAAATCTGTTTGTGTTGTTTTGTTTTTCTTTTCTTCTACCACTTGTTTGTCCCTCCCCGAATTCTGGCTTCGCGATGTGTGGTGCGCCACTCTGCGCCATCAGTCCCGATTCTTTGGTTTCAGTTTTTCTCCCCCTATTTCTTCTCCTATTTGGCGTGTGCGTGGTGTTGTGTAGTGTTTTTCTTCGGTCCGCCTGGATTGTTTTGCGTGTGTTGCACATTTTTCACATCAATCTCTCTCTTTCTTTCTCTCTTTCTCTCTCGATAGTGATTTTATTATGATGGTATTATACTATTTTTCTGTTTGTCTTGTTTTATACGTTAACATAACTGTCAATCTCTCTCTCTCTTCTCTCAGGAGTTCCAATAATTTAGAGTTCCCCGTACACTAACGTTGAAGAGTTGAAGCTTTTTCATTGTGACGAATTACGTGTTTGTGCTCGTATCTCTTCCAACCAACCCCATGCAGATACACAAATGCACAACGTATGCTAAACGTTTGATTGGGCAGAATAATTCAGGGCATATATTTTAAAACAAAATATCTTCGCAACACTTGAAATGCCAGCAATAATGAAGCAGCAACATAAGTTGATAAGCCCGTATGTTGTTTTTTGTTGATGTGTTGGTTATCAAATGTACACACAAACTCTCCACTAGCGCTCTCGCTCACTGGTTGCCCTCGCTGTTGCGTAATAATATAAGTGTAAATTTATTACAAGATGCACGTAGTATCAAAATGCAAACAGCAACAAAACCGAAGCATGCAGGAGGCCTCCTCTTTCCTTACACTCGTCCGCCTTCCACCCACAAAAAAAGGGTTGATGGGGACAGGGTTAGTGGTGAAAACACGGGTACCAAACGCCTATCTCTGTGACGTGTGCGCGTCCTCCTCAAACACACACACACACACAAATCCAAACTGGATGTACTATGCTGAACCCTTAGTATGGGCAACTATATATGACGACAAACAAAGAAAACACACAAGCTTCTGTTTGATGTACAGTAGGTCGCGCAGGGCGGCAAGGGATGATCGCGCGTACAAGGCTAAGCCCAAGGGATACACACACGCATACTAGCAGCCAGAGGATGCAAAACAGAAGAACACTGAGGCATTAAATGTGATCCCTTCTTGTGGCTGGTTTTTGCGCGCGCGTGTGTCTGTGTGTGGTGCGTTTGAATTATTAGATTATGGTGCATTTCTTGGACGAACAAACGGGAACAAACGTATTTACAGTAATTTTTTTTAATTTTCTTTCTTTCGTTTTAGAAGCGGGTAAAACACAGGTCGCTTTCGCGCATCGTGTGTGTGTGTGTGTGCGGTGTCCAAGATTAACAAAATGATGAGTTTCGATTAGCAGAAGAATAAATCAAAATTTGTGCGCTCATGGCGTGGTGTGATGGCAGCAGCAGGGGCGGTACACAGTTTGGCGCCGCTTACCATTGGTTGGGCACAAATTAGCCAAAATTACCAAATATATACTGGCCGAAACACACACACACACAAACACATAGTGGAGAGCAGTAGTGTACGAAGAAGCAGTGGTGCGGATAGAGCAGGACCTAACAGAAAAAAAAACACACACATTGCATCGCATACTTATTATGATGGATACGCAGATCAAAACGCAAAAAGCAAAAAAACACAAAAGACAATTGAAAATACAGACAAAAAACCGCAAAAGCAAAATAATACAAATCACATACTAAACATTTATTACTCTTTTAGCAAAACAAAATAAACTATACCTACCATGACCACCCCCCCCAAGGATGAGATGGATGAGAGTTGTTGGTGGTTGCTTCTACATTGCTTGGGGTGGTGTGCTGTGTGTGCACCGAGCAGGAGGTGGAGTACGAGGAAGATGGGTAGCACTGCTTGTGTGCGTGGAGATCATATGCTTCTGATGAGATGTCATGATATGTATGTTGCAGGGTAGCGAATACCGCAGCCCACCATAGTAAACCGAATACACAACGCTTAACTTATAAACGCATGAACAGGCAACCAGGGCAGAGGTTGGAACCCGCGCAAGCAGTTAGGGGAGGAAGAAGAAGGATAAAACACAACAATCCACATACCAACAGGATGTGTGATAGCGAAAGGCAGATGTGAAGAGAGAGAAAGAGAAAGATGAAGATGAAAAAGCTGCGAACGATGACGATGCTGCTGCTACGTAGAAAAAAAAACAATGAAATAAAAAGAAAAAAAGCAACATTAGACATGGGAGCACCCATCTCCACCCCATCTACTACTACACACATAAACACTCGCGCGCGCATATACTGTCACCGAGAAATAGTAAATGAGAATAATAACTACTAGTAGAGAGACAGAAGGAACAAGGCGAGACAAAACGATAGGAAGCTTAATGTAAGCAAAACCATCGCTAGCGTTAATTGCTTCATTGCAAACACAAAACAACCGACCAGACCACCCACTTCACCTTTACCGTGGTCAGAGGGGATGGAAACGCATTGGTTACGCTAACAAACAAAGAAACAATCCAACAAACAAAACAAAACTACCTTTCACCGTGTGCAATGGGGCTGACGAAAGAAAAGGGAGGTGCGGAATCGTTGTGAAAAGCGATCAAAGACACACCGACTTCGCGCGAGCCCTTTCGTTCCCTTCACTCACAGCTGCTAAAAGCTTCTAATCCACCTCCTTTACCGGGTTTTCCAGCGGTTGTCATAGTTGTGGAACACTTCCTTGACTCTATCCTATAGGAAGTGAACTATGATGAAAATTGGACTCTATAGCACTCTTTTTGGACAGGCGCCTTAGAAATTCCTATTAGATTTGTCCAACAAGGATGCTATAGAGTTCAATTCCCATTACATTAAGCTCATTTCCCGTAAGAAGGAGTCAATAAAGTGACCCACAGCTATGAGAACTCCTGGAAAACCCTGTAACAATAAAACACACCGAACCCCTTAAAAAATTGGATTTGCCATGGCTGGGCAGGGGAAAGTAGATAGGAGCTATGATATCTATTTGTGCACGTGCGCGCGCGCGTTTGTGTGTTTGTGTGTGTGGGTGGTATTTGATGGGTGGTACCGTGGGGTAAGCTAAGCTAAGCTGCATTTTCAGTTGTAAGCTCACGTGCGCCATGTTGTTTACGCGTGTATGTGTAAAGGGCTCAAAAGTGGAACAACAACCACACACACACAACAAACAAATAAACAGAAGAAAGAAAAACACACACACACACACACACAAAACAAACAAACAAACAAAGTAAAAACACAAGGATATGTGTGGACGGCACGAGAAAAGCGAACATGGTGACGACAAAAGGAAAAGTGTGTGTGCGCAAGGTGTGAGACAAGAGTGTGACCACAGTTTGCAGAGGGTGGTGAAGCGCCGAAGAAGAGAAAAACGGAGGAAAAGGGCTCGGAACAAAAATCAGAAAAAATGATATGAATCGTGTTTTTTTTTTCTATAAGTCAAATTGAATTTAAATTAAAATAAACAGAAAGGAAACCCGAACATATTGCGCTTTACCGGTTGGGTTTGTTTTGGTTTCCATCGTTTGAGCATCCCTAGGTTTGCAGGGGTCAGCCTTCCGGTTTGGCATAGATATGTTGTTGATGGACGAGTTTGCTTTGTTGTTACAGGAAGTTATTGTAGCTTATTCGACTGCCTACTGCTTTGCATACTGGTAGGCGTAACGGCTTCTGAGGGAGTTTAAATTCACACAGGAGCTGCTAACAGGTTCTGCCCTGGCAGTACCTATATCTAGCTTGCCTACTGCTGCTTGAGGGTTTGAAGTACAAACATAATGTTACTGTCTATTTTTCTTTCTATTTTAGGTATAGGTCGGCATTCGGATGCTGTAAACTTCAGCTGGCGGTGGTTAGAGTTTGCCGTTCTATTCAGCAGGTGAGTTTATTCAGCGTTAGATCGCCAACTTCGTGGATATCAAAAGTTTGCAATGATTTCAATTGCCAATACAGAGGTGCGCAATAATGAACCATTTCAGTTAGATTTACATGATAATTTCGTTGGATGCATATCACCTATGGCTCTGTTATGAGACGAAGAGCAGAAGTACAGATGAAGCAGAAGATATAGCAATGAATTCCAGGTATACGCTTAAGCTTATAATATCACACTATGATGAAAGGTTCGTTGTCTAGTCTTCGGGTTTCTAAAATCACGAATTCTGCGTTAAAATACGGCAATGTGAAACAATGATTAGTAGCAATGATTCATGAAACGAGAAACTACTGGACTAATACTTCGCCACCGTATACGCTAAGCATTCAAGTACCGCTCAACGGCTTTCTAACATAATAATGGAATCAGTACCAGTAAAAAAAAAAACGTTGCCAAACAAATTGCTCTCTTGGCCATGCTCTACCATATGGCTTAATTTTCCCCTTGCTAAGGTCCGCATTTCTATACACGGACCGTGTTCACTCGGTCGCTCTCAATTTCTCTAGCTTTGCGCTCTCAGTATACACACATTCCCCATTCGGTACTCTCATCTCATTCTACGTGGTTTACAGTGGTGAGCAGTGAAACAGCAAACGTTAAATTAACGGACAACTGTATTTTGTCAGAGCACTGGAGACTAAATCAAATAATTTAATTTTTGCTACTATTTTAAATACAGGTGCGAATAAGGTGAATTTAAATGAAATAAACACGAGGCAGATATGGGGGGAGGAGGGGGGATGTGAAACGAACACATTTAAACCAAGCGATCAAGCTGATTAGCCTCCAAATACATTCCAATTCATTATTATAAAGCTAAAATAAATTCTAATGCTTTTTTTTAATTATAAAAGGAAATGAACATGTTGAATCCGTGAATCATATATACAATCAATTGTGTCATTTTCTTTTCTTGCCAATGGTACGATCTACTCATGACAGACGAATGAAGTTAGAAGAAGGAAAGACAGATGCAAACTCAAAGCCGTTGTACAAGAGTAATATAGGTGTAATCTGGGAGAGGGGAGAAGGACACGATAGATAGCTGCTGCTGTAAAAAGTGTGCCATTAAATTTGGAGCAAATTAATCCATTTCTAGGTCAGCGATCATTTTAATGAAAGAGATAGTTATTTCAACTTATAAAGAACTGTTTAATGAATTTTGTTATTGTTATTATGAGGCATTCGGGCTAAGTGAAATGCCTCTCCAAAAATTTGAATGATAACAGCAAAATAACACTTTCACATCGGCAAAGTTCCTGAACCTACATCATCGGAATTCCAATTCTGTAGGTTAGGTGTAATTCAATCGAATTATGCACGGGATTCCCATTGCTAATGGTCATGTTGCTGTAGCGATGGATATGCTCCACTTGAGACAATTTTTGGGGTTGGCGTTGCCAATTGCTTTGTTTGGTGGTATTGCCGTTGTGCGCTCTTTTTCCCCAAGACAACAACCTCGGCGCAGTTAGTTAACATTCCACAACACAGATGGAGCTCTCGTCGTTTTATGGCGTATCGACGATTAATAAATCAAGATCGCCACTGTGATTTCGTTATTATGGCTAAATGATGGTGCTGCGCCAATTGCATACCTTACGGCTTAATTTATGACTAACCAACATCTTTGTTGAAACTTGTCGCCCTTTGCACACGACTCGAGGGTTGAGTACGTAAGAAAACGGTAGTAATGAAAGCTCCCGTGCTATTGAATCAGGGGTCCAGCGAACGTTAATAACGAATAGTACGATTTATTGGTCAGAATCTAGCATTTTACAAAAATGATATAATAATAATTATTTTTAAATGATAAACCAAAAATCATCATGATCAAGCTTATTTTTGACGTTTCCCTGCATAGTTAATGCTTATTAACGAAGCTATTATCTCATTGACAGTCTAGCATTTTTTTTTTTAACCAAAGGGAACCAAATTCGTTCAACAGCTTTTGAAATCTCCAAATTCTATATATGACGCAGTCTCTTCAAAACCTTTGAACAATTGACAACATTCTTGTTAATTATTAAACACAAAAGATGCGCTATATAACGTGTGAACGTGAAGGAAATAAAATGAGATAAGACTGGAGGGCAAAACTGGGAAAAGGGGTTAATGTTTCCTAAAACCGTTCCGTGTCTGTTGGCGCAGCACTCACTGTATACCGCTTCTCGCGTAATAGGAAGGGGTTGAGAGCGAGAGCGTGTTTTCGGCGTATCGCCCGCCGAAGGTGCCGGACCCGGGTTTCGGGCGCCTCGCACACTGTACGTTGTGGCGTCGCGCGGTGCAGAACGGATCAGAAAGCGTCAGTGTGCGGTGGAGGAGCTGTCGCTAGACACACGCACATACACGATCGTCACCAGATCCAGGTGCCAGGTGCGAAATCACACGACCGGTTTTTTTTACCGCGCATCAAAGGTAAGTGTTGAAGCAACCGCAAGTGAGTGAGAACGGGGCTAGGGGGGGGGGGGGCAGGGAAGGCTTTACAGAGAAATAAAAAAAAAGAATACGTACACAGGGAAACAGAGCGTCCGTGGAAGAGGACAGTGGGTGGGTTGGAGGAAAGGCCGGTCAGTGGAGAAAAGCGTACAAAACGCTTATTGACATCCAGTGGGGCAATGCGGATAAATGTTGCCGGTATAGAGAACGATTCGTCTCTCGAGCTTTTGGCTTTTGGCAATAAGAGAGAGAGAGAGACTGAGTGAGAACTCTGACCGAAATTTCGGAGAGACCAATGCAGTGGGTCATCTTCCAGCAGTGGGGAATTGCCGGTTGTTGGCATCCACGGCTGATGGGGACGTTTTTATGGGGAACGGAATCCCTTTGCTGACCTCTCAATTTTTTCCCCCCCGGGAGTGTGTTTATTATGGGGGTTTCTTATGTGTGTGTTTGTTTTCGTTACTGCAAGCCCTTCGTTTGAAGGGGTCACTGCAAACGGCCACTACTATGTCGGCACCGAGAGACACCTTCCGAAGCGCGGTGAGCTGCCGTCGTCCCATTAAGCCCCAGTAGCTGACCGCTGATAAGATCAAACCCGATCCCGCAAAACGTGCTGATCCAATCCGCGATAAGCGCGGGTCCGCCAGATAGTTGTGCTTATCGGCAGCCACTGGGCCACATGTGTCTGTGTCTGTTGATGCTTTGGGCGAGATCGCGTGCCCATGCATGTTCGGTGCAGTTGGCGAACTCGACGCTGGCAACGAGCATCATCAGCGCGTCATAATGCAACGTTTGTTGGCCCTCTCTCGTTCCCTCTCTCTTTCTCTATTTCTCTCTCCATAGGCTCACTGCGGATAATTATGTTTGCAAAAAAAAAAATACATATTTGCCTCGATAAAACGTTGCTGTTTCGATGCTGAAAAAGAATTTCTTTTTTATTTTTGTTGGCTTCTTTGTTTTGTTTTGTTTGGTTTTGGGTGAAAGCACACCCACCCCACCAGAAGGGGCACAATTAAAACGTGGCAGAAAAGGGGAAAACCGGATGCCACTGTCGGACGAACTTTACGTACTCTGGGGGGGAGGTGGTGGTTTGCCAATTGTGAGGTTGTTTTGCTTTTTTTTTTTTTTTGCACAAAACCGCCCTTTGAAAGCCCTCTGGGAGCTTTCTCTTCTGCAGCGGCGCACGGGGCTGTGGTTGCTGACCAACGGCAATTGAAGGGGGGGGGGGGGGGAGCAAACAATAAGGCATCAATCTGCGCACGATAATGGAAACTCCTTCACAGCACTCCACAAACCGTCCGGAGCCAGTTGATTTCCTGGAGAAAGCTTTGCAAGAAGCCCCCTGTCGCTTAATGTCCTTAACGCTCTTACCTTACCGTTTCCATCCTCGCGCTTCTTCCTCAGGTGTCTGCCCCCAGCACAAACAGAAACCCGACGTCTCCCGTCAATCAAACTCCTCATCTCCGTGGCAGTCGCGCGGCGCACGTGTCTTCGTGATCAACCAGCTCGCTGGGTTCGACCAGAGCCTTGACCAGCCCGGCCCGGCAATGAACGAGTGGAACGAGCTGCTCAAGGCGGAACTGCTGCCCCCGACCGGCAGCTTCCGGACGGATGGGGATGCACCCGGCAGCATCAAGTGTGCCGGCCTGTTCCAGGGCAGCGTTGCAGCGCCGGGCGACTGCGGGCTCTATCACCGGCACCCGCAAAAGGTACGTTGGGGAGTGTGTGTGTGTGTATGTGTTTTTGTTTGGCAGTTGGCCCAAGGGAACGCCACTGATTGAATTAGTGGCGTGGCGGTGAAGAGATGCTGTGCTGCTGATGGACGCAATTGCAGCTCACGTTTCCCGAGTGACCTGAGAGCGCGTGTAGTTGGAATAGCACGGGTGAGCCTGCCATTGGAAATGGTTGTAATTCTGGAAGGAAATTGAAGGGGTTCATTCCGATGGAGAGCGTACCCCGATGTACTAGGTTCATGATATCATAGCATTGTTGACCCTTGCTGTAGTAAAAGTGTCCACTGCTTGCGCGTTTCACTTCACTAGGCGTAATATTTAGATTTCTTTTTCCGTCCTGGAACTTCCATCTGGATTTGGATGAATATTACTTTCTAGGACCACGTGTAATGACCAAGTTCATTGAGATTTTTCAGACGTCGGTTCATGCAAAGTCCTCAATAACAACTTGTTTTCCACATATCAATCTCCACAGAAATCCTCCGCCATAACGGCAATCAATATCAGAGCCTTATTACTAGCGAACATCTCAAGAAGAATGTTCCATTACGGACCAAATACGTTAGAATGATATCTTCAATGTATGAGATTTCCAATTTTTTTTGTATGTATTTCAATAACCTGCAGAAGAAGCCCAGGAACATTCGCCTGTGCCAATCTTGACAGAAATCGTCCTGCATTATGGCGACCATAATCAGAGCCAACTTCCTGGGGAGCAATGGCATCAATAATGTGAAAAGGGCGTTGGATTGATATCTCGAATACTTGTGGGTGTCAATTTCAAACTCTTTTTTTAAATGAAATTTAGTATCGAGAGAGAAGGCTGCTGAAGCAGTCAAGAATATCCAATGTCTCGCACCCATTTCGATTTACTTCCACAGAGAGAGGCTTGGATTTTAGTAATTAAAAAAGGGTTTGTTAGACGTCGCCCGAGGCACGACGTGAACACACGTCAAACTTCTCACCATTCTTAATGCATGGCCGGGCGTACCACGCACCACGAAGCGTGTACATTGGCCAGATACAGCCCAAGACCTCGGCGCGACACGGCCAATCAAAGAAACACGCTCTCGACCAGGGGCGCTAACGTTCGTCGCCTCCCTTTAACTAAGCGGTCCATTGTTGAATAATTTACCGACCGATGTGCGCCGTTGGTTGATTGGCACCAATTGGGGCTGGCAAATCGGCCACAACCCCCTCCCCCCACTCGTGGCTTTGTGCCAATCTCTTTCCGGGTTGCTAGAGACCCAAAGCCTGAAAACAAAGTAGTAGAATATTAACACAAAAAAAAACGGAACTCGTCAAAGTACTCAAACATCATCCCCATCATCCCAACAAATGTGCCGTCTCCTAGCATTGTTACCAGCCCCTCGGAACCTTCATCTGTCCCGTTTGCGCGGTGTATGGTGTTTGTGTGCTGTGAATTACGGAACTGATTGCACATGCACCGGCGGAGAAATCATTCGTTAAAATAGCAATACCGCCGCGGCAGCCCAGAGCCAGACGATCCTCGGCATGCGGTGCGGTTTCTCTCGTCTTCCTTGCGAAAGCTGGAAGCAAAACTTCACTTCCAACGGTAACAACAAAAACACAAGGAATAAAAATAAACGTGCACTTGCTCACGTGTTGCCACAAGTCTGCCACAACGCGGCTGCCGCGGCCTAGCCAGAGGAAGTTGAATCCTCCGCCGCGTTCCAGTCAACTGTGTGTACACGCACGAGTTGTTTGTCGGTACGCGCTTTGGGGGCATGGGCAGGGCAGGAACCAGGGAAACTAATTTCTCCCCATTTTCTTTCGGTGTGTGTGTATGGATGGCACGTGCACCGCAAAAATTTCCATCTCGCTGCCGTTTAAGGCTACGCCACTTCTTGCGCACGTACCCTCGGTGCGCTCTGAGATGGAGATATCGCTGAAAGACGCGCGGTACAATAGTTTCGGGCTCTCACGTGGCGTCTGTTTTTGAGTCAAACCTGCCGTGAGTGTGGCGTTGCGATTTCTCAACCCGTTTAGCTGAACAATTTTGCTGCTGTCTTGATTGAGCTTGATTGTAGTGGGATTTTATTGGCTGCCTAAACGCGAGCTTAATAACCGGTAGTTAGATGTTTAGTATTGACAGGTGCCTCCGGCATTAGTCTCACGAACTTGGCTAACCACACAAAGCACAATACACTTCAGATCTTCCAAGATCAATTGTTGAAATCGAGGCAGTTACATACAATTGCGGTTCATTAGTGCTCCGAGATCTTCCCGGTTTGGCATGCAGGCATGCAACGGAAATTGATTTTTTGATTGAAGTATCGAACCGCCGTAAAGTCTGCACTTTGTGCATATTTGTTGCGATCTCGCCTCGGAATGGAAATACGGTTCGCTTCTCCATGATGACGCTGCACCTTTGGCAAACGGCTTCTGTAGTTTTAATTTTCCTTTCCCCCATTGGCAGTGTCGCACCGGAACACAACAAAAAAAAACTGTGCCGGAAGGTTAGGATGCAAGGGTTAATTTTATGCTAATGAATTAAATAACAATTAAAATAGCACTCACCAGCAGGCACTTCTTTTGCCACTCCCTCGAGGGTGTGTTTGGAAAGTATTTGATACGACTGCGTCCAATTCTTTCCAGCAACGTGTAACATCGATTCGAGAGTTTTGCAGCTTTGCAGTAGTGCTGTAAAATAATTGGAACGATCCGGACGGTTTACTTCTGTGTTTTGGTTTACCGTGGGCGATGTTATGGGTTGAAGGCAGTTCTGAAGTCACCAATTCTGTCAAAACATTTGTTCCGCATTGTTGGATGGGCTTTCCTCGGTCGCACAGAGAGAGTGAGGGAGAGCTAAGGTAGCAAATTTTGTGTGCTACATTTGGCGTTACCAGCCACCTGGTTTGAATTTTGTTGGGAGGCCGAGCGGAAAGAGTATGTTTACTGTTTGAGGTTATCGCACGCAAATCGGGGACATCGGGAAGTGCAACTAGTGCATAAAAGTTGGCCTCGCAAACCAGTCACGTTGGTTGTATTGCCGCAAAGCTGTCTATATTTGAGACTATATTTGAGAGAGACTCCATAGCTTCCAGACATTGCAGGAAGCGTTAAAACTGAAGCCATTTCAATTGATATATGTAGTAGTCTTTGAATTCCTGCTAAATACGAGGTCATCATTGGATCATTGGATGTCCTATAAAGCTAGAGCTTACGAGGATTTGAGGTATTCATGAAAGAAATGACTGTCTGGTAGTTCGTTACTGTAGAGAGTACAAAGTATCAGCCTAGACTCAGGTGTTTTCATTTTGAATGTCTTGAATTGATATGCGCTCAGCATTGAAGATGTCACGACCTTGGCAAAATCTCTGGAATCCTTGCATAGTTAACAAACTCATCTGCCCTTTTAGCTATATTTGAAATTATCCCAAAATCCAGGCCGGGACGGTTCGCTTTGGCTTCGAAATCAATAACAAAAATAAGTAAGTGGGTCACACACTGCCACTGGTTGGTTTTCCTCATCCTTATCCATTCCTGTTTTCTGGTGCGATCGTGATCGTGACCATTTGGTGACGGTTATAAGAGAGAAAAAAAAAACAAGAAAGAAACCGGTATAAACGGCGGTACTTCATCCACTCTGGCAGCATCATTCGGCGTCGAATGGGGTCACCTCTCTGTGTTTTGCGCCCGTCGGCTCGGGTTGCATAATTATGGGGGATTATGAAACGGACGGACTATGGGACGCAGTTTTCGGATGTTTTTCAACCGCGCAACGCAGCTAGTTAGTTAGTGCGTCGATGCTGCCGACTGCTGATGCCGAAGTAAGGCGGACCAACCTTTTGGAGAATGAGATAGGTCCAGGATAGTTTTCAGAAGCGTTTCAAAGAGCTTTGGATACAGTATCCAGCAGACAAATCCATTAATGCCATGTTTGAAGGTAGTTCAGCAATTTCTAATAGTTTCTAGTAGTCAATTTCATTCCCGAGCTGGGATGCGAGTACGTGCCTGCTCTTATGACTGACTCTACGTGCTCTACTCTATGCACAAGCAATGCAGAAGACCCAAATGGCTCAAAGTGTATCAGTACCGATGTACTCACGATCGCAATCACCTTCAAGGTCGAATTAGTCGCCCAGAGCAGCAAAGGAACAGGTTACGTGATTCACTGGGGTGGCACGAGATATTACATACAGACATAGGAAGGTTTATCCTACCGTGTTAAACCATTTTCTCAATCAATTGAGCAGCGAAATGGCGGAAACGCCGAAATCATTGATCAACGATCCGCAACCATGCGCGTGCGGGCGCCGCCACACACACACACACACACAAACACGCACGCTGCAGTAACTGTGTCCCAATCGCGCAAAACAAGGATGGCCGCAAAGCCTTCCGTCTGTCGGTGTGTGGCATTCGAGCTGCCGTTTGTATTGTTTGCCGAAAGTATTGGTTGTGCATTGTGTGTCTGACGAAAGGATACAATTTCCGCTCGCGACTATGAAGCAACGTGACCCATTTTACTTTTGCCATTTCTGTTCTTTATTTTAAAAGCACGCTTTAAAGGTCTACTAAGCCAAAGAATAATAAGCTCGCTGGTCGATTAACTCGCAATCTAGCGCGATGACACAATGCCACAGGTGATTAACCTCTGTTTCATCTCGCCCGCTTCAGTGTGTGGGTAAGCCACAGGTGGCCCGATTTGGCATCTGATTTACTACCCAAACACACCGCGCACATCAAAGCCCAAAGCGTCCCATGAATGATCGCTTCCAACACAAGCGAGAGCAAGAGAAAGAGAGGGGAAAATGAGAAAGAGAGAGAGAGAGAGAGAAAGAGAGGGAAAAATGCTTCACGTTCCTTTTTCGTTGCTTCGTTCGCCAAAACTGATTGCTTGGCGAATTTTGATGTTTTAAAAATGTATTTGTGTCAGCCAGGTGGTGTGTGAGATAACAGCGCGAAGAAATCAGGTTAGAGACAGGTAAGGAAGAAGGGACACGCGTTCGGCAGGTCGAACGAGCCCCCAAAAATGCGCCGCCTGCAGCATGTTTTGAGTTTTACGCAATCGCGGTAGTAGTGTGGAGCAAGATAAACAATAACCTACAACCGCGATGTGAGTAAGACAAGATTTTGCACGGCTAGCTTCTCACCAGCGCCCAAAACCAGCAGACAAGCGCTCTGCGCACTTTGCTGTAAAGGGGTTCGGGGTCAGATGGACTCCCCGGAATGTCCACAAGCGTGCTCGTGCATGAATCAGTTTTGAATGCTCATCACTTAGCTGTGGACTTTGCATAAGAAGTTCTTAGTTCTTAGCATCAGAAGCAACAATTTACTGATCTACTACATCGTTGCTCTTGATCCGTTGCGTTGTAAAGCTAGATAAGTGATATAATACAATTTGTTTTATTTTTTCCTAAGGTTTAATACTGAAGGCTTAATACTTACAAACTAATGAATATTGGTCGTGTAGGGCTAGCCAAATGACATGCAGTGCAGTTTAAAAATTACGACCTTTACATTGATTATACACTATGTCCTATTGTTGCTATGATAGTACATGCATTTTATCATGTCTAGAAAATGGATTCGAGATTTTCCAGCATGAAATGAATGATCTATCATTGGCCAGACGGTTATTCATGTACGGTAAATGGAAATCTTCAAGCATGTCCATTTTGCTCGATGCACCGCGCCTGCTATCCCTTAACATACGATCTCTTTTCTCCTCTGGCACTCGGCAATCACTTGGATCTGGCGAAGATCATTGCAAAGGCTTTTCTGCCAACCGGGGTGGTCGACCGTGCAGCGAAACGAACTCTCTGGGCTACAAAAAGAAGAAAATTACCGAGCTATGACGACATCTCGCATCGGCGGCATCTTGCAGTTCAGCTTCACACAAGACTCCCCAATCCCTTCCCCCGTTGGTGTGGCCTCTTAATGTGAATGCAAAGCGAGAAAGAAAAACACAGACAGACGTACACACTAACCACACAAAGAAAATGATTTGCTCACCGCAGCTGAATATCAATTTCCACACACACACACATACTGTAGAAGCATAAATGGCTATGGTTGGAGATTTTTGCAATTAGCGCCGATGGAAATTGTGGGCCACACACCACAACACAATCGTGCACCACCACCTTGGTGGCAGTGGCAGCAAAAAGAATGGTTCAAGCTGTTGGATGCGATGCAACGCCGTATGGAAGTATGAAGCTGGGACTAATGCAGGAGGGGATGACTATGCACAGCACACAATCTAATAGACCTGCCCGCACTTAGCGCACATTGTGAAGTGCAGCAGTTTTATTGTGCATGTTTTTTTTTACTTCTACCATTACCAAGTTTTTGTGCGCGCGATTCTTCGGACTGCTTCCTTCTTTGCAAAGTGTGGCGCACTGGCTTTTCAAGTCTCTGACGTATAAGACGTCGAAAGAGACCCACAAGGTCTAAAGCCTCTATAAATCATACAATAACAACAACTCTGACGTATGAAGAGGCTTCCCTTCTCCATCATCATCGAGTCGGGACCGGTTACTGGCACGTCTGACGTCAAGAAAGCGTTGGTTAATAACGGAGCCGTGGAGAATGCAAACCAGAATCTGCAACCGGATAAGCCATCATTAGCAGATCAGAAGCGAAGGCATGATGCTTTGTTGTTGACGTCTTGTTATGCTACTGGTTTGATGTTTGTACAGTTTTGAGAGGTTCTGGGAGTTCTTAAAGTCTAAGTGGTTTAATGCTCTGTGATATGGGTTCTCAAAACGAAGCTTATTGTGTTCTTGGCAATTCCTTTGGTCTTCAAGCAGTCCCTCCATCAGAACATTATGCGGCTCCAAAAGCCAAAAACTGCTGTGGTATAGATAAAGATGTCTAGAGTAGTTGATATTCTAGGTGCAGGGTATTGAGATCTCAGGATCTGAGGTACATTCTGCTCCGTTCCTATAAATCTGTGGCTCCAAAACAATCACATAAAAAAACGATTATATAACAATTGGAGATGATCTTTTGAGCAACAGCTTCCAATGCTGGTGTGTGCAAAAAGCACAAAAAAGTAGGACATCATGCCCCTCCCAAAACATCGCGCAAACGGTGACGATCCTGCAATCACACATCAGCTTGCTGCACCGTGTTTCACACACCCATGCTGATCACACCGAGTTTGGCCGGAGCATTTTTCGGGGTAAACTCACCTGGCCTTCACCTGGTTTTGGGAAAGCGGGCCCGCTCGTTTCCGCGTCATCGACGGAGTAGACATCAACCGCAACCTCTCCCTCACACTCTCTCTATCTCCAACTCGTACGGCGGGCAAAGGCCTGTTGAAAGTGAACACGGTCTGACCTTGCCACGATCGACGCCGCCGCCGCCGCCGCCTTTCTTCGCGGCGTTAGGGCGTCTACGCGGCGCGGTGTCGTAACCGGGTGGGGTGTGTATGTGATACGCAATCAATTCCCCGGCACGATACTGCGGAGGAGTTCGGAGGGGAGTGATTTGATGTTTTTGTATCACATTAACCTCCGGCCATCTTTTACGACCAACGTGTGCAATGGTGTGCTTTGCTTGTCCGCTGTAGATGCATCTTGAACTTTTTTTTGCGGTTTGTATGACTCGGGTCGTCATTCTGCGACTTGTTGGAGATTGTGTGGATCTGAAGACAACAAATCCTTCCTTCCTTATTACAAGGAATTTATCAAATAATGGCTTTATTTAACTGTTTCATTTGAAGCTTCTTAAAGCCCGTTTAGTTTTGAATATTAACGAACGATGGATTAAAGCAAACAAAAATGCAGAAATGCTCCAATATTGCTTCCACAATAAACCAATAGCAAGGGAAACAAAATCAAACCAACTCTCCAACAGACTTCCCCCCTCTCACTTCCCACACAACCTAATTTCTCAACATTGCCGCGGAAAGTGCGTTTTGTTTTTCAGCTACTTTCCGCAAAAACGAAGAAAAAGAACCACGCAACATCCAAAACAAAACTGTCTGCTATGTACAAATGCGAATACGAAAACCCGAAAAAAAAAACCGATCGAGGACCGAAGCATGACCGTCAAACCCCCACCCAACCCTCTGGCGGTTTGATGGTGGTGGTTATGGCGGTGGTGGCGCGAACTACTTCTTGTACTATCCCTTCCCTATTTTTCCAAACCCTCCACTTGCTTGCGTTCGTTTTTGCACACACTCTTTCCCCCACCTCCCTTATGCTGGTTCAAGTGTTGTGGTCGACACGATCGCGACCCCACGAACGAACGTGGTACAGTCGAATTTTCGTCACCGTAGCTCCCGGGGGCTCATTTACCGTTTGCGAGTCGGTCAAGTCAACCGTCGTCGCCGCCGCCGTGCGCACGTTTATCATACTTCGGGTTCGGGGCTTGCCTGGTTGCGTATAGTTGGTGGCTTAGTGTTGCACCGCGCTCGTGCCAACAGAAGCTGTGTGCTGCCAGTGAGCTGCAGAAGAATTACTGTGCTTTTGCTTTTGGGTGACAATCGCAAGTTCCGTGATTCGTTCGTGCGTACACGTGTGGTGTTTAAGCTGTGAGAGAAAATTTGTTTGCATCAGCACGACACGATGACGGAGAAGTTCTTTCGTGTAAGTTTGAAGTTATTGTGATCCTTCGCATCTATTCCAAAGTCCTGAAGAAAGAAGAAGTGTCTTTGCGACAGTTTTTAGCACAGCAAACATCTCAGTCTGTGCCTTCAATCATCCCCAATTCCGCCATCAAAGCAGTGGTCGCTACCGAAAGCAACCCGGATTGCAACAAAGCAAAAGGTCTAATGGGAAGATTGCTTCACATGCACGTGTGCTCACTTAACGGGCTTTCCGATCAGTGTCGCACTAGCCCTGATGTCTTCCCGTGCCTGAAATGTGTTTCGACACGTGATTACGACGACGATCGACGACTGGCGGGAATAGTGCCCAGTGGCAAACGGGATGGCGTAATCTGGCTGCGCATGGAGTGATTCGTAGGGCAGAGAGGGGAGTCCTGTATAATGCCGTGCCCCCTCGGTGTCTGATACCCCTTTGCTGGGAGATGTTTTTGGAGGATTTATTGTCTGACGTATTTTAGAGGAAGAATCTCTTACTCGTGGACAGAGAGGTGCTTCAGGGTGTTGAGGGTTGGTATGTTGTTTAGATTCAACAACTAGTTGGCATGAGATTTTTCTGAAGCTCTACCATTATTAGCGAGAATAGAGCAATATATACACAGGGTACTGTCAGAATTCATGATAACTTTATGATAACAAGCCGTACCCTTACTTTGCGGATAGACATTTTAAAAAAATCCTCAATCTAAATCTACTAAAAGTGCAAACGCTATATGCAATAGAGTGCGAGGTGTTTGTCACACAGAAACTCACGTGCCATTTTTGCTATTTTCTAACGCTACGGTAAACTGTGAGGCAGACGCTAATGGAAAACACCTGAACCTGCTTCCGTAAGCAAAAGGTACACAGGTGACACGGAAGAAGGCTACAGAGCATGTACCAGCATGTAAAGGGGACGCCGTTCGCTTCAGGTGTGCTAAAGTACTGGCGAACGGGGCGTTACGCTTGCGTCAGAGAGAGGAAAACACCTAACCAGCGCGGTGTGAGAAGCCGGAATTGAATATCAATCATACCTTTCCGATTCTGACGCGTCTCCAAGTGCAATGACACGGTGAACTCGCATTTGTATTATTTATTAAGAACCTGTACAACAACCTCGCAGTGGTTTTCCAGACATCATTCATGTTAGCGTCCATTTTCGAAGGAATTGATAATCAACCCAGCGCCGTTAGTCATTCAAATTAATTACCAACAGTGATGAGAGGAATATCCTATTGAAGCCATCAGGTGTAGCTGTAGGCGATTAGGTTAGCTAGATTCTATGGATCTAACTGCTTCCAGGCGTACTTGAAGGCTTATCAACTGCATGTCTATGTGATACTTACTATCAAAAATAACTCACGAATTATTGTGGAAGCTGATATCTGGGCTTTGTAGAGACTCTTTTAGGCGTTTGAAGCCGGACGGACGAGTAACAAAGCCTCATTCTGCTTGGCTATATGCTTCAGAATACATTTAAAAAATACTGGAATACGTGATTATCTTCAACGCACATTGCGATGTATGATTCCTCTAGATCAATGGTTCCCAAACTTGTTTCAGTCAGCGCCCACTTTTCAGGCAGTATTGCTAGCGCGCCCATGCATCGGGTATCGGGAGATATTTTATATATTTTCATTGTTCAATAGCGAAAGACCTTCGCTGGATTTACTTTCTCTCATATTTGTGGCATTGAAATAATCAAAGAAAAAACACACAACACACTCGTTGGATGTGTTCTAATGAGGTTTATCCCTGGGATAAATTCAGCATTTTCATGGGATTGAAGCGTGATTGTTCTTATCTTTGGCATACGTAAATAAGGGGAACAGTTATGTACCTTCATATTTCATTTATGAAATACTTCATATCGGAAAAATAAATGAAGTTATCAATTCCGTAGTTATAAACCGTCACTAGCTAGCAATACAAACATTCAGACCCCTGATCCTATGTTCAGAACATTGACCACAGGATAGAATCGATTTGGAAATTCTAGACACTAACATTCTCCATCATTTTCCATCACTAACCAGGGCATCGCCAACCCGCCCGTCCTGGAGGATGCGACCGAGAAGCACGGTTCCTCGTCCGCTCTGGCACCGGTCAGCTGGCGCGAGAAGGTGGTCGCGTACGACGAAGCGCCGGAACATCTCCGGTTCAATCCGTTCATACGCACCGGCTACCGGACGTACCTGTCCGCGCGCCTCTGCCTCGAGAGCATGTTCTGGTGGACGAACGAGACGGTCAACATCTGGAGCCACATACTCGGCCTGTGCGTGTTTCTCATCCTTGCCTACTACGATACCGCAATGCTGCAGATACAGGCCAGCACGACCGACAAGGTGATCGTGGGCATGCTGCTGCTCAGCTTTCAGCTCTGCATGATCTTCTCCTCGATCTACCACACGTTCTCGTGCCACTCGGCAGACAGCTACGATCGGTTGCTCGCGTTCGACCTGTTCGGCATCGCCCTGTCGCTGCTGGCGATCTTCATGAGCGGCATCTACTACGCCTTCTGGTGCAATCAGGTACGTACGATTGCGTGTGATTGGTGCGTGCACTCCCGAATTGCTGTTTGACAATCACCTTGCGTTCTTTGTTTTTGCAGCCCCTGCGCGACTTTTACATGATCACGATCGGGGTCATCTTCACCGCGGCCATGGCCCTGCAGATACCGCAGCTGAACGTCCACTCGAACGTGAAAATGCTGGCGTTCGTCGCCTGGGCCGCGTACGGCGTCGTACCGACGCTCCACTGGTACTTCGTGATGGGCGGCACCGAGAGCACGATGGTGAAGGTGGGCTATACGCGCGATTAATATTCAGAGCGGCTTGCGTCCCGATTCGGACCTGTGCAGGTGTCCAAAATGTAGGGCACAGGCACCAGGGGCAGCGGGTGTACATGGTCACGCCTTGTCTGCACTGTCAATGTCAAAGGCAGTTCAATGCGACGGGGGACAAACGCCTAACGTTATGCAATCGTTGCTCATACTGCCGCTTAACAACCGCTTTTCGTACGTTCGCTTTTCAGATCTTCATACCGCGCGTTGCCGTGATGTACGCGCTGTCCGGGTTTGCCTTTCTGATCTACGTGGCCAAAATTCCCGAACGCTGGTGCATCGGTTGGTTCGACTGCATTGGCCACTCGCACAATTTGTGGCATTTAATCGTGCTGGCGGCACTGTGCTACTGGCACAACAGCGGTAAGTGTTTCCCCTTCTTTCTGGTTCGCTTGCCGTTTTTTTTTCGAGCATTTTGCCAAGATGTGTGCGTGTGTGTGTGTGTTTCTTTGACCTCATCAAAATAACCCATAACAGGACTAATGGTATTAGTAGGTAGTTTGCCCATGTTCATTCTTTGATGAAATTTAAGATATTTTGTTTGTTGCGTTTGTTCTTCAATTAATTGTAACTTCAAACAGTTTTGCCTTCATGTTAAATGTTTCATACAATGCGTTTTATTTTAGCTCTTTACTTGCGTTATTATAAGTCATCTGCATGCTAACCGTTTGTGCTTCATTTACGCATCATCAGATACTAAAACGATTCATCATAGTTTATTAAGTTAACTTTTCCAATTTAATTTGCTTTACGAGTGTTGTGCAAAACGGTCCCCTTTAAAGCCCCACTCTTTGATCTTTGGTGAATAGTCGGGTCCTTTACTCGTCCTGGCGCGTTTGTCTGCTCCCAAAAACCCAAACCTTTCGCTTATGTGTTCTACTGTTCGAGTATGCCGTAGCCCACCTTTCCCCACTATCCGTAAGATGTCGCTCCTGGTCTTAGTAGTCGTTGGTCGTCAGCAAAAATAAAAACAAAACCCAAAAACAAACAAAACAAAAAAACGTGTTCCCTCCAATCACCCATACACCCATCTTCAACAGGTCTTGATTTTGCTAACTTCCTCATCGAGAACGGTTGCGTTAAAGATAGGGCGAAATGTTACGCGCTGACCGTTGCCGGTGACCACTGAACCCGGGGGCGTTTGGCCTGCAGCACAAACACCCACGCCCATTGGTGTGTTGAATCGGACGGATGCAGTGCGTCGGTGTACACAAGGGCGCGCACTACCGCTACCGATCAGCGGAACGGTG